>NC_088992.1:13724792-14042828 GCF_963932015.1 Anas acuta
CTCTGTAGAGCCAGACGTGCTCCGCAGATAATCTGAATGCTGGCCTTTCCTCCCCTGTTACAAAGACAAGGCTCAGAGCAGGCTCCAGGCTCGGTGCAGTCCCTATAGAGCAGTCACTTTCCAGCCTGGTACCACTCTTCTGCAAGCACGTGTGGATCTGCCCAGCTTCTCAGAGGACAGTTCAGCACTTGGTGTGTGCAGCACGTGGCTGACTGTGGCTCCATGCACAGAATTGGTTTGTTCAGGTATCAGACAGCAAACTTTGACAGAGCCATTGGATCTTGCTGTTGCTAAGAAGTAGTTCCTAAGGTAGGAGTCTGTATGCTGTTAAATCTGTTCAGATGCTGTTAATTCCCCACATGGTGCCAACGGGCATTTTGAGGGCTCAGCTCTGAGGCTTAGTTACCGGTTGATTTACCTGCCAGATCACCGAGATGAGGTGCCCAGCGTTGGAGCTTTGCACCCTGAGCTAATGGCTGAGCTCTTCTCCTCCTCAGGTTGGGATTCCTCCGGCGCCACGCGGGGTGCCCCAGATCGAGGTCACTTTTGACATTGATGCCAACGGTATCGTTCATGTGTCAGCCAAGGACAAAGGCACCGGGCGCGAACAGCAAAGTAAGTGCTCCGGGGTGCTGCGTGGGGTGGGAAGGACAGGTGTGGAGCAGGGGGCTGTGCCCTGGAGGGACAGAAACCAGGGACTGGGAATCCTGCACCTTGTCCCTGTGCTGTGCTCCTGGGCACGCTGCTCCTCATGGAGTGATCTCTGCCACCACACAGGTGGCTGAGGCCGCTTGCGTGGAGATGCCAGCTTTTAAGGGAGAAATCAAACTGGGGAGACCCCTGTAGAATCTGAGGCTGAGTACACCAGCCTTGTGCTGCCACCCCATTTTGGTTCTGAGGCAAAGATCTTGAAATTCAGGCATATTGAAGCCGCAGGTATTTTGCAAAACTACTTGATTGGCTTTCCTTCGTTTAGGCTGCAAACGTTCCTAAATGGCAGGGGGCTTGGGGACTTCAAGCTGCCAGCACGTTGTGCTCTGTGTGCAATGAAATGTTAGGCCCAGTGTTCTGGGGTAATTAACAGCGTGGTTGACTCTTTCTAAAGCCCTGTTGTGGGCTTAGAAAATTAATTTGAAGCATTTGTAGATTCCCCTGGTACAAATAGATCTCTTTTGTGCCTGTGACTGGGAAGGCTCTATACTGCCCTTCAGTCATTTCTTGGAGGGAATGACTAGAGCAATCAGATGCATGCTCCAGTTAAGAAAAATACTGTTAACTCTACTGGCAACTCGAAGGTATGTGGTGTTCTTAATCATGCTGCTTGGCTTTTGGCATAAACGATTCCAAAAGCACACTGCATGTTACTTTGATTTCTCTGTAGATTTTTCCCTGTGACAGCCTTCTAGCTCTGAATAAATAGGCAACTGGAATTCCAGTTGCCTGTCTGTCTGCAAATATGGTCCTAAGCAGAAAGCTGAACTCCTCATCCCACAGCTGCATCCAAAGGACGCGTGTGTGCCTTTGTTTAGGATTTCATACCACTGGCAAATACTACATAAAACTTTGGGGCCTGGTATACCTGTTTTTTTTGACTTTGCAGTATCCAGGATGTCAGTCTACCCAACCAAATCATGCTTCTCTGCAGAACTTGGTTTCTGTCTAGACTATATGTTTGGGCTTTTTGACACAAACGGGGAAAAATAGGGGACCTTCAGCAGCCCACCTATGTAGTCATGCTGTGCTTGCTTATCAAGGGCAGCGTGATAAGGTGGGTAGGGAATAATGTTACTGTGCTACCAGCCTGAACATCTGTCCAGTAGTGAAAGGAGTCTGTGTCCTGATAAAAAGGGTTCAGTGGTGGTGGGGTTTTTGTGTTGTTTTTCTGGGTCTTCATTTTTTTTAATCTCCCCCCTTTTGGTTTGGGGGCTTTTTGTGCATGTTTGCTATCCAGGAGTAACTGAAGAACAAGGTGATCACAAAGAAATAGGCAGGAAGTGTCTGGCAGAGCTGGGGAGGAGGGAAGGAGGGATCTAAGATGTCAGGCTTGTATCTTGCCAACTGCATCGCAGCCCCTTCAAAGGCTGGTTGTCTTTGTACTGCCCACGGGGTCTGCACAGGTGCAGAGTCCCTGAGCAAGGCTGCTGCTGTGGAGAGGGTTTGGGAAATGAGTCTCCTTTCCTCAAAGAGAGGGCAAGTCCTTTATTAATGTTAATTCTCTAATGCAGTTGTTATCCAGTCTTCTGGTGGCCTTAGCAAAGATGAAATTGAGAACATGGTGAAGAACGCAGAGAAATACGCGGAGGAGGACAGGCGAAGAAAGGTAAGGTGACTGCTGCGGCACCTCACAGCTTGCAGCCCGCCTGCTGGGTGCTGCCACTGTGTGCCCTTAACCGTGCTGACCTTGAAGGAGCTGCAAGTTCTTATCCCCACCGCCCTGAGCCGTGGGCCCATGTTGTTACCTGGCTATCTGCTTGCTTCCCCGTATCCAGTTCAGACCGTGCGGTTGCAAGGAGGGTTGGGCTGGGTAACTGGCCCTGTGTGATCAGTAACATAATTCCTCCCTGAAGAGTTACTGGGGCTTGGAGGCAGCAGTAAGCAAACTCACCTGCCTGACAGCTTTGCAGCTATAGCTGATGCTTTCTGTCACCAGTGCTCGTTGCTGTTCAGCTGCCTGTTATCCTGGCTGTTTATCTGAAGGTGGCCTGCTGCAGCCAGGTTCTCACAGTGGTGGCCTTCCATTTAATTGCAGGCAGTACAGGGAAGATGCAGACTACTTAGGAGTTTATTTTAAAGCCAAATGTATAGAGCCTGCTAAACAAAGCTGTGCACTACATCCTCTTCCTTCCTAAGTGGGAAGTTGCTTTCTGTAGTCCTTAAAAATCTCACTGCCTGGCACCTTGAATGCTCAGTACTTGCCCTCAGCGCAGGTGAAGCCGTCAGGAGGTGTTTGAAAGCCTCGCTGACTTTGTCAGGAAGGTCTGATGCTGGCCATGGCTGAGCGGCTGAACCTGTGATACTCGCAGGGTTAATGGTTGGAACTAATTGGCTTAATGAGGGTAGACCTAATTAATGACACTACTAAATATGGAGCATTGATTTTTAAAGCAGACACGAGGAAGGCTCAGGGATATGACACCAGCGTATGTTCAGTGCTGGCTGAAGCCGCACGCTGCATTTATCTGCTTTGTGTGCCCCTAGGCTGTGTAAAGCTGCCGCAGGTACTCACGGTAGTGAAGGGATCAGAAGAGGACTAGAGGAGAAAATGCATGGAATAAATTCACATGAAGCAGCCCCTCTGTGCTGTAAGAGCTCTAGATCCACAAAAGATTGGCTTAACCTGCAGGTTAGGTGCAGAGCACTTGGAGACTTTGGTCTGGAAGCCCCACTGTTCAAATATCTGCATCATTGCCAGGGAGCGTCAGTGGTGGCACGGCACTTGAAGAGGCTGTGCTGAAATTTCCTGTTGCCACGCTTTGACTTTGTACCTTAAATCATGTAGGGGGTGAGTTCTGCCCTGTTACAGTCCAAGTGGGATTCATCTCTGCCCAGTTACCACATGGAGGCTGCTTTCTTAGCTGGCACTTCTGTCTCTTTATAAGATTTGCATAATTTGATTGTCAAAGCTCCCCTGTTACACCTTTCTGATCGTGGTTTTACCACCATGGAAGGAATCCAGTGCACAGACAGATAGCACTCTGCTGGACTTAACATCCTGCTGTCAACTCTGGCATCCCACACAAAGCACACACACAGCATAGGCACTAAATAATTGATCACCTGCTTTCCTCCCTGAGTCTCCTGAGCGTATTATCACACCCTTGCTCAGGTAGACTCGTCTTTGAAATGGGGAGGGCTGAGTGTCCTAGAGGCTGTTGCTGATGAAATAGTTCACGCTGACAGTGGGACTGAATTATGTCTGAGAACTACCACGCCTCTGTCCTGAGAGCCTTCTCAGTCACCTGTTGGTCATCCTCGCAGCACTAATTAATAGTTCCTACCCAGCACAGTGGTTATTTCCATCATTGAGTTGTTACACGTACTGCTAGTAAGGAAACACCGGTAAAACAACCCCACATTTGAGGTGTCTCTAGTGCCCTCGTTGCTGAAGAAGCCTGAGAGTATTCTTGAAAAGCTCTGTGGCTTCCTCAAGGAGCAGAACATAGAGCTGAGCAGTCTCTATGCTGGCTCGCTTTTTTAGCCTGCCAGTCGTGGTGCTTTGTTGGTTGCTTCTGTTTTTGTGGGTGTCAGAGGAAGGAATGTCTCAGACCCTCTGTTTGGGCTTCAGTGCCAGAATACCTCTGGAAGTGGTTGGCTTGCATTTCCTTTTTCCACCTTGCCATTAAGAAGGGCCCTGGCTGGGAGCTGGAATGGCGTTGGGGGAAAGAAATGTTAGTCAGCATGTCAGGCAGCTTGTAGCAGGAGGCCCTGATGAGCTCTCTTCCCCAGGAACGCGTGGAAGCCGTCAACATGGCCGAGGGCATCATCCACGACACGGAGTCGAAGATGGAGGAGTTCAAGGATCAGCTGCCAGCAGATGAGGTGGGTGACACCCCCCGATCCGTGCGGTTCTTTGCCGTGTCTGCTCAAACTCCTGCTGGGCTCCTAGCTGGCTCTGGGCGCTGGCACCAGCTCCGTGTTGGCGTCCTGTGTAAAGGTGGCACAGTCATCGACTCGTCTGGGTTCTGCATTGGGTATGGCAGGATGTAAGAGCATACTTATGGTGAGATGGTTGGAGTAATAGCAGATTTCGAAGTGCAAGTTGGGTGTCAGTGAAGACTTAAGAGCCTGGGAAGCTGCTAATGAGAGGTTTCTGCATGAGTTGTGTCCTTGGGCTGGCCTTGCAGGGATTTGATAAGAACTGGCCTGTGTCCTGCATAAGAGGAGAATTTTGCTCAAAAGCTAGAGATTCCAAGCAGCGCCTGCCCGGTGTTAGCAGCTTTCCCTTGTCTCTGCTGTGCAGCCCTGGCAGTCTCGGTGGTGTGAGCACAGCATCCGAGAACTGGGAGGCAATGAAAATGATGGCATCCACTTAGCTCCAATTTTCCTTCTATCTTTGGAGTGAAGTGGATAGTTAGCGTCAAAGGAGTGCTTTCCGTGCCTTTCTAAGTGACGGTTTAATTTCAACATTATGAATTTCAAAAGCCAAGTTTAAAACAGATTGCACAATCTTCAACTTAACAACTCTTGGGAATGGGATAAAAGGGGCTCCGTGAGGCATTTGAGGGAACAAGATGTTGGTTTGTTGGTAAGGAGCCTCTGATTGCTTTAAATTCTGCCTTTCAGCTCAGGTCCTCTGTGCTTGGGACTATGACTGCTGGAGTTTTCTCCCGCAGGAGCAGAGCCTCGATCTCTGTTCTTTGCAAGGACTGTTCCCTGTGATGCTTTCCGGGGGAATACCGAGGGAAAGAGGGGTAGCAGTGCCTGGAGGAAGCCCTGTGTGCTCTGGGTGGAGCTGGGAGCCTGGCACAGAAGGCCTCGGTTGCCTTCCCCATCCCACAGGTCTAAATGAGGAGCGCTCTGCCCACGTTTTCCCTGCGAACGCTGCTGAGCAAGCGCTGGCGGCACAGCTGTCCCCCAGTCACCTCCCTTCTCCAGGCCTGCCAGAGAAATGCCAGACTGTGTGGAGGGTTTGACAGATGGCTACAGGAGCTGGGATGAGACCGTACTGCTTTTGTTTGCCTCCCTGCTCCTCCCACGTGCAACAAAGGGATTAAACAGGGTTGTGAGCAGCCTTACTCGCTGGCTTCCTGACAGTGCCTTAAATATAGATGAAACCCAGCTTGCTTTTCCCTTCACCCTGGCTCCCGGGGTGGCTGGCTGGCTGGCGAGGTGTGCCAGGGAGAGCAGCTCTCCTCCTTGGCGGGCTGCTTGGTCTCTGCAGTGCTTTCTGTCCTTGGCGCCTCTGCCGAGACTGCAAACGAGGGGACCGCTTAATGCCAACTGCGGCGCGTTTAGCGAGGTGGACACGTGCCCACTGAGAGCCGAGCGCAGTCCCAGTCCCTGCAGGCCATATGGCTCCATTTGAGACTCTAACTTCCCAGCTTCTGGCAAAAACCTGGAGTTTTGCTGTGGCCACTAGGTGGGTGAAATGGCAGGAATGAGATTTTTTTGGTGAAGGCGTGCAGCTGCATCATGTTTGTCCGTGTGTTCTTCGCAGTGCAACAAATTGAAGGAAGAAATTGCTAAAATGAGGGAACTTCTGGCTCGTAAAGACAGCGAAACGGGAGAAAACATCAGGCAGGCAGCAACCAGCCTGCAGCAGGCTTCCCTGAAACTCTTTGAAATGGCATACAAGAAGGTAGGTTCATGGTCACTTACATTTTATAGCGCTCGGATGGGGAGGAGGGAGTTGGGCCACCAAACATTTAGGCACAAACTGTGCTGGAGATGGTGCTGGGTTTTCCCCTGTGTCTGCAGGTTATCTGAAGTAATGTCTGGAGTGACCCGAAGATGATTCTGTAACAGGCCTGTTCAGCCTGCCTAAAACCACAGTAGTCAGGCCAGGGGGGATTTTTTTCCCAGTGAGAGGCCCTCCTGTCTGAGCCCATTTTGGCAGACGTGCCAAAAAGGTGCTGACCCTGTCCAGGGGACGTGTGCCGGGTTGGAAATGGCACACACGGCCCAGGTGACCTTGGTGGTGCTAAGCTGGGGAAAGCTGCTTTGATGTCAAACTGACAACGTTCAGTGCTGCAACGTAAGCTCGTCATGTCCACTGGGAACGAGTAAATAACGGGAAGATAATTTCCTTCCTCTTAGTAGCAGTCATGTGGAGATCAGGATTGCTTCCATTCTCCAGTGGACAATCACCCTTTTTCTCTGGAGAAGGGTTTCTTCAGTCTAGAATTAACCTAAACAGCTAGGTAGGGGGAAAAAAAAAAAAAAACATGTCTGGGGAGAAACATGTTTTTGTTGCTGCCACTAAGAAGCTGTCTCTTTCACAGATGGCCTCAGAACGAGAGGGTTCTGGAAGTCCAGGAGATCAGAAGGAAGAGAAGCAATAAGAAGTCTCGGCCTTGCCTTGACTAGAGCACAAAGAGGCGGTGGATGTTCTTGATGCTTGGGAGAGAAGGCACCTTCCTGAGCAGAAATGGGCAGAATTCAGACTTACTGTGTTTTTGCAGTATTCTATATATAAAAATTCTTTAATGTATAAACTTAGTGATGTGTCTGCTAGGTAAATTGTCACATGATGAAAGTTAATTCATGCAAGACAAAGTTCGAAGCGTTTGGCCCTGCGGTATTCAACTGAGGCACCTGAGGACTTGCTGATCATTTGTTTCTGATACTTGACACAATGGTGTGCTAAATCTGGTACCGGAGCTTGGAAACCATGTTAGTGAATCGAGAGGTGGAGAGGGAGGTTCTGGTGGAAGCAGGCGGGGAGTGACACCTGTTTGGATCCTCCTCGTGGATCGGAGCACTTGTGAACAGATCCTGAGGCCTGTGAACAGCAAGGGCAAGGCTGGTTACGTTGCTGGAGAACATCCAAATCTGCAGCCAGTGCCCTTGTTCTGGAGGAGGGGGGGTCTCCAAATTTAGCTGTAACATTTCTTACAAAAGAGGCTACACAGAAGCTGCGTACTTTTACTTGTCTGAGCCTTCTGCTCCATCCTGTGTCTGTTCTCTGCTTATGGCAAAACAATTTCCTGGACAATAAAACTGTTATTGGATCCATTCTGGATTTTTTTAAATAAAAGCAGAAAAGTGTCCAACCTGGCGTTCTTGGTATCGTGGCCTTTGTTGGAGAAGGGGAGGCTGCCTGGGACAGTTCATGCGAAGGAGCAGCCAGCTGTGGCAGCGCTGGGGTCTGGAATTTGTGCTGGACTCAAGTGCAGACAGAATGCAGCTGGTGCCTGCCCTGGCACACCGTCACCTCTTGGAGCTGTTGCTCCTTCTCTGCTGGTGCTGTGGGCGCAATCTACTGCAAGGAGAGCAGATCTTCCAGCTGCCTTTATCTGACAGCTGGGATGCAGAGCGGAGAGGAAGGGGGTTATTTTTCCTAGCACTAGGCACTTCCCCTTTTGGGATGGCTCTGAGGCCTGGAGCCACAACCCTTCCTTGTCCTTGTACTCCTGGGCTGGTGGGGGACTGAAAGCGGCTGCTTCAGACACCGAGACCTCCCCAGCAAGAAAACCTCAGGGGCAGCTTCCACTCAAAAGTGAAGGGAGAAGTGACCTGCCCCCCTGAAGCTTTTTCCTGTTGCCACATTAAGGAGCAGTGAGCGACCTACCTGTGAAGCAAAAGGGAACCTGGAGCATTTCTGCCCAGATAGAAGGTGTTGAAGAAGAGGCCGGGCACAGCCATGGGGAGAGATGGGAGGCAAAACGCTG
Organism: Anas acuta; assembly: GCF_963932015.1. NCBI lineage: Eukaryota > Metazoa > Chordata > Aves > Anseriformes > Anatidae > Anas > Anas acuta. The sequence continues at coordinate 13,733,123 of NC_088992.1, forward strand.
CTGGGGTGAGGGCAGGCTGAGGGGGGTGTGTGCTGGGGGTGTGAATTGGTGGCTTCGTTCCGTCCCGGCACAGCCCCAGCCCTGTCCTTTGTGGGAGCAGGGCCTGGGAGTGCGGATCCCCCCTGGGCAGGCTGCAAGGAGCTGAGCACTGAGAACAGACGGCTTTGGGGGAAAAGGTTCGGAAACGGCCCCCACAGGGGGGCTGCTGTGCCCAGCCTGAGCTGCGGGTGGGTGCTGGGTGGGCTGGGGGGGATACACTGGGACAACTGGGGTGGGGCTGGGCTCCTGCTGCAGCCTGGGGCCCGCGGGGTGAGGGCAGGGGAGCATCTTCATCCTCATCACCACAATCTTCATCATCACCATCATCTTCCTCACCACCATCACCTTTATCACTACCATCATCCTTATCACCACCACCCTCATCTTCTTCACCGTCATCACCACCACCTTCATCACCATCTTCTTCCTCACCACCATCATCATCCTCATCACCATCATCTTCCTTCATCACCATCCTCCTCACCACCACCCTCATCTTCTTCATCTTCACCACCATCATCTTCTTGATCTTCATCACCGTCTTCTTCCTCATCACCATCATCAACCTCATGTCGTCACCCTCATCACCACCACCTTCATCTTCATCTTCCCCACCATCTTCATCGTCTTCACCACCACCCTCATGTTCTTCATCACCACCACCTTCATCTTCACCATCCTCATCCTCATCCCCTTCACCCCCCCACCGCCCTCACAGCCCCCGACACCCCCCCGGCTGCCCTCCCCTTTCTCGCCCCTCCCTGTCGCGACACGCCCCGCCTGTCGCGACACCCCGTGCCCCCCACGGGGCCGGGCGGTGCACGCCGCTCACCGCCACCCCTCAGCTCCGTGCGCTAATTAACCCGGCACTAATTACCCCGGCGCTAATGAAGCGTCCCCTTTAAGCACCCAATTCTCGCGATACCTCCCGCGGAGTCCCTGAGTGGGGGGGGGGTAGCACACCGCGAACTACACCCCCCACAACCCCCCGCGCGGCCGCGCAGCCAATCACCGCCCGCCCCGCGAGCGCGCGCCGCGTCCCTCCCCCCTCCCTCCTTTCCCCCCCCCCTCTCCCGGAAGTGATGTCAGGGCGCCCCCCACGTGAGCCGATTGCAACACATGCGGCGCGGCGAGGGGGAGCGCGAGCAGCCGCGGGCCGACGTCAGCGCCGCCGCCAGCCGCGCGCCGCCGGGGGGGGGAGGGAGGAGCGGGCCTGAGGTGAGCGGGGGGGGAGGGGAGGGGAGGGGAGGGAGGTGTGAGGGGAGGGAGGGAGGGGGGGCTGGTGCGGGAGGGGGGGGGGGGGCCGTGAGGGCCGGGCCGTAACCGCCGCGCGCGTGCCGCCGCCTCAGGCCGCCACAGGAGGAGGAGGAGGAGGAGGAGGAGGGAGAAGATGGCGGACGATCCCAGCGCTGCCGACCGCAACGTGGAGATCTGGAAGATCAAGAAGCTCATCAAGAGCCTGGAGGCGGCCCGCGGGTGCGTCACGGAGGGGTCGGGGGGGTGCGGGGTGGGGGCGCGGGGCCCCTCTCGTCTCCCTCATCCCCCCCCCCCCCCTTCTCCTCCCCCCCTCCCCATCCCATCCCCTCAGCGGCCGGGCCGGGCCCGGCGGGGCAGGCCCCGTGCCCTGAGCCGCTCCCGGCCCCGTTCCTCGCCCTCCTTCCCCGCCCCGGGCCCGCTGCCGGAGCCGCCTGCCCCGGCCAACATGGCGCGGGGCCGCTCGGGGCGCTGCCGGGGCCGCGCTCAGGGGGGGGCCGCACCGAAACGCGGCCCCTCGGCCGCACTGCCCTCCCTGCCCGCGGCTGGTCCCCTCTGGAGAGCGAGCACGGGGCGGCATTTTGTTAAAAACCGCCCTTAACGAGAGGGAAATGGGACGAGAACCCAAGCCGGGCCTCTCCTAACAGATAGATTTTTTTTTTGATCTGGCTCGGGATGTGGCTGTGTGGGGTTGGGGTGTACAGTAAGGGGACGTGGAGCCGGCGCTGCCCTCGCCTGCAGCAGAGTGGACTTTGGCTGCCTGAGCTGCCCGCGCAGCTCTGCCTTCGTGCACTGTGCTCCTGGGGAGGTCCCAGCAGGCACGGGGGGTGTGAGCCGCTCCTGCCACGGTGCTGGGAGGGCTCGGGCAGCTCCAGGCGCCTGCTGCGGCCTGTGGAAACAGCCTGCAGTGCTGAGAGTGGGGTGTAGGTGGGGAATGTTTAGCTAGCATTTTGGCCCTTCCCAATTCAGAACATGGTAGCACGAGGATGTCCGCGTGGAGCAGTGGCTCTTTGTCCATCCCTTCAGGCAGGTGAATGTTGGAGAAGTCAGGGCTGAAACTAAGCAAGAGCTCCTGGAAGGAGTGAGGCAGGAGGGCTGGCAGGGAACAGGCGCGCCCTTTGAGCAGCCTCCTGGGGCAGCCTTGATGTCCCCCCTCTTCCCCAGCTGTGTGCCCTGCCCCAGCTCAGCCTCACAGCGGGGATGCTCCAAGTGCAGTGAGGTGTGTGTAGGGGCGTTAGGGGAGCCCTCAGGGTCCCGATATCTCCTAGGTGCTGTGACACTGCTGCTGCTTTGCTAACCGTGTGTGCTGGTGCTAAACCCCACCTGGCGACAGCTGCTGACGCCAGCACTCCTCACCCTAAGCAGGGTTACGCTGGCTCTTTGTGAATGCCTGGTGTGCTTCCAGGAGGCCCAGCCGAAGCTGTTATTTGGGCCTGGCGAGGGGAAGAGGTGCTGCAGCTCTCAGCAGCGCTGGGCTCCCTGGCACCAGCCCGTGAAACAGGCTTTTCCTGCCGCCGGGAGAGTCGCTTCCCCTTCCTGCCGAGTAGGAAGACCTGTTCTGGGGTGGGTTAGGGGGCAAAGCCTGTAAATAGGGTGGCGTGGAGGGCCGGAGCTCCCTGGTGTCTCCACCTTCCCTTACTCATGTGCTCCTAATAGTGACCCAGCAGCAGTGCCCCAGTTTCAGGCGCTGGCTGTTCCTGCAGTGGATCAAAGGGAAATTGGAGGAGGCCGGAGCTCGGCGTTGAATTCATCCGTGGCACTTGGGGTGCTTTTGCTGTTACCCTGGTGTTTCAGGACAACCTCAGTAAGATCTGTGGGGTATTATCAAAATGTGAAGGAAGCACGAGAGCAAGGGAATGCTTTTATCGTGTCTGAGACAGCTGAGGCAAGTGGCAGCATTGGCCAGAGGTCTAGGGGAGAAGGTTGGAGCTGCAGCTTCACCAGAAACTGAGCAGCTGGAGGTCCACGAGGCTGAGGCTGCTTCTTATATTGTGAGGTAACATCCTAGCCAGAATGCCCGCTGTTACTCGTCACGCTCTGCTTAGGAGAGCTGCACTTCTTATTGGTAGCTGGCCTGCAAGAACCTGGCAAAGCAATTAAAAAACAAACAAAACCAAAACCAAACCAAACCCTTAACCTCCAAACTCTGCTGTCTGTCTCGTTCCCAAAGCAGAGGTATCTCTCGTCTCCTCCCAGAGGTATCTCTCGTCTCCTCCCAGCTCTTCCCAAGCTGGGCTGCGAGCTCTCTGGTGCTGTGGAGTTAATGAGTTGGTCTCTGCGATGTGGCGATAAGGGCAGGGGAGCAGCTGGCGTCTGCAGAACGTGTGAGGGAGAGCAAATGGGGCCCGAGTCCTGTCCGCAAAGGTTAATTGCTGCCAGCACAGAAGTGGAGCAGGGGAAAGGCTGGTGATGAGCAGGCGGTGCCCTTGCGAGGAGCCTGCCCCTGTCGTTCATCCCCCAAGGCTCCAACTGCTCGGGTGCTCATCAGGCATCTCAGCAGCTCCCTTGCAGAAGGGCTCTTCTTTCTGAGCAGCGTGCGGGTGGGTTCTGTCAGGGACTGTGCTCCCGGGTGGCTGTGGCTGTGCTGCTGCCTTTGGATGTTGCAGCAGCTTGAGCAGAAGTGGCATTAGCCACTCTTTTCCCCCTTGCCTTCTGTCTCAGGGCCTTCCTGTTACTGCTGCGTGCAGTTTTCCAGTGTCGCTATGAAATTGACAATCCCTCTTTGTTCCTTTGCAGCTCTGAATAGTTAGCGGGACTGCGGGCAGCCTTTCTGCTAATCTCAGCTGTAAATGCTTGGCAAAATCAAGTACCAGCAACAGCTAGCGGCCTCCTTGCAGGCTTAGGCCTGAGATGGCACCCTGAACAGTGTTCAGAGAGCTTCTCTGAGTCTTGGTGATGAGGGCGCTCCGCTCCAAAACGGTTCAGAAACCCCTCTGCTGGGCACACAGCGAGTTTCTGACCCTGAGAAAGAGCACAGTGGGTACCAGTGCAGGGTGGGAGCCCAGTTATAATGGCAAAACCTTCAGGAGCTCACTGCCTTTAAGACACCTCCTGAGAGGTGTCTGGAGAGGAAGCAAACCAGACAGGTGTCTTTGGAGGCAGAGCCAAATAGAGAGGGAAGGGATTGAGCATCAAAACCTCTCTCCAAATCAGGTATTTTGGAAGGTGAAGGAGCAGGACGCACACAGGCTTCTGAGCAAATTCAAAAACTGGGCCTGAATGGGTGACTTGCGGTAGGTTTAACGGGAGGAAATGCAGTAAGGCAGGAGAGTGGAGAAATAGGAAGAGAAGGGGAAATCTTGGTGTCTCGGAGCCATGGCAAAGTGAGGTCAGGCTGTTTCTCACTAGGGTTTGGATTTTGTCGAGCTGAAACTTCCATCTGCTACATGGGAGAAACCGAATGCAAGGCAAGAAGCCACCAGTAGAGACAGGTGTGAGGATTTATGGGATCTCCTGCAAAATGCAGCACACGCTGGGGCTGTGTGAGTGGCGAGAGCCTGACCTGTGGCTTACCCAAGACCAACTTACCCAGCATATGTTGCAGAAGGCTGTGGGTGCAGCTGGGTTTCCCTCTGTCCACCCAGAGTCTTGCTGGCCCTGGTGGAAGGGCCCAGCTCTGGAACTGGCCTCGAGCTGCTGCTTCCCCACCCTGCAGTGGGAGCCTGCTCGGCTAAAGTTGGTGGTGGGACTGTTCTGGCTGTCCTGGGGTGACTCTGCTTAGGTGCCCGGGCAGGTCAGTGAGATTGAGACCTGCTGGGACGTCCTGGTGGCTCTGGAGAGCAAGGTGAGCCCTGGGCTGTCCTGCTGGTGATGTGCTGGGCATCTCCAGAGGTCCCCTGGGAGGTGACACCAGAGCTGTGAACGCTGTGCCAGCTGCTGGGGGCGGCTGTGCCTGTGTGCATCGCTTAGAGGGTGACTGGGGTGGGTTAGGCATCCTCTGCAGCCTCGTGGTGTTCCTGGCTTCCTTTGGAAGGAAGGAAGGGAGGCAGCAGGCCCCCCTGCCTTCTTGGGGGATCCGTTTGGTGTGGGAGCAGTGTTACACCTGGTACAGAAGCTGGTTCTGCAGAGCTGCAGCTTTCCCCTTAGGGTGAGGTGCAGGATGGAGACCTTGAACCTGGGTGAGCTGTGAGGGGCAGCGCTGTGCAAGCTGCTGCTTGGCTTCCCAGCCTGTGCTGTGCTCAGCAGGCTGCAGTGCTGGTATGTCCTATTAAGGCCTGCAGTCCCATAGCCTCGAGGAGCTCTGCACAGCGAGCCCCCGCCTCGTGCAGGTGTCCCCAGTGGGCTAAAAGTCTGCTGGCATCTGGGCTGGGCCAGTCCCGAGGTAAAAATGGACTTCCCCTTTGTGTGCGAAGGATTCGTGTGGAAAGGACTGGAAGAGGAGTGTCCCTGGTGTGGCTGGGGGGTTGATCTGAACTGGCAGTGAGCTTTCTGCTGTGGCTTTATGGTCCGTCACTAAAACACGGGGTGTTTAGGGAAGAGGTGGTGACACGAGCTGGTACCTGCGCTGAAGTGCTTCCGAGCACTGGTGCTTCTCTGCCCAACCGCCCTCAGGGCGAGGCTCTGAAGAAGAGGGCTGCTGGCTCCCTCTGCTCGCCTGCACTGAGTTGTTCACTTCTGGGCATCCTCACCTGCTGCTCCCCCTGCTCCTGAATTACAGCAGCCATCAGGCAGCGCTGTGTGAGTACGTGCAGGTGGCAGGGAATGGCCTGACCGGAGCGCTGCTACGTGCCAGACAAGCTCAGGTTGGGGTTTTGTAGCCCTGGGTGGCTCGGTGGCCTGGTGCCCTCCCTCACAACGGCGTCAGTCAGTGCTGAGCGGCGTGAGTCATGCGCGGGTCATCCCTCACATCGAGCTAATGAATGAGAACCTGCCTGCTGAAGACAAATGATGTGGTAGGAAATGGGGATGAGCACCTCCAAAGAGGACAGGACAGCCTTTTTTTGGCTTTGTGGCAACTAGATCCCCCCCCCCCGCTGTTGGCTCCTTGTTCCCATGTGGCTGTGAGGCATTAACATCTTAACGAGCAAATCTGGATTTGTTGCTTCAGTCCCCGGGTGTACAGCCTGTACCCAACTGGCCCATTAGCATAATGCAACAAGTCTTTAAACTTGGAGCATTAATAATTGCAGAGGGAGGGGGGAGAGCAGGGGAGCAGAACCAAGCCCGCCGTGAGTCACGGCTGTCAGAAGCGTGGCGATGGCACGCGGTCCCACTCCAGCAGCACAGGGTGAAGTCAGGGACTCCTCCTGCCCCGCAGAGCTGGGGCCTGGGCTGGTGCAGGAGCTGCTCCGGCTGAGGAAGGGAGGAAGCTGGGAGCCTGAGCAGCCGCACGAGCTGGACCCACGGATGAGGGCTCAGTTACCTGCTGCCTGCATCGCCTCGGGACAAGTGACACCTGGCCACGTTCCCTGCTGCCTGCAGAAGGGGAGCTCCGTGACCCTGAGCTTCCTTCGCCTCCTTTCTGTCCCTGGGGAACGGCGCCTGCCGAGCTCAGGAGGCAGACGCTGGCGGCAGGCCAGGAGCTGCAGGGGGAGCACGGCCACCCCGCGGGGAGCTCTCCCTGGCTGCTGGAGCGAGGGCTGCGCTGTGGGAAGCAGCCTCACCTCCCTGGGCTGGGTGCTGGGCTTCGCGGCTGGCATGGCTTCTGGGGGCTTCTCATTTCTGCTTCGGGTCGGTGGGGTAGGGTGAGGGCACAGAGCGTCTTCTCAGGACACTCGTAACATCCCCGCTGAAGCTGTGTGTGGTTGCACAGTGCCTTGTGTGCCATCCCCTGTACTGCTGTGTCCTCTGGCGGATGGGACAGAAGGTTCCTGCCTAGGGCTCCGGGACAGGGCTGTAGCACGAGAGCTTGGTGCTGAGCGGGCCGTGGTGGAGGTAAATGCACAGCCTCATGCTGTGCAGCTCGGCAATGCCCATTTGTGCAGGGCAGAGACACGGGAATTAACCATCTGCAGTGCTCCCGGGGCATCACTGCCTCCAGTCAGTGCTTGTGCTGTGCAGCACTCTGGAAGAAGGAACGACTTGGCCTCCTGGCCCCACAGTCCTTCTCTCGTAACCACACTTACCCCCTGTCCTGTACCCGTTCTGTGCTTCTGAGGTGGCGCCAGGTCCAGGGACATCCTTTACCCACACTTGTGCTTGGGATCCGATCTCCTCCAGATCTTTGTATCCCTCTTTGGATGAGCTGGAAGCAGGGAGGGGCACTTGGGAGCTGTAGTAAGTTATCCTGAATTGCGGCACATGCTGTGGTGAAACGCGGAGTGTCTCTGCGGTGGGAGCTGTGAGGTGTTTGCTGAAATGGTGCGGTAAAACATGCTGCCAACGGCATGGCTTTCAGCTCTCCTTTAAACTTATAGGGGGTCATGGTAGGTCCCGATATCTACTAAGTGGTGTTGGGGGCTCTGTCACATACCCGTGCAGCGCCTGTCCCCTCTGTGCCGTGCTTTGAGACCACGAAACGAACGGGGCAGGTTTTCACCTGTCTGATGGAGACATCACAAAGCTGTTGCTTCTCGAGCAGCAGCTAGACAGATGTGTCATTTGTGCTGGTCAAATGCCTGTGAAACGCAGGCAGTGCAGGCTCTGCGTGAGCTTCCAGGTGATGTTGCCTCCGGAGCGCTGCTACACTGCTGAGATCCCCTGCTCGTGGGCTGGCAGGATTTCCAGGAGGTGTCAGTGCTTCTGCCTCTGCAGCCGGCTGTCGAGATTGGGCATCTCGAGTGAGCTGGTGCCACTTCCTATTTGGAGAGGACTTTGTCTTGTTAAAAGACACAAAGTCTTTAAAGGGCACGTCTGTGAGCTGTTCATGTAGTGCAGCCATACCTGCTGAGCTGTACCAGCCTGTGCACGGAACTTCCTCCTGGCAAGGTCAGCGCTGCTACATGCGAGGCTTTTATGAACAGGGAGTGCCTGGGCCTGTGGTGTGTAAGAGAACCCAAACCAGCGCTTTTGGACTTGCCCACACCAAAGGCCGTGTACTTTTTTTAGTATTGCACTCGACATCTGTGCTCAGACACAGGATCAAAACGAACGAATGAAACCAAACCCAGGCAGTCAGCTCCTCTTCCCTTCCACGCTGCTTGTGTGGGACTGCATTCTCGACGCAGCCCTTGCCGAAGCCCCGTGCGCCTGCTGGGCTCTGGCTGCCCAGAAGTGGGGCTCTCCTGAGGTCTGTGCCCGGCTGTGGCAGGCTCTGCCTGGGGTTACGGGCACATTCCTGGCAGCCATCTCACAGCTGGCCATGGGCATGCAGCGAGGGAGCTGCTCAGGCCCTCACAAAGCTTTGGCAGCCTCAGATGTGTAGGTAGGGGTGATGTGCACCTGGTAAGCTGCAGCCCTGCGGGAGGAGGCCAGGATTTTTGCCTTCCCAAGGTAACGGCGCTTGAAGCAGCGTGGCAGCGGTTACAGGAAGCTTCCTGGCTGCAGCACGTGGGTAAGAGTAGATTACCTGAAAGCTGCCTCACACTCCTGCCAGTTGTATGGGCCTCGTGCTCCCTTGTTCCTGGGAAAGCAAGGTGCTCAGGGAGCTAGCACCTGTAAAATCCTGTAAAATATTCCCATTTTTAGTCGGAGAATGAGTGACCTGCCTTGCCTCTGTACCTCCGGGTCACCCCGGGTGCTGTTAGTGTGAGATGCTTCACTGTGGAACGAGCACGGCTCAGCTGCTGCCTGCCAAGCCTGCCGGGAGCTGCTATTTATACAGCACGCCTCTGGGGTCAGGGCTGTGACTGCTCCTCGCTGCCTGGGGTCGCCCTCCTCTGCCAGGTCGGTGCCTGCTGCCTCTGGAGCTCTGGTGGCCTTTCAGGTGGCCGTTCTACTGCGGTGACGCTGTGTGGGATGGTGGCAACTCTTGGAAAGCCACTAAGCCAGCTTGTAGTGTCCCTGAAGGTGCAAGGACCCGCTCAGCTGTCTGTCACCTGGTGGAAGCGCAGACACCGGAGCCCTGCAGCTGAAGGTGGCCACCTGGAGCAGGAGGCTTGGCTGCAGCAGAAGCCATCCAGGATGTGTCTCCAGCAGCTTGTCTCCAGCACGATGTGCTGCTCGCTCCTGCCTTCTGTTGTGGAGGCTTCTTCGGGCTGAACAACAAAACGCAAACGCAGCGAGCGCTGCTCCTGGTGCCAGACGTGGTGTGAGACTGGGCACAGCAGCGTGGCTGGGTGAAGCCTGTGAGATCCCTCCGGGGCAGAGCCTGGTGTGTGCTGCTCTTAGCCTGAAGCACCGCAGCTGCTGGAAGGTGCCGAGACAGCTTGGTAAGAGCAGGAGGGAGTGAGAGCAAGCCTTGTGCGTGCCCAGGCACCTGTTTGCAGGAACCTTCGCTTTCTGGGGACTAGGTTAGTAGCGATGCAGCACCTCACCGCTGTGATAATCTGTTAATGTTTGCTTTTAGGCCTCTCTGTGACTGGGAACACCGTTTGTTTTGTCGTACAGTTATCTGAAATCCAAACTGTACTAGCACAGAGGTTTCAGTACCAGAACAGGCTGTCCTCTCCACAAAGCTCACTTTGCAAGAACTTGCTGTCTTAGGAGAACAAAGCCCACTTGCTTTTGCCTCCCTCCTACCCCCAAACAGCTCTGGTGGGTTTTAGGAGCCAAGTTGGAGGTCCCCCTAGGATGGTTTAGGAGCAAAGGCAGAGCTTCGATCTCCAGCACAGACCATCAGACAAGATACCTGATGTTGGTAGCTTCCAGGCCACGCTAAATCTGAGCTAATTGCCAATTACTGGCAGGGCTGGCACGGTGTGATCAGTAACCATAGCACCCAGCAGGGAAGTGCTTCTACCTCCCCAGGGGCTGGTGCTCCGTGCACCCCCTCCCTGTGTCTCTGCAGCCCGCAGCAGGTGCCCTTGGTGCCTCGTTGTTCTGCCCTCCAGTCCCACGAGCATGGCACATCTTGTGCTGTCCTGCGGACGAGGATGCCGGGTTGTTACACAGCAAACGCCTCGATGCACATATCTACGTTATGGAGGAGCTATCTGGCTGCTGTGCTGGCGCTCCTGAGCCCAGAATAAGGACAGCAACTGCCTGGCTTAGTTCAGCCTGAAAGCATTAGCTTCCAGCTGATCTCGTGTAATTTGTCTTGGGGGCGCTGAAACGTGGTGGAGCCTCTTGGCAGTGCTGGAAATCCTGTGCCTCCGAAAAGCCTTGGCACTCCTGAGCATGGGATCCTGCTGCGCCGACCATAACCAGGAATGCTTCGGGCCCCCTGCCTGCAGGAGCACCGGGGGTGATGGGGGAAGAAGCAAGCTCGTTGCACGTTCGATCCTGAGCTGCCAGTGTGAGCACTTCCCTTAATCCAGACGGATAATTAATTGCTCCCTGTAGCCATTCTGTGATGAAGCTCTGCCTGGCGGTGTGCTGGCTGCAGGTTCGGGGCTGGCAGCAGCCCTCCAGGTGGCAAACGTCCCATGTGCTTCATGTGGGGCCGAGCCGCTTGCCTTTAGGGCTGCACCTTGCCAAGGCCCCTTTGTGGAGGCTGCAGCCAGCACCGTGATCTCCTGTATGGCATTCCCAGAGGAAAGGTGCTCTGAAATGCTCGGCTCATCCAGCAGCTGTGCAGGAGGATGTGCAGAAATCCTTCTGTTCTTGTTGAGGCATTGTGCAAAGCCTGATAGGAAACCTCCTCACTGTTTTGCTGTGCAGAGTACTTTTTTTTTTTTTTCCCCAAGCATTTTTGAGCTGTAGCTCTCTGCGATTCCCTGCTATGTGTTGTCTCACTGCGGGGCTTACAGCAGACAGAGCCACAGTTTTCAGAGCTGAGCACCCTGCAGTAAGGTCACGCTGAGGTACAAGCTCTCTTTGGAAGGGGAAAGCTGCTCGTTTGGGGTAGGTTGCTGTGGTCCCTGCTGCGTGAGGCAGTTCTGCGGCCCCCTGCGTGCACACCCACTTCAGCTGGCCTCTGCCTGGTCTCAGCCTCTCTGGCCATGCGCTTGCTTGGTGCGCAGATCCCTGCCATGCCTTTGTGTGAGGCCGAGGGAGCAGGGCAGGGAGCAGTGGGTGCTCTTCCTTCAGTTAGTGGCTGCCCCACAAGCTGCTCGCGTGGGGGGGTTGGCAGCAGCAGCGGTGTGCGGGCTGGGGCTGTCCCCGGGGGAGGATCCGGGGGGTTTGTGAAGTTCCCGGTGTGACTTGCAGCAGTCTGGCTGACATCTGTGGCTGCCTTCTGATGAGGTGCTGTGTGTGACACCAGGTAACAGCGCTGCACCTAGCGCTGTGCCCCTGTCACTGTGGGGTTTCTGGAGCAGCGGGACATAACACGAGGCCAGGGGCCAGGATTTGGGGGCGGCTGGCACTTAAGGCATCTTGATGAGTGCTTTGGTGCTGGAGAGTGGGTCCTGGCTGCTGTTCCCCCCTGCTGTACCCCTGAGTACTCCTGTACCTCCCTGTCTGCTCTCTCCCAGTTCGGTCACTCCAACAGAGAAGCGTTGCAGGAGACCTGATGCTATCAGGAGAGCCACGAGGGGCACGAGGGTCCCATCTCCTGCCTGCCGCATCGCTAGGAGTACCCCTTAGCTCCTGCAGGTGGGCAGCAGCCGTGGAGCTTTCTGATCTCTGGAAGCTGGAGAATCTCCTTTCAGAGGAAGAACCGAGCTGTGCGAGCTTGCCTCGAGTGCTGCTTTCAGAGGAGTCGGGAAGAGTCGCTTTCATTCTGGTCGGCCTCTTGCTCAAAGGAGCCTGCTGGGACCGGGAGGCCATTACACGTCCCCTAAGGCCTGTGCCATTCACCGAGGCAGCTCGCGGCTTTAATTGAGTGGTACACGGAGTATTCTTGGCTGGTGTGACCTGCAAGTCTGCCGTAGCTGTCAGCATGGCTCAGAGCTCCTTCGGGGAATAATGCGTGCAAGTGTCTCTTTACGACTGTCTCGATTAGCGTGTGTGGGGATCTTGGATATTAAAACCAATTAGTTGTCTGGAAGGTCAGGGACATATTTGACCCAGCATCTGTTTCAACTTGGCCTGAATTGAAGATCTTTGGAAGAGGGCTGTGTAACTTCTGTAAAGAGGCTAATGAAGTGATGCTTTTTAAAGCACTTCCCTGCTGCCTCCCTAGCCCAAACGCTTCGGGAGGCTGCTGGCGCGTGGCAGCCTGACGAGGCAGCGGGCAGGTGCTGCCTTACAGTGGCTTGTGCTACCGAAAGGTTTGTGTAAGAGCTTAAATCTTTTGTGGCTGATGAGCGTGTTGTCGGTGATCTGACTCAGAACCCTGAGTGCAGCTTTTGCCCTTGAGAGGGCTGGAGGGCGTGATGAGGCATTCGATTTGTATGCTGTGACTAAATGTGCAGTATGAGGTCTGGGCTACGCTGAGATGATGCAGCAGCACTTCAGGCATCCAGGATACTTCCCCAGCAAATGGGAGTTACTTGCTGGAAGGCCGACGGGACTTCCCTCGCTTCCATTTGGGCTTTGGATGCAGTTGGCCCACGAGGCGCTCTCGGGGATTAAGACCTCTGCAGGATTCCTCCCAAAGCCCTAGGAAAAACTAATACCAACCTTCTTTCATTTAGCTTAAGGCAGCTCTGTGATTTGTGGGGTCTTATCTCCTGCCTCTGTGCCTGGGCTTGGTGCTTCTGAACTAGCAGTCACGTACTTCAGCGCTTTATTTAAAGCAGCTGCCAGAGTCAGTGAGTTTCATGTGAAGCAGGGCTAGCAGGAAGGCAGAAAAGTAGAAGATTGCAACAAAATGACCCTTCCAGTTCGGTTTTTGGTATTAATCTGAGGAGAGCAATGTGTTAAAACAACTCTGGGGCTGGCTGGTGCTCCAGCTGTCTGAGAACAAATGCAGTGGGCTTTGAAACGTCCTTAAAGTATGTGGCTGCATTGTTTTAAACAACCTCAACTGGGGGCTGCTTACATGCCTTTTAGCTGGCAGCCCCTAGCCTGTAACTATGTTCCTTGCTCCCCAAGTAGAATCCCAAGTTAAACAAGCAGCATTTGGAGGGCTTGCTTGGTAGTGAGCTGCAAATCCTCTGAAGAGACTCTTTATTTTATATAGTTCTCCCATTATTGTCCAGCAGAAGGGGAATGACACCAATAGCAGTGGGTCAAAGCTTTCCTGGAGGTGGGGTGGAATGTGGGGCAGGAGGGAGGAGACGGGTCTGGAACGTGGTATGAATGCTGAACATTGCTTTGACTGGTGCCTGCTCACAACCCCTCTTCTTCCCTTCTCAGCAATGGTACCAGCATGATATCGTTGATCATTCCCCCCAAAGACCAGATCTCGCGAGTGGCAAAAATGTTAGCGGATGAGTTTGGCACTGCCTCCAACATCAAGTCTCGAGTGAATCGCCTTTCAGTACTGGGAGCCATCACGTCTGTACAACAAAGACTCAAACTCTATAACAAAGGTAACTTCTAGCTTGTGTGGGTGCTGGCAGACTTCCCTTACTTGGAAGCACTCTTAAGTTCCCGTGTTGTGCTCTGTTCTGCTAATCAAATCTGTTGGCCTGTGCTGCTTTGCTCTGGTGTTCCAGGTACGTTGCCTCTGGGTGGTTACTGTAGGGGTGGCCCCTGGGACTAGAGTAGGAGGAGGGGCCTGCTCTTTGGTAAGTGGGATAACTTGGCCCTTAGCAGTGCTGACTCTTTGAAACCTGTCCAGCCTTAAGAGCTGGTCTGCTCTAATTCCCTTGCGTTAAACCAGTGGGTTTTCATCCAGCAGAAATGTAGGCATGCAGCAATGAAGCCTCCATAGCTCTGGGAGGAAGTAGAGCCAGCCCATCTAAAATAAGCACTGGAAAGGGCTTGTCACTCTTATCTTTACGCTGACAAGTGGCCTTCACTGAGATGGTCAGTGTATACAGTGCTGTATGAGAAATAGGAAAGCTTCACAGGGATGTTCAGCTGTTCTCAGGGCTCTAGGAGTTTGGAAGCTCCTGGGTTGAACAAACAAGTACACGTTTCTGGAGTGCTGCTCGGAGTCCTTCCTTCAGTGCTGTCCAAGGTTACTTTTCTGCCACTGCCCTGAGCTGTTCAGTGTAGGTGCAGTAAATGAGTTTGTTTTCTGCTGTGGAGATCTGGGAAGAAATGAAGGGGGGAAAATTAAGGTAAAAATCTTGGGAACTTCAAATTCAATTCTGTCTTAAGTCTCCTGGCTAGATGGTTAGTTTTTGATGGTTATGGCTTGCAGTCTTTCATAGTGATCTAAAATTGCATTGTATCCTTTATAGTACCTCCAAATGGTCTGGTTGTTTACTGTGGAACAATTGTGACAGAAGAAGGAAAAGAGAAGAAGGTCAACATCGACTTTGAACCTTTCAAACCAATCAATACATCGTTGTATTTGTGTGACAACAAATTCCACACAGAGGTAAGAAGTTTCCTGTTGTCAGCCGGCCTTGCAGTAATGGAAATAAAAGCACTTTGCTGGACTCACTGAAACAATCCTTGGTGTGCCTGAGCCCGCAGACTCCGTAACAGCAGGCTCTAATTCAGCCTGAATGGCTGGCTTGTGACTGGCTAATATTCAAAAATGTGTGATATTTGGTGAAAGGAATTGACATATTGTCTAGCTCCTGGTACAGCTGCCTTTATGGCCCAGCAAGCAGCTGCTCAGTTTGTTACCCATGGACACGAGCTTTTCCCTGTAATTGGAGGCAATGTTTTTTTCTTCTTAACGCTAGAGGCCCATAGATCTTATTCCAAGCCAGGCCTTAAAGTAAAGCCAAGATAATATTAGTGCTGCCAGTCTTGGTATCGGATGTGTTACCTGAGCCCCTTGATGGAGCACTGGCATGCACTTGATCTATCTGGGGTGAGATGGGGTTATATTCATCTGGCATCTACTTGCCTTAGTGAAATGGCTGGTTTGAGGCATGTGTTGATGTGGATCGCAGTGAGCTTAACTTCATGAAGTCAGTTTGTGTGTACATGTATGTCTGCTTTGGCTCTGCACTGGCAGAGGTCTCAGTATCTCTAGGAGACTGATTGCATTTCGTGTCCATGATGTTCACCGCAGTGTGTGGACGGAGGCGTAATGCTTCGTTATCAAACCCAGCTGACATGGACTTGACAGGGCCTTCAGTGATGTGGTCTGCTTGGTTGGTTGGGTTTTTGGAGGCCTGATCCCTGGCTGTGTTTCAAAGGACAGGAGCACAGGCAGGAGGGGGTTGTTTGCCTCACAGCTGTGAGGTACGTCCCTGTGCTTCTCCTCTCCCCACTGAGGGTGAAATCCCAACGTGTCTTTGACCTAGCAGAAGTATCAAAACCAGGTACAACTCATGAAGGTTCTGCTGAGCCTGTGTCCATAGGTCGCTGAAACCAGGAGGTAAGCAGGGGAATTCAGGAGAGAGTCAGAGGTGGAAAGTCAAGGGAGCCATTTGTCCCTGCAGTTGTTGGCAGTGGGTGGGTGGAGGTAGGCTGCCTTCTGCCCTATCAGCAAAGGGATTAATTCAGTCTTGGCTGCAGCCCCTGCCTCGGGGCATTGATTCAATACAAAAAAAGTAGCTGCTGCCCAGTGGGCTGTCCCTGGGAGGCAGCTGTAAATACTCTGCTGGTGTGCAGCCTTGCTCTGCAAGGCAGTGCCAGTAACTTGAGAGGAACTTGTGGTAACTGACACTGCTGATGACGTGATTACTGCCAGCACCTTTCTGCAGGGGCTCTTTGCTCTCCTGTGCCTCTGGAACATGTGCTCGTTTCATGTGGTATTGTCTGCACTGCAGAATCAACTCTAGCTGTAAAAGCAATGAGTGATGTTAGCACTGGAATTCTGATGTGGTTGACGAGCTCTGCTCTTAACCTAGGGGTTCCCAACACCCAGCTGGAACTTGAGAGACTGGTGTCTGGCTGAGTACCCAGCAGATGCCTTGTGAGAACCTGTCAAGGAGCAGAAAAAGGACATGATCTTCAATGTTAGGCTGAGGTGGAGAAAGGGAGCTCAGCCCAGGCTGAAGGAAGAGAAATAAAAGCACCAGTCCCTTCTTTGTGCTTGATAGGTCAAAAGGTGGAATTGCTGACAGAACTAATGAAGGGGAAATTGGGGGATTACTGACCATTGGATACTTCATGAGGAGTAAGAGGGAATCGAGAACATCAGAGCTGTAGTCATTTGCTGCCTGGCAAGAGTATCTGATAAGATTTCCTCTAGATATTTTATTGCCTGTGTGAAACTGAAGTAACTTCCCAAGAGGGATATGAACCCTGATGTATTTCTGAAGAGTAGGATTTACAATGACTTATTTTGATACCTTGGCTGCAGCATTCATTCCAGTCACACGATTTGCTTGGCTCCGTCCCAGTTAAATAGATTGCAATGTAATATGCCACTTCCTCCTCTCATTCATCCCACTGCTGAGGAATTAATACAGAATATTTACTTTGGCCAGAAGATTCCATTAAACCTTAGTGTCTCTGTTTCTTTTAAGCTTGAAACCCATAGACTTGGTTGTGTGGATTTTGGATAAAGATGACTGTTTTTTATTCTTGCCATTCAGCCCAGTAATCAAGCTGGCATGCGTGCAGGCAGTTAAGAGTCCAGTGGAGTAAATCATCACCATCACTCTTGCCGTATTAAAGTAGTGACTTGAAACCATCTGGAACTTGATAAGTTCTCTGTCCTGCTAATGTATTTTTGCTAGCCTGGATATAACGTCAGGAAAAGGAATCCTGCTATGCTGGTTTTTGGGCACGTAGAAGTGAGCAGTATGTGTGTGCTGGATGTGCCTACCAGCCTGTGCTGCCTTTAGGAGGGAACTGTAGCTGACAGGCTCCTTCCAAAAAGGAGCAGAAAGGTGAAGTACCCACAGGTGTCCCACACCACCAGAACTGGGGCTGAGCAGGAAATTGGACAGAAGGAACTTGGAAGCCTTGATACCAGGCAGTCCTTCAGTCGTCAGTCAGATTACAGGATGAATTTTGCTCCTTTGTTTAAAGAGAAGAAACTTGCTGGACAACTTAATTTTTCCAACAAATGCTGTGGCTGCCTTCTTTATATCTGGTTATTCACGTGACAGTTAACTGCTGCTGTTACTTAATTCTGCTTTGTAAGGCTGAATCTTTGAAACATCTTCTGGAGGCATTTCATCGTCCTGCCTTTGGGAATTCCTGGGGTCTCTGACTCTAGCAGAAGGGAGCTTGTGCTGGTTGGTGGGTTGGAAGGCAGGCTGTATTGGTGCTCTGTATAAAGCTGATTGACACATAGCCCAAGCAGTTAACTCTGTGGGTTCAGCTTTCCTGGCTGGAATGCCAGGAGAATTCCTCTTCCAGTTTTGCTAGCTGGAGAGGTGATGCAGCCTTGTGGAGGTGTGGGATCCCATTCACCTAACGCTTTCAGAGCCACTCTTTAGGATTTTGCTGTTATACCTGCATGTGACATGTGATGAGCTGGTAATGCTGTGAAAATGGTTCCCAAACTTGAACACCGGTTTCCTTTCAGGTCCTGGCAGCACTGTTTGTAGCTATCAGAGGTAGTCCTGACAAAGCACAAATAGAGGTGGGGCAGAGAATGGGCTGAGAGCAGCCCTGAGGAGAAGGACCTGGGGGTGTTGGTGGAGGAGAAGCTAAACAGGAGCTGGCAACGTGCACGTGCAGCCTGGAATGCAGTTGGCTTTTGGGGCTGCACCAAAAGCAGCGTGGCCAGCAGGGCAAGGAAGCCCTGCCTTCAGCTCTGGGGCCCGCAGCACAGGAAGGACACTGATATGCTAGAATGGGTCCAGAGGAGACCACGAAGGTGATCAGAGGGCTGGAGCACCTCTTCTGTGAGAGGCAGAGAGAGCTGGGGCTCTTCAGCCTGCAGAAGGCTCCATGGTGACCTTATAACAACTTCTGATACCTTAAGGAAGTTGACAGAAAACATGGGGAGGGACTCCATTAGGGAGTGCAGTGATAGGACAAGGAGTAATGGCTTAAAACTGAAAAAAAAAATAGATTTAGATTAGACATTAGGAAGAAATTCTTTAATATAAGCATGGTGAGGCCCTGGCACAGGCTGCCCAGAGAAGCTGTGGATGCCCCATCCCTGGAGGTGCTCAAGGCCAGGTTGGATGGGGCTTTGGGCATCCTGGGCTAGTGGGAGGTGCCCAGGTCCCCACGGCAAGGAGGCTGGAATTGGGTGATCTTTAAGGTTCCTTTCAACCCAAGCCATTGCATGATTCTGTGACTCCTCGATCTGCAATTCTTTGTCTAGTTTATTTGTAAAAATCACCGTGGAACTGAACTTTATTGAAGTATAATGTGCCTGCTAGGCTTTTGAACCAGGGTCCTGGATAAACTGGTGCTTGCTGCTGACAACTCTTGTTTTCTGTTCCAGGCTCTTACAGCGCTGCTCTCTGATGACAGCAAGTTTGGCTTTATTGTAATAGATGGTAGCGGTGCCCTCTTTGGAACTCTTCAAGGAAACACAAGAGAAGTCTTGCACAAATTCACTGTGGATCTTCCAAAGAAGCATGGTAATGCACTAGTATATCTCTGAACTATTTGGTATCTCTAAACTATTTGTAGCCAAATACTGTGGGGTGGGATGTGAGGGCAGAAGCAGGGAACTTAGCCTGTGAGTGTGTAGCTGGACGCCATTCTGTGTGCCCTTGAAGTCTGACAGCAAAGCCTCTAGTCGGAGCCTTCTATCAAAATTAATAAATCACAGTAACATGGTTGGTTTATTGTGTTTATTTCTTGGTGCATCTGGCCCTTTACTTGGCTTTGAGGCAGTCTTCACTAAAGATTACTAGCAGAAGTAATAACACCTGCATCTCAGGGTGTTGCATCCAACTGGGAAAAACAAAACCTGTTCCTTGCAAGCAGTAAAGAAGTGTAATGGAGCAAGCAGAGCTCTACAGGACACCGCAATATAGTGGAACTAGTGAGCCACTAATGAATTGAGTGTCTGTCAGCTACCTCCTGGCTTGCCATCCTTCTCTGTAGACTAGGCTGGGACAAAACGAAATAAACATCTTCAGTAAGTTTCTGTAGCAGAGAGCACTGGGAAGCATTGCATCAGCAAGAAAGGTATAGGAGGCAGTGTAATAAAGGAAATAGCTTTTAACAGAGGTACAGGATATAAAGTGTGCAGATGTTCAAAAAAATCCTGCTTTGGGATATGTGGAGAAAAATCCTCGTGTGAATGAAAACTCCTTTCACTTGCTGTTCCAGCTGAATACCCCAAGCTCAGCTGGAAGCAAACTAATTCTGAAGGCTGCACCTGCCCTTCAGTTCACTTATTCTGGGCCCACTGGGGACCATGTACTAACAACCTTCCCCAAATTAAACAACTTCCAAATTACTACCTCCCCTTTCTTGTTTTGTAAAGGTAGAGGAGGTCAGTCTGCCTTGCGTTTCGCTCGTTTGAGAATGGAAAAACGACACAACTATGTAAGGAAGGTAGCGGAGACGGCTGTGCAACTGTTCATTTCTGGTGACAAGGTGAACGTGGCTGGTCTCGTTTTAGCTGGATCAGCAGACTTCAAAACTGAATTAAGTCAATCTGACATGTTCGACCAGGTGAGTGGCCTTTTCCGAGCAAAGCTCAAATGTTTAATCTGTCGGTAGTAACACCGTAATACTAGCTGCATCTCTGGAGACATGTAACCTTGGTGTCTTAAGTGATTTGACCAAAATGAAAAATCTTTTGTATCCTAAAGAAGTCTTTCTTTCCTAAAGACACCCTACAGATGCCTTTATTTCTTAATAAAGGAGGTAAGATCTCCTTTTCTTAGTAACAGTGCTAAAAGAAATCTGTTCTCCCTGGTTTGGAACTGATGTTCGTGTTCTTTGTGTTCCCAAATCTAAAGTAGAAGCCTTATGGGAATTAAGCTCGACTAAATCTGATCTCTATAGCACTGCTGCCTGAAAACTGTGCTTCAGTATTAAGTATTCAGAGGTCCCTCTGACTCAACAACCACTGCTTAAAAGTGAACAAAATAGACTAATGCCCTGACTCTTGCCGGGTACTTATTCAAGAGGCATTATGAAGTAGTTTTGTTATAATAGAGCTGTCACAGACTTTTTTTGTCTCTTTCTTGTTTAGCGGTTGCAATCCAAAGTGCTCAAACTAGTTGACATTTCCTATGGAGGAGAAAATGGATTCAATCAAGCAATTGAATTGTCAACTGAGGTCCTCTCCAATGTGAAATTCATTCAAGAGAAGAAACTAATAGGTATCTGACTACATGTTTAGCCTTCTCCTGAGCCAAGTATGCTTCATTGAATAATCTGGTCTTGATTTAGACCTCCTGATAATGCCTGCGTGTGCTAGCTCAGCCCTGCAATGCTGTCTGTGTTGGGCAGAGCACAGTTCTCCAAACATCTTCTGAAATGCTGCAGGACTGAATGACGCTTTCAGTGTTTGCTCTGTTGCTTTTTTTCCCCTCTGAGCTCCTCTGATCTCCTGTTTATCCTTCCTTCCTTTCTTCAGAGGTACCCTTAGTTTCAGGCCTTCTGGTAACAATGGGGTGGGAGGGGGGAAAATCTTTTTTTTTTTTTTTTTGCATCTCAGCATGATAAGAATTAAGGCTTATTTTGTTTTTAAGATGGCAGTCAAAATGATCCCATGGTTGACTGTCAGCAGATGCATGCTTTTGGTCTGAAAGTACAGGAGGGCAACAGCAGCAGTAGCTACCTTACTCTGGAGAGAACAAAGTTATGTAGTGTCTGCTGGTGGGTTAGTCCCATGGAGTGTTTCATAACTAAGGGAAGCCTTTAAATGGAGCGAACTTCCTGACAGGGCAGGGCTTGGTAGAGCTGACTTACTGGTGATGAATCTTCTAAGTACATGCTTCGACATGCTATCAGATACCTTGCCTTCCTTCGGCAGTACCATTTGCTTCTTTTCTGGTCTCTTCTTGCTTTTGTATCAGGCGTGTTAAAAATGTATGTGGCTTGATCTTTGTGCGTGACAATCTGTTTCTTTGTATCCTGGCTACAGGACGATACTTCGATGAAATCAGTCAGGACACGGGGAAGTACTGTTTCGGCGTTGAAGATACACTAAAAGCTTTGGAAATGGGAGCAGTAGAGATACTGATAGTCTATGAAAACCTGGATATAATGAGATACGTTCTGCACTGCCAAGGCACGGAGGGTAGGTAGCACTTCTGTGAGACCGAAAGATCTGTGAGGGGTTTAACACCTAAGCCACCTTCCTTGGATAGGCTGTGCTGGAGGAACTCCTCAAGGTGATCTTTAAGGAACTGACCAAGGGGATGTTGTGTAGGCAGATTCATAGCTTGCAGCTTCCCAGCTGCTCTGGGGAATAAGTCTGAAGCTAGCAAGCTTCCACCATGGAGGAGAATTACAGTGAGGGGTGCTAATGTCACAACACTGGCATCAAGTTTGCCTTTTGCTTGTGTAAGTATAAATGTGATACCAGTGCGCTGTAAAGGAGAAACTGACTTGAGCCCTATGGCCTGAAACAAAATTTACATGAGCTGTGTATAATCAGTAAGCCTATGGCAGGACCTCTGCTTTTTTTTTTTTTTTTTTTTCTGTGGTATGGTGGTTCTGTGTTTTTGGCACTATATGCTGCTGGTGTGCCCTGTTGAGTTTTCCACAGAGCATGCACTAGGACGGAAGGCAGTGTCAGTGACCAAGCCTTCTGTGTTGTAATGGCTCCGTCTTCAGGCTCCTGCTATTTTTAACCTGTTTCTGATAGCTTCATCCAACCTAATATTTTTTTTCCCTCTCTTCTCAGAAGAGAAGATCCTGTATTTGACACCTGAGCAGGAGAAGGATAAGTCCCACTTCACAGATAAAGAGGTATTTCAGCTTTGGGGCCGGTACATTTATTCTCAGTGTACTAGTGCAGTACTGTGAATGTCTGAGCTTAGTTTGTCACGAGCACATGAGCCCGATGACCTTTCTGGCACCCAGAGGAGACTTTGAGAGGGTAGTCTGTGGCTCCTCCTGTTCTCCTTCAATCTAACCCCTGGATTCTAGCCTTGTTTTGTTCCAATCTTTCATGTTGCCAATTCAGAGGTGGTGGAAATGAGCTGAGGTGACAGGCAGGACAGCATATTTGACCACCTTTATCCATCCACCAAAAGAGTTAAATCTGTCCCTTGCAAAAGGGATTGTCATCTCTGTATTGCCTTAGGTCTGCCAGGGCAGCCGTTCACAGCTGCTTTTCCTCCTTTTGGGGTAATTGCCAATTCCTTCTGTGCACAGAAGGTTTACAATGTTATCTGCAGTGATGTAGTGTTTCTATGCCAATAATCACTTGACCTTCTACTTACAAAACTCTGCTTTTTGCCTCCGTATTTGCAAAGATCAGTATTTCCCAGAGTAAACAGTGCCTGGTTAGAATAATACCTATGGACTGTTTGCAGGGTAAAAAGTAAATCAGCCAAACAGTGAAAATGTAAGAGTGCAGCCTGAGGCGACAGTTGAATGGAAGAATAAATCAGACATTTTCTCTCTGACTTCCACACTGGCTTCTGTAGTATAGAGGCCAAAACAAGGCTGTCAGAACTTAATTTCTTAGCACCAGGAGTCCTGTGCTTGTGCCAGCACACTTGCCAGTTGTGTCAGCGGTGTCTACCACCTGGACCCTGGCAAGTGTGCCGGACTGCTGGAGCCTGTGGAGCATTAATGCAGGTGTCTGGGGACAGAAAAGATACTGTTGATGTTTAAGCCAAGGACAGCTTGTAGTAGGAGTGTTCTCTGTAGTTAATGTGCGATGAGCTTAATATTGTGGCTTTTTTCCCCCCCTCTCAAACATCTGCAAAGACTGGCCAAGAACATGAACTGATAGAAAGCATGCCCCTTCTGGAGTGGTTCGCAAACAACTACAAGAAATTTGGAGCAACATTGGAAATTGTTACAGATAAATCACAGGAAGGATCTCAATTTGTGAAAGGATTTGGAGGAATCGGAGGTAAACTGCAGAAGAAAAGTGTTGTGGTTTGTCTTTTTTTGTAATAGTTTGATAATCCGGTGCCAAGACAAAGCAGATGAGTCCTATTCCTACTAGCCATTATACTAGTGTAAGAAACTATCATGTTCAGCAGGGGTGTTCAGGTGAATTAATTCCACATTCAGCACGATGATGCTGCATGTGAGGCAGCTGTTACTTTCAGACTGTGTTCCTTGCGTCCTTTTGTCCTTCATAGTGCACAGAGGGTGGACTGTCTGTATTTCCAGCTGCTGAATTTCAGGTGTGAACTGCTTCACTCTAACTACAGATGTTTTGTGGAAGATCATGCCCTGCTATGTAGAAATGGTGCATGACAAACAGCAGCTGGATTTTTGAAGCACTGGGCTATGTTACTTGTCTCTCAGAACTTCTCTATATTTTGCTCTCCAGTCTTAAGCTTCTTTTCAAAACAGTATTATTGGCCCAACTTTGTGGAGAGGCAGAGGTTCTGTAATCATTTGGTTCCTCTGTTAAACTCAACAACCAGTTTAGCCTTTAATTCAGCAGAGGTGCAGGTAGTTAATGGGCTTCAGCCTGGCAAAATCAGTAGCAGGGTAGAGCAAAAACACCTGCCAGAGACTGTGCCCTCCCCAGACTAGCAATTCTAGCACAATGCATTACTGATATGCTAAATGCTGCCACTTGCTGTGTGTAGGCTGATGGATGTAGAGACAAATGTAAAGAGGAATTTCCAGGGGACAAAGAGTGCTACTTGGGAAGAAACAAGTTTGAATAGTCAGGCTGCGTATGGAGCAATGTGTTTGTGAGCTTTAAAGTTTATAATTTCAGAGGTCCTTCTCGTCCTGCCAGATCCAGGCTCTTTGCACGGTGGCTTGGTGTTTGCTACCATGCTCCCGTCCCTGCACTTTGAATAGAATTTACCTAAGTAAACATTTCCAGGGATAAAGGCATCCCAGAGACCTGGCTTGGTGCGTGGGGTAGGAAGAGTCCAGGAAGACAGCCAGTGAGTATAGCTTACTGTAAAAGTTGCTTCAGTACCAACTGCCTGCTGAATTTAACTGATAGGCTTCAGTCTGAGCAGTTGTATTAGAACAAATTACCTGTTACTGACCTTTCTTGGAGATACTGTCCTAGAATAGGCTCAGCTTTGCCAGAAGAAAGCTGGTCTAGGCTGGGCAGGTAGGAGTTTCTTCCTTCAGACAAATTATATCAGGCTGAGACGCGGATGTGGCATTGTCACTATAGCTGTGCGTTTGCTGCCAGCCATCAGCTGGAGCCTGTCTGGGAGCACAAATGCAGAGTTACCTTCTGAAAACTCAGCTGAGAAACTCTCGATGTGCAGACAGGGCTCAGTAAACTGCTTAATGCCTCTCTAGCTCTTTGCGTTTTGAAGAAGCTGAAGTGTGTTGTTTTTACCAGGTATCTTGCGGTACCGAGTGGACTTCCAGGGAATGGAATACCAAGGAGGAGATGATGAATTTTTTGACCTTGATGACTACTAGGTAGTCGACCTGGGTCCGGCAAAACGTGCCTCGCCCCTCCAGCATCCAACCCAAGGAGCAAACTCATGGTGGAAAACACAACAGATCCCTGCCTTAGAATTGGAACATTTCCAGAACTCGATCCACAAACATTGGATTTAAAAAAGCAAAACCCTACACTTTGATTTGTCATAGTGTCAGTACAGCAGCAAACTACTAAGTTCCTATATGCCACTTTGGACTAATTTAAAAAGAATCCCAGTTTTTACTTTTACTCAATGGTGAAATTGGTTGCTCTTGTATTTTATGAAAATGATTTTTTTAACCTTCATGATGCATTAACTGCTGTAAACCTCTTCCTTCAAAAATTAATAGAAGTAAGATCCTACTGGTTTGTTTCTTTTTACTTTGATTGGAGAAATCAATTGCTGCATTTTGCAGCAATGTGACCCATTTACATGGCACTCTCAGCTTAGACTGCAGAAGAAGAAATGTAACGAAATTGGAGCCATTCATTCTCTTCAAAAGAATGAGAAAGCACTTACCTAGAGTGCTAGCTTATAAGGTGTGGCTTGCAAATTCAGATGGTTTGGGGAGGCTTACCAGCCAAATGTGCTTTAATCTATTTGCAGAAGCACTGCTCTTACAAACTAGGAAATGCACTTCATTGATTGCGATGAAAATGCTGCTGAAGTCTTGGGTTTAATTGGATTTGAGCAGTGCAGCCTTCAGTTTTTTTCAGTGTTGACAAAAATAAACATACAATTTAAGTGAAGTAAGGTACATTTTGTTTTGTTCCTCAGTCTTTTTTTTTTCTTTTTTTGCTTTAGGACTGCGTAAGGTTTCCTTGATTATGTGAATTTGATTGAACCCACAGTTCTTCAGTGGAAGCGGGTATTTTTTATAGGAATAATTAGTAAGTGGAGCCCTTGACTGAAACCTTAGTACTGGTGCATTTGGAGCCCTTGATACTGATGTGTTGAACGTTAGCACAACCCACGGGGATGTCCATCTCCCAGCACTAAGGAAGTCTGTTGTCGTGGCTCACAATTATCCTGTAAATCTGATGCTGAACTCTAAGGCACCCTTAATGGGTCAAAACTTCTGGTTGCATCAAGACTCAAAGTTTTTTGTCATGCCCGCTATATAGAATGCGTTTCAACCTACTAGAAATGGCTAAGGGTTTTTCAGATGGTCTTGCAGGCGGAGGATGAACTTAGCACTGGCACGAGGTAACACACAAGTCTTGCTTCTTTTCAGGGTTATTGGGTTCTCCGATGGGCGCTTTGACATCTTAGTGCCCGGGAGTCCTGGTCTTTGCTGGCTCATCACTCCGGGTGCATCAGTCAAAAGCAGCCACTGTTGCTCGTTGCATACCTGTCCATTTTTTTCCAATAATCCTGTTTCACTTGAATGGAGGTGGAGCTTGTCTTAACCTTCTGCCACGCTGTTCTTTGAGGTCCAAAATTACTGTCATTGTGAGCAATACAAATTGTAACCCTGGTTTATAACCTGGCAGATGGCTTTGCTGTCGTTTTCACATCAAAGCTGGAATCTCTCACGGAAGGTGTGACTGGGTCTGCCGCAGATGTGCACAAACCCAGGTTTGAGCATGTTTGCGGTCTTCAAAGCGGTATGTTCTGGATTTTGCCATTGTAAATGGGTCTAATGTGACATGACAAGACCAGAAAAATTGGATGTAAATTTACATTTTTGAATATACTGCTTGTTGTTTCACATGATACATTAGGGTATGCAGCTCCTTTTTGTAGTTTTTATTTTTACTATTTAAGTTTGGAAATGATGCCAAATTTTTGTATTTCTTTAATCAATGTGTTCTCTTCAGTGATATATATTGCATTATATATTGATGTGTATATCAATATATACTGATATGTATTACACTTACACATACAAACACGTTAAACGGGGGTGAAAAATCCTAGCCTTTGCATACTATATAGCCTCTGCAGAGAGATCCCAAGCAGTGATATCTTGGTGTTGTGATGTACAGAAATGGAGAAGAGTATTAAACCATATTTAAGAATATAGTACGGACTCCTGGTTTATTTTCTTTAGTCCAGGAAACGCCTGCTTTGCTCAGTTCAGTGCCAGCAAGGCTTCAGGTCAGTACTTGGGTTTCAGGTGGCTGCTTCATAGCTGAGTGTGAGCACGTCTTAGTTCCTCATCGTGCTGAGCAGAAATCCACCTTGGGGGAGGAGGGGGGAGACAAACAGATCAGGTTGAGCAGTTTTACCAGAGGTGGTCTTTGGAATGAATGAGCTGAAAAATATCTTGCAGATACAGAAAATTGCCCTTAACGCTCCCATCCCAGGACAGTTGGGCATTATTTTTTTTGAAAGGACTTTTTGTGGGACCCTACCTCTTTGTGCGGAACAAATCCAGATCAGAGCTGTACTTGCCGCGTGGGCCTGCCTGCTCTGGCTTTTCCTGATCCAAAATAGGTGTATGGATGCCTTGTTAGAGAACAATCTGTAAAAGATGTCATCAATATCAGGAGTTGTAACATGCTTTAAATCACTGTTGGGTGGGTCTCACGTAGGACTGACCGTCTGCCTGAAGCTGAGCATTACAGGCAGCAATGGGCCCTGTGGCAACCAGGCTGCAGCTGGAGGTGGGCTGCAGGCTTTGAGCTCCTGGCCTCACTCTGATCTGTCCCGTGGCAGGCAGCAGAGCAAGGCCCATGGCCCTTCTGCTGCGGGATGCTGCAGAGACGCGGCGTTTCTGCTGGGGCAGGACTACAAACGCTGCACAAAATGCTGTGTGCACACTGCCTGCAGCCGCGGTGCAGAACGCTGATCCTGGTGCAGATCAAAGCATCCAGCTGAGATCAGCAGGGAGTGAAACATCCCAGCAGTCAGCGCACATCACGGGAGGAGCCTGTGGTGCAGGAAATGCCCACCTGCTGTGGGTGTACGCTGTGCTTAACCCTCTGCTGGCAGGACCAGAAGTCCCAGCCTCTGCTTCTCAGGCTTTCATTCAGAGGAGCAGCAGAGCTTGACTGCTACGGAGGGATGCCCGAGCGCTGTCTAGTTCAGTGTCACAAATGCTCCGTGCCAGATGTGCTTGGAAGCTCTGATTTCCTCCCGCATTGATCTGCTCGGCCAGTTCTCACATCTCTTCCCCTTCACATTTCAGTGGGAGACCAGAGCCATGTCTGGTTTGTGGAGCAGCCCCGTGAGCGGTGTGCTGGGGTCCCCTCGGTGCGTGTCTGCCACCTTCCAGCTCCAGAGGCACCTTTAGTGCCTCCCAGGGCACGTCACAGCAGGAGGATGAAGCCACTGGAGAGCAGTGAGGAATTATTTCTTTCCCTGTAACTGCTGATGCAGGGGCCCTGGTCTTTCTGACCCTTCAGCAAGCCGTTCCTGTCGCAAGTCTGCTTCTGTCGCTGCTGGAAGGTCAGTGTGAGCACTGAGATCATCTCATTCAGAAGCGTTGACTTGCAGTTCTCTTTTTTCACCTCAAATACTGCTGAGTGCCGTGGTGTCAGGTCGGCCGCCTGGCACCGGGGTTCTGCCTGGCGTGCGAGCAAGAGCATCGCCTCGCAGCGCTCTCGCCCGGGGGAGTTTGTCACCTTCAGCGGCTGGGATCGCTGCCACGTTTGGTGTGTGGGACAGGCAGCACTGCCACGGGCTGTCCCTGGGGCTGAGCCTGTGTGCCTGCAGGCCGAAATGAGCAGAGAATTCAAGTTTGTGCTTAAAAGCCGGGCTTCCAATGTACCTGGTGTACTGCAGGCCGTTAATTATTCTCCTTTAAGGAACATGTTCTTGATAGGCTTGGAATGAAGAGCAGGGTAAATCAGGTGTTCCCCTACACCACCTGGAGCTGCTCCCTGCATCTCAGGGTGGTTGAAAGCGCACCCGGAGGCTGCTGGTGCCCCCGGGGCAGAGCCTTCCTCGTGTGGCTGCTCCTCCAAATGAGCTGGGAGCGCTGGGCTTGTGCCACCCGGTCCCTCTGCAGGTCAGCCCCTGCTTGCTGCCCAAAGGCATTTTTGTCATGCCCGAGGGCCTCAGCCCTTCTGAATGCTTAACCACACACGCCTCCCGCCCTCGGTAACGCTGGCTGCATTTTTACTTCATGTACAGTAAGTCCCTGCCGCTCCTACAGCATCCCTGGGCTCGGTTTTAGGCTGGCACCGCACGTTCAGGTATTTGGGTAATGATCTTTTCCATCGCTGCTTTTTGCACAGCTGTAATCAAAGCCAGGTTTTGCCCTTTATAGCTTGTTATTTAGGGAGCTGGAGCCCAGCCTGCGCCGTTGGTGCTCGCAGCCTACAAATGCCATTGTCCTGGTAAGCCGAGCGCAGCCGGCAGCGCTGAAAGGCAGCTCTGGAATTTCACTCGGCTATTTTTAGTCGGCGGTGAAAAATTGCACTTCCAACACTTTTGAGCCTTTGTCAGTGCATAAATAAATCAAAGGGCAGATCCTGGCCTCCTGCTAACCAGCGGGACACTGGGGTGACCTCACTCACCGGAGGCTGAGCGGGCGGAAAGCTGGCGGGGACGAGCCCTCTGCGGGGGAAACCTCGGCTCTGCCCGGCCTTGCTCGGAAGGGGAAGGGCGGCAGCAGCGCCTGTCCTGCTCCACGTGGGCTGTAACCATGCCTGGCGCTGGGCTGAGCTCCCTCGTGGCTCCTCGCTCCTCTTCCCGTGCCCCTTCCCAGGCCGCTTCCCTTCCCCTCTCCGCCCCGCAGCGGTGCCTGCAGGTCAGGCAGCCTGCAGCCCCGCGGAGCAGCCGAGGTCAGCGCCCCAGCCCTGGTGGCTCTCCGAGAGCTGGGACCTGGAGAGCAGAGCGGAGCTCCTGAAGGATGCTGTGTGTAAGTCTGGGTGGCTGAACATCAGCCTCTTTGGGGCATGTTGGGTTGTTCTTTTCTGCCCTGGCCGCTGCTACAGCTGCAAAATGCAACCTGTTAATAACCCAGCTTCTTTTTAATGCCAGGGCAGGAGGTTTCTCTAAGAAGCTGCTTCACCTGTTGGACCACCAAATTTCCACACTGGCACAGAAAAAAAAGCATCCTCCTGCAACGGGATCCTTGCAGCCGCGTTTCCTTGTCCCGGTGATCCCTGCCACGTGCCCGAAGAGCCGCAGGGATCTCGCTGCTGAGCCTTGCTGCTCTCTTTCCCCCAGACTCCCAGTAGCCTCCAGTCACCGAGCGCTGCTCTGACACCACCTGGGCTCCAGCAGCTCCGTGGAGGTAAGTCAGCACCAAGTACTGCAGCTCCTGGTGCTGCGGACACCTGCAGGGACCCTTGGGTGCACGGGGACCCTGCAGCTCCGCAGGCTCACAGCCAGCTCTGGGCCACCCTGACACAACACCAGGGAGCAGACGGGCACTTGATGCGCTGCCAGTGCCAGCCCCTGTCCTCCTCCTCCTCCTCCTCCTGGGCTGGCAACTGCTGGGGCTGAGATTCAGCCACTGGAAGGATGTGAAAGCAAACGTGTGGGCTGGGGACACGGCCAGGTGACGCCACAGGAGGGGAGATGTCCCATCCTGCAAAACCTCGACTGCTGCATGGGGCTGGTGGTTTCCATTGCCCTATGCAGGCACTGGGAAAATCCCCAGGTCTTGGAGCTCAGCTGAGCCCCGTGCCCTGAAGGGCGCAGCCCCCAGGGAGGCAGAGGAGCTTCAAAAAGGCTCTTTCTGCATCTCTAGCTGGCTGCTGGGGGGCTGCTTTCAGCCCAGGTTGCTGTAATTTAATAGAAAAGTTCCTGGATGCCCTGTACCTGTTTGGTGCCCGCGTGGCTGAGCTCACCTGAAGGAGAGCAGGGGCTTGTGTTCTTTGTGGTGGGGATGGAAGCAGGCAACTCATCCACGTGCTAAACGGGTGGAAAAAAAAATCCTTCTAGTGAGGAGAATAGAAAATAGAGAGGAACAAAGTGGCAAAGAGTCAAGGCAGGGATGCCATCCTTCAGGAGAAACACACCCCGGGGGTTTGGCTCAGCTGCGTGGCCCAGCGCCGCTCCAGGGCTGTCCCTGTGATGCCCTGGTGCTCACCCCGTGCCCGTATCCCCATTGGCGCTGATGGTGCTGAGCTCATTTTCTTCTTTGTGTAATGTCTGACCTGGAGAAAGCAAGAAGGGAGAAGTTTGCTTAGAGATGCTCTCTGTTTAC
The DNA here is from genome assembly GCF_963932015.1 of Anas acuta. Classification (NCBI taxonomy): domain Eukaryota; kingdom Metazoa; phylum Chordata; class Aves; order Anseriformes; family Anatidae; genus Anas; species Anas acuta. The sequence continues at coordinate 13,763,819 of NC_088992.1, forward strand.
AGACTTTTTTATTTACATGCTTTTCTTATCTGACATCTGTGAGGCTTGCTGAGCGCTCAGCTCACCCGGCGGTGTCTGGGGGTGGCTGCAGCACCCTGCCGTGGGGACAGGCAGGCAGCTGAGCGTGGCTGCTGTCATTAGCAAAGATCTCCACTTCCACCCCGGCCTGAGGAAGCTGGCGTTGACTCACTGCTCCAGGACCGGGGCAGGCGGCCAGCTGAGAGGATGCTTCCAGTGCTCTGCGGACCTGATAACACGCGGGGACTTTCCGTGTGAAATGAGGGTGTCAAGAGGCGTAGCAACGCTTGCCGTAAGCTGCACTCAGTCTGCTGTTGCCCAGGTGTCGTTTGGGAGCCAGGAGCATACCTGCGCAGGGTGGGACGGGGACAGGAGGAGGTTTCAGACCTGCACCGCAGGTTGCAGCGGGCCGCCAGCCCCGTGCACCACCCTCCTGTGCTGGGATTTGCACCTGGGCTTTGTCGTCACTGCTGCTTGGTCATAGTAACGTGCGGTGACTTTTCCTCGATGCTTTTCCCCTCCCTGTTTCACCACGACCATGTCTCATCTCCTCTTAAGCTTCCTATTTGATTATGCCGGGATGGATTTTGTGTGCACCTGAGGCTGAATGAATCTTAAATGCTTTCCTCCTGTGTCCTCGGTGCTCCCCAGGGGTGAGGAAGGTCTGTGCAGCTCTCCTGAGCCCACTGGAGGGTGCAAAGACTTCCAGCACAGGCTGGAAAGGAAATCAGGGAGTTGTCGGTAAAGTTCCACCCAGGACTCAGAAAGGACTGCTGTTCCTCAGCCTCTGTGCCAAGAGCTGCTACTCTTTTGGTTTCTGGACGCAGAGAGACGTGGGGTCTTCACTGCTTTGCGTTCCTTCTGCTCGGTGGGTTTCCCAAAGGCAGCCCCGGTTGGCTGTGGGACAGAACTGGGCTGCTGGGGCAGAGGAATGCTGCTGCAGCGTGAAGCACGTCCGTGTCTTTTCCCAGTCAATTACCGGGGTTGTCGTGTGGCTGGCAGGGCACCAGCTCCCACACGTCCCCTCCTGCACAGGACGGAGAGCGAACGCTTCGCGCTTTGTAGTGGGAGCTGCTGCCCGGCTCTTACACTGAGACTTCAGCGACGCTTCCCGACGCTTCTTTCTTGCTGATGGTTTGTAAATTGAGCTGGATGCTGAGCGCTTACCGGTGCTGCACCTTCACAGAACGGCTCGGCTTGGAGGGGACCTCACAGGTCATCCAGCCCCAAGCCCTTCCCCTGGCGTGACCTTACTCTTGAGGGCAGCGGCTGCGTAATGGCACAACCCCAGGCTGGAGCTGGGTGCCTTTCCTCGCCTGGTGGCTGCAGAGCTCTGCTAGGGGGATTTGGCTGAGCACTGGGCAAGATGTCAGAGTTCAAACCAAGCTTGAGCAAGCCGAGGCCCAGGCAAGTCCTTAGGCTGGCGTGAGCGGAGCTGTGGTCAGCTGCTGGTGACGGCGATGCCGTCCTTACCCTGCTGCAGGGCTGCACTGCAGCCTGCTCGGTGTCGGTGCCATCGGGCTGCTCTTCAGCACGCAAGGTCTGGTTCTGCTTTCTAATCACAAAGTGACCCAAACCAGAGGGTGCCGTGCCAGGCAGGGAGGGGAGAAACCCTTTTGCCCCACCTGGAAGCACAGGCGAGACATCGGGAAATGGCAGAGCAGCGGCTGCCTCGTGTCCGAGTGGTGCTCTTCAGGGGTTTGTTCTCTCTGTGCAGAACAAGGTGGGAGGACGTTTTAATGTCTGAAACATTCAGAACATGCCTAAGGCATCACCAGAAAATGAAGACATGGCTGGAATTACTCGACAGCATATCTGAAGAGGATAGAAAAACAAATAGATTGCAGGCATCCAAGTCAGGAAGCAGTGAGGAGTGCTTGCTTTTGTCCTGTAGTGGACCACCCGAGCTGCGGGCAGCATTTCCGTCACCCCAGGGCATCCGTGAGCGCTGCAGGGTCAGGAGCAGCTGGGCTGGGAAAAGCTGGGGTCACAGCCCCCTTCCCCGCCCGACTCAGGGCAGGGGTTAAAATAGGGGCGGCCCTCTGGTTTGCGTGAGTTCAGGCACTGAACCAGGCGTTGGGACGGGATCTCGTGGCTCCCTCAGCTGTGGGCGACACAGCCACATCCTGCTGTACGGGCAGGGCTGGGAGCTGCCGTGTGGCGCCAGCACAACCCCCGGGCTGCTCGAGAGGAGCTGGAGGAGGCGAACCTCGGGCGTGAGTCACAAAATCCGGGCACCGCAGCTGGACGCTGTCTCACTTCCCACACCTGCTTCTCCTTTTCCTTTCCCAGTTCGTAATCTCCACATCTTTATTGAATGAACAAAGCCACAGGAAAGAGAAGGCGGGGTGCTGAGCGTGCGTCCCGAGCGGGCGGGCGCCCGGGGAGTCCCCGTGCCACAAGGCAGCGCTGCCACCCGTGACCGCAGCCTCGTGCCCCCGTCCTTGTGACGAGCAGCCCTGCACCACGCAGCCTCTGCTGCTCCCGTCCCAGGGGTCCTGCTGGAGGCATCCTGCATCCTGGAGCTCTGCGCTGACCACATTTACTGCTTCAGTGATCGGGCAGATGGCGGAGTTGTTATGAATCCGCTCGTTTCGTTCCAGATGTTTAGAAAAAAATAAATCATCAAATCTGGTGTCATCCCATTTTGGATAGAAAATGTTTATTTGGAGGAAGAATAAACATTTTCCTACTTCAAGTGCATTTGTCCCTGCCCTAATGAGGATGTTTGTTTATGTCATGCTCATACCAGCTCTGAGTTAAGTGCTTATTCTTCCAGCAGGAGCAGTTGAGTTGTGCCTGAACTGTGTACCACGGAGTAGCCACTGCTCCCTGTCCAGCAGCCAAACAGCCCGTCGTGGGATCACAAGGTCGAGGTTTCGGTGAGCAGAGTGTGTTGGCTGGGGATGGCAGGAGGCGCCTGGTGTCAGGAAACCAAGACCTGCTGAGCTGCAGGAAGGCTTGAGCACCTCGCTCCTGGGGGATCCGCGGAAAATCCCATCACGTAGCTCTGCCGCTCTGAGTCTCTTGTTTAACTTGCTGAGGTTTCCCTTTCTTCCCCTCCAAACCACCTTCCTCTCACCTTAGCTGACGCCACAGCTGACCAGGACCTGCCAAACCCCAAACCAGGCTCTGTGGGCTCCCTGCCCTAGCCAAAGCTCCTCGTCCTGCCGTGCTGCACGGAGCAGCCTCCAGTTCCTGGGCTCTGGGGCTTTCCCACTTCCCCTCATCCGCATGGGAAGGCTGGCAGGGCACGTTCTGCTCGGCTGGGCCTGCCCCGGCATGGCCTCTGTAAGGTCACAGAGGCAGAGATCTGCTTCGCTGACATGCAGGCGTGTGGCACAGGTCTGTCAGCAAGCAGCAACGTGTCCCTGCACCCAGGGGTTGTTGGTACGGGGTCAGATTAACCAGAATTCATGCCCAGAGATGTGCGCCTCAAAGCACCGTAGCAACTGGAACAAGGTGCTTGACTTAACCAAAATCAAGTGTTTCGGCAGAATATTTTTGTATCTCAGATTAAATTAGTAAAACCCTTGTTCTTCATCCGCCTAATTAGACTTTGCCTTCGATGCGTCCCTCCGTTTTGACGAGCTCCCCTCAGGAGTCACAAGTGGCTCGGAAACAATTTTAATTTACAGACAGGAGCCTGTATGTCAGCTGGCCTTGCCGTTCCAGGTGTTCAGCACTAAAGCCAGAAATCTGATTTTTATAATGCTTTGCTTAATTATTTTCAACACTCTTCTTCCGTGTCACGGCAGTTATTTTTTGTCAGTGATTAGGAGCCAGTCACGGTGCTTTGCTCGAGCCCCACACGACAGCTCGTGCCGCACCTCCAGAGTCCCCTGCGTACTTCTGTAGTGCCTGTTGTTGTGAGGTGCATTAATCACACGTTAACCACGTTGACATTCTGATTGTCAGGCTGGGATTTACCTTCTCTTCAAATAAATGGAGGATTTTTTGCCTTTTTTGCCTGTTTCGTTTCATGTATCTTGGGCAGTACTTTGTACTTCCAGCAAACTATGCCGAGCGTGCAGCAGCGGCCCTATGACATGGTGTTGTCCCGGTCAGCAAAACTCTTCCCTGCGTATATTTAGAATTAGACATGCTGATTTTTTGCTTTGTCACAGACAAATATCTGCTGGCTTGTTTGATCTCCAGAGCAAAGGTGTTATTAGAGCCAGCAAAAGCGAGGTGGGTTTTGTCACGCAGCGCGAACGCTAGGGTGTGATTTGACTTGGGAGTCCTTAGTTATAGGCCGTGATGCAAAGGTGGAAAGAATTCAGCCCAGCTGTTGGCCTGAGTGTGCAGGTCGGACAGGAGGAGCCCAGGGATGGTTTTCAGGGTCGGTGTGTACATGCACAGCCCGAGCTGGTGCGAGCAGCGGTGCGCGAGGCTGGGCCTTGCTGCTTGTGAGAGGGATGTGGGGGACAGCATGCAGCCGTGGCTGTGTGTTTGGTGTTGGCTCTGTCTGTAAATGTGGTAGCTCTGGGGGCACATCAAAGTCTCGCTTGTGTCCCTATGACAGTGAATGGTAGCAGGCTGGTGGGGAGGGAGGCCTGCTGGGCTCGGTTTAGGCATTCAAATTCTATGAAAGGGGCTTGGGCTACATGACAAGTATTCAGTCTAACTTTTGTTATGAATGAAAAGTAAGGGCGACGAAGCTGGTGAGGGGCCTGGAGAACAAGTCCTACGAGGAGCGGCTGAAGGAGCTGGGCTTGTTCAGCCTGGAGAAGAGGAGGCTCAGGGTGACCTTATCGCTCTCTACAGATACCTTAAAGGAGGCTGTAGCGAGGTGGGGGTTGGCCTGTTCTCCCACGTGCCTGGTGACAGGACGAGGGGGAATGGGCTAAAGTTGTGACAGGGGAGTTTTAGGTTAGATGTTAGGAAGAACTTCTTTACTGAAAGGGTTGTGAGGCACTGGAACAGGCTGCCGAGGGAGGTGGTGGAGTCACCATCCCTGGAAGTCTTCAAAAGACGTTTAGATGTAGAGCTTAGGGATATGGTTTAGTGGGGACTGTTAGTGTTAGGTCAGAGGTTGGACTTGATGATCTTGAGGTCTCTTCCAACCTAGAAATTCTGTGATTCTGTGAAAGTACATTTCTGCTGATATACCATAAAGCAGCTGTGTTATCCATAACAAAGGACTTTGTGTCATTCCATTTGTTTCTGCTCCCTTTTTTAACCGTTTGGCTGAGATTTAAACAGGTAACAACAAAAAAAAGGGCTTTGGATGAAAGCTACTGAGTGCATTTCCATCACAGGCATGGAACTGCAAGTGTTGTGCTGTTATAGCACATTGCTGTTTATGACAATTTTCCTTCCAATTTTCAGTGCCGACGAATGCATTCGGTCCCTGCTGTGTCATCAGCTCGCAGCCAGTGTGACCTTGGTAGCCCAAAGAGCTTTGTTCCTGAGGATCCTGCACGTGCTGCAGGTCAGTGGGGCTGCCCTGGGGGGACTGCATGGTGTCAGCGAGCCCCAGCTGAAGCTCGGGACACAAACCCTAAAGGTCTGGCTGCTGAAAAAGCTGCTCAGTGCTAAGGGCTGCATTGGCTAGATGGAAACACCGCTGCGTTATCCGAGCGTACCCGTCTTCCCCTGCAAGCGCTGTGTCTTCTTCCCAAGCTTTGTTTGCGTTTTCATCTTCATCTAACCTAGACTGAAAGGTTCCTCTGGCAAGGGCCATCTGCTAAATTTGCAGACGCTGTGCCCACTGCCAGTCAGCGAGGCAAGTAATGCCGTGTAGGCATCCCCACGGCGGGGCTGCTCAGCGCGTTGCAGGCAGCGGGCTGGTGGCAAGCCCAGCAAAAACAGGACATGGTGGCGAGATGGGTCTGGGGCAGGTGGCTGGGCAGGACTGGACACCTGACATGAAACTTTATTTATTTAATGGTATTTATTTAAAGTTTTAAATAAAGCTTTATTTATTAAGTGGTGCTGTGGCGTTAGCACCGCACTCTGCACGCTGAAGTGCCCTATTAGAGGGGCTTGTCTGAAGTGTTTTTCATGGGGGCTGTTTTATTAATGCTGGAAATAAACCTCTGCTGTTTAATATTTTGTTACTTCTACGAAATACCACGCCAGTGTACTCAGCGTGTGGAGGGAAAAGGGTCGCTTAAATAAAAATCATAATAAAAAGCTGTATTTAAACCAAGGGAGCGCTGTGCTGCAACCTCAAGCCCCTCCAGAGTGGCACCGTGGCCCCCCTTCCTTCAGTTTGAGACTGGGATTGGGATTGGGACTGGGATTGGGGTTGAAATTGGGGTTGGGGTCGGGGTCGGTGCCGGGTCCCGCCCCCCTCCCGCCGCCCCTCACAGCCCCTGAGGCGCCCCCCCCTCCCTCCCGCCCCGCGCCGCGAGCCCGCCGCCCGCAGCCAATGAGAGCGCGGCGCCGCGGGGGCCGCCGGGACTTGTGGTCCGCGGGGAGCCCAGCCCGTAGGCGGCCACCAGAGGGGGCGGAGCGGCCGGTGGCGGTGACGCGGTGACGTTGCGTGCGTGTGCGCGTCTGCGCCTGCGTGTGCGTGCGTGCGCGCGGAGGGGGGGGCGGCGGCGGCGGCGGGGCCTGGCCGGGGCCTGGCGGCGGGCGCGGGGCCGGGGCCGGGGCCGGGGCCGGGGCGGGCGGGGCCGGGGGCGCGGAGCGGAGCGGGGCTGGGCCGGGCCGCGCTGCCCGCCCGCCGCCATGGAGCCCGACTCGGTGATCGAGGACAAGACCATCGAGCTGATGGTGAGTGCCCCCCGCCGCGCGGCCGGCACCGGGCCCGCCGCTCCCCCCCCCCCCAACCCCCCTTCACCTCCCCTCATTCCCCCCCCGGGTCCCTCCCGCGCTGCCCCCGGCTGGGCCCTGAGGGGGCTCCCCGGGAGGAGGAGGGGGGGGGATGGGGGGGCTCCGGGGTGTGCGTGGGGATGGGAGAGGGGAAAAAAAAAAAAAAAAAAGAGATTAAAAAAAAAATGAAAGCCAGAACTAACCGAAAAAATAAAATAATAATAAAAAACGGGCACGGGCAGGGGGAGAAGGCCACAAGAAGCGGCGCTGGGGGGGGGCGCTGCGGGCGGAGCGCGGCGGGAAGCGAAAGCGGCCGGCACCGGGACGGGGCCGCGGGGGGGAACGGGGCCGGGCCGGGGCTGGGGGAGCCGGGCTGGGGCTCTCGGGGCTGGGCCGGGGCTCTCGGGGCCGGCCCCGTTGTGCCGCCGGGCGCCGCTCGCCCTCAGCCCGCAGTCCCGGCCGGTGCCGCAGCGGGGGCCGAGGGGCAGGAGCCGGAGCTGAGGCGCTCCCCGGTGCGCTGGGCTCGGTGGAGACGCCCGATGTGTGGCTTCCAGCCAGCCGAGCTCCTGCTCAGGCGCCTGGCCCGCGATGTGGGGACTTTCTCCGGTGTCACCTGTGCTGTGGGGGCACGAATCCTGAGCCCGCAGCCAGCAGTGAAAGCTGTGCTCGGTGAGGTGCTGCCCCAGCCCTGTCCGACGAAGCCCTGGTGACACCCGCAGCGGTCCCCTCACAGCGGGGCAGGTGGTGCCGCAGGACGAGGCTGAATTTCCCCTCTGAATTTCCACCGTGAGCACTGAGTTTTCCAGCAGTTTTTCTCCTGCCTGCCCCACTGGCAGCAGGAGGTGCTCAGGTGGCGTTCAGGGCCGGGAGGTTTGTTTCCCTCCCTCAGCTTTCCTGCTCGTCTCTGTTGTGAGCCTTTTTACCGGCCTTGTCTGGGTTTGGCCAAGCTGGCAGAAGCAAACACAACTTCTGAGCGCTGCTGGTGGTGGCGTCCCCCATTTACAGCCGCATCTAGGAGATGCGCTGCTGTAAAGGCGAATGCTCACTGGGGTATTAAGATCTTTATTATGTAGAAGAAACTTGAAGAAACGCATTTTTCTCTTTTTCAAAATGCATTAATTGTCAAATTTTAGTAGGATGAGCAGTTAATTGTGTAGTTCCCCACAGCAGACAATATTTGCAAAACGTAGGTGATGGTTGAATTTTATCTCAGCCTTAGTGAGGGCTTGCCTAGAACCACTTGTGTTTGAGTGCACTGGCTTCCCTCGAGTCCCTGGAAGCTGTTTGGAACCGGAGACGTGGCCTGAAGGCTGGGTGCCCGCGTGCTGCAGCAGATGAGATGCTCTGCGCCGTGTCTGTAGGGCACTGAGGCAGGAGGAGAGGCGATAGTGACAGCTCACAGGGATCTCAGTGTTTGGTGCAGGCTCCTCTGTCAGCTGTGAAGGGCAGCAGAGACTATCCCAAAGGCAGGGATGATCCTAACGGGTAAGACCTAATGGGATGCGCTCCTGTTAGAGGATGGCATCGCCAGGAAGAAGATGCGGGTGCTGCTCACTACAGGCAAGGCGTTTTGTGCCTCTCTGCCACAGGAGGTTGTGTTTTGGTGCTTGATCACTGCCCTCCAAGGCCAGGGATGAGCCCCGAGTCGCAGAGGTGCAGATGTGTGGTGCAGAGGCTCGGAGGGATGAGTACAGTGCAGCTCTGAGTGGCTGAGAAACAGGAGGGAGCGAGTCAACATGTGAATGGCCCAAAAGTTTCAGAACAGGGTGTTCCAGTGCTGGATGGATCATTTGCATTTATTTAAAGAAAAATCACTCATGGAAATAATGCCGGTCTATTTTTAAAGCTGGAATCTCAGAGAAATATTTTAAGGTTTTAGAGTGACAACTTCCATTTGCCGTGCGACGTTCTCGCTGGCGTGCCGCAGTCGCTCTCCTCCTAGGGCAGCTTAAGGCTGGTGATACGTGGTTCTGGCTCTGTAAATCACGCCGTCCAACCCTCCCAGTGGTGGCAAGCCCGTGATTTAGTTAGGACATTTCATTTGTAGATGGTATCGGCCTCCCCAGGGAGGTCCCTGCTGCCTGTGCCCGCGAGTTCGGGAGGCTCGGGGCCGCCGGGGCTGACTTGTGAGTGCGGGAGGGCCGGGGTCAGGCGGGCAGGTGCTCAGCTGAGGCACCTGAGCACTGCGCCGTCTGGGCTTACTGCTCTGTGCGAGTGGGCAAACAGGAAAGGAGGAGGGAGGAGGTAATCCAGACCAGATGGGGGCTAGCCACGCTGCTGGAAGGGCTCTTTCTTCTGCTGGTTGTGATTTTTCTCTGTGGAATTAGGTAACGCTGACCTTTTTGCTCTTCTGAAGCATCAACTTTTTTCCTTGCTGAAGGTGAGGTACCAATGCTGGTTTGTAGAACACCTTTTTTACCTACAAGTTCAGAGCAGTTTAGGAAATCTGTGCTGTTCAAACCCCCTGTACGCCGTTTGTCTCGAGCGCTCGGTAAGAGCCTCGTGTCCCCGTGTTCTCAGAGAGCTTCACCTAACCGTGCCTTTGTTTTACCAGCAGGCTTTCAAAGCAGGGGATAATGAGCCTCTTAGTTCGCCTTGATGTGGTTGTAGAAGAGTTCAGAGGTATGAAAAATACATTTTTTCATACAGGTTAAAAAGTTACACAGGCATGGGGTGGAACCGTGCGCATCCCGAGCGTGACAGCCCAGCTCCCAGCCTCCTGTGCCCACCGGCACCATGGGGAGGCAGCGGGTGTGAATCCGCCCGCTCACCGAGCCCGTTAGCAGCTGCCTGCCTGCCGTGTCCTTGATGCTCCCCGAGCGCAGATCCCTCTGCTGCAGCGTTGGCAGATTGAATTCAGCCCGGCGCTATGGGAAGGCCCTGCCTGGGAAGCGCCCTGCCAGGCTCGTGAGCAGCGTCTGCCAGCCCTGCCTTAACGCTACGCCTGCGGAAAGGGTTTTGCCTTTGTTGGCTAGAGTGTCTCCTAAGTGTCCGGTGGCGTTGAAGTGCCTCAGTAAATAATAAATGAAGAACTACAATCGAGTATTTCGCCAAAAGCCTTTTGGTTTCTCCTGGCGGAGCTGCCGGCCCTCACGTTCCGCAGGTGACGTCCCGGAGCGAAGCGCTGCGCCCAGGAGCTCTGTGCCAGCAGCCGCTTGGCCCGGGCCGTGCCCCTGGTACCTGCAGCTCCGAGGGTTACTGCAGCTGGCCGAGGCTGTGCCCCAAACTGTGTGCAGTTGTTCAGGGCAAAACAAATGGCAGCGTTCTGCTTGGAGGCTGAAACACGCCTGCTGCACGAGTCTCGGTAGGAGCGTGCGCCCCCGTCTCAGTCGGCACAAGCCAAGCAGACAGTTGCACTTGGTTAAGTTTTTCCGACTCTTCTCAGAGGAATCCTTCAAAGAGTTGACTTCAGTGGCGATAGAGATCCAGATGGACTGGGCAGTGATGGGATTTGCATCCGGAACAAAGGCGGTACTGTTGTGGCTCAAATGTCACCGCTCAGTTCTTCGTCAGGCTGGGGGCAGACGGGCAGCTCCTGCGCAGGTTCACAAACATCGCATGAGCTGCTGGCTGCGCTTTCTCTGCTGGGCTAGCAGAGCATGCCTTGCAGCTGGCTTTTTTTAATCTTCATTAGCTAAACGAGCAGCGTTGCGAGCTGCACGCCAGGCCTTAAAGCGTGCAGTCAAAAGTGTGTTGAACTGTTTCATACTGGGGGGGGGGGGGAAGGGAAATGGCTCGAGCGGGTGTCTCGGGAGGCGGTGGCTGGTGAGGAGGCTGTGTGGAGGGCACAGAGGAGCCTTCAGGGCAGCGGGTTTAAGGGCTGTGCTGCTGCAGAGGCCATCAGAGTGACAGCCGCGCTTCAGAGTGCCTGTAAGAGGAAGGAGGAATATATAAAGCGAGTAGATTGCTGTGACTTTGGCAGCGGTGCAGAAAATGGGAAGGAAGAGCTTAAGAAAATGAATTAGAGCTAGGCAACTGAATTCAGAGCCAGCAGAGTGATGATGAAATGAGGGAAGTAGACAAAGAAGTGTGGAAAGCTGTATCTTTGGGGAAGGGTTAGATAAAACAATGGGCTGAGAGGGGCAGCGGGCTGGCGAAGGGAAGAGGGGATGTGGCGAACACAGGGATGCGGAACAGAGGTTGCAAATTAAAAATAAACTCATCTGAAGCGTGGGGTTGTACGGCGGCAGCCGTCGGTTTGCCCAGATGAAGGAGAACTGCACGTGTTCTGCTTGTAGGGAAAGCTCTGATCTGAAATCTCTTCTAGCCCTTAGGAAGGGAAACCTGCAGGTTCTTTGGGAAACCAAATGCTTGTGTTTCACCGAGGGCTCGCTAAATCTCATTTGAGAAGGAGATTTTTCCCCCGATTCAGTTAAATTATCCAGCGTTACTAAATCTGCCAGCCTTTGCAACAGCAGCGAGCAAACGCGGAGCGGCAGGTGAAGTGACCTCGTTGCCCAAAAAGCACGGGTAACTCCAGTGCCTCTGGGCTCCTCGGGTACTGGGAAGGTGCCGTGCTGCCTGCGGGGCCAGAATTAGGCTCAGAAGCGCCGTGCCTGGCTGCCACCGGGGAGGGGGTGGCACCTCGTGGTGCGCTGCAGTGCCCCTCTGACGGACGGGCTCTTGGGGCGCTCCTGCAAAAAGCCATAAAAACGCACCCGCGCCGTTTGTGCCTCCCAGACCGCGCCGACTGCGTCCCTTCGAGGCGTTCATGTTGCTAAAAATGTGGGTGAGCGGTGAGCATTGCACCAGCACCCCGGCACACCAAACCGGGCCGGCTTCTTGCAGGCTGTGCCGTAGGGAGGCCTGGCGGTGCCCGCCGGAGGCTGGCCGGACGCTTTGGTTTCATGTGTGTTTTCTGAACCGCCCCCACCACTTGTTAAATCAGCACGTTGTGTGTTTTTGATGCGTTACGTTTTATTGCCGTGGAGTTTAGAGGTCACCGTTTGGCTTTTGCGTTTTCGGTTTCAGCTTCCTGCGCTGCTCGGGGTGCTCGTGCAGCGGCGCGGAACGAAATGGGGCTTGTGGCAAATGTGCCAAGGGGAGACAAACGATGTGTGGGAGAAAATAAGAGACCGTGGCTGCGAGAGGGCTGCTCGGTGACAAGTCGCGTTCTTGTTGTCGTTGCAAGGCAGAAAATAAATTGAAGGGAAAGGAGAATCTGTGCCGGGTTGGTTAAACTAATGCTGATTAATAACAATACTTACATTCCAGCTGTCTTCTCGGGATGATTTCTTCGCACTAATGCCGCTGTTCGTTACATAATCTGATTTCGCAGTTTGATTTCCATGGTATTGATAATGCTTCGGTGTTCACAGAAAATCCACTTTTTCTGGAAAATCCCTTCCTTCCCCAGTTTCTTGGCGTATTTCTGAGCTCCGTGGTGTGATATCTGACAGCCTACTCCATTTTCCTCTATTACTTTCACACATTTCCCACTATGAGCGGTGCGTGACTGAGACCAGATAATGCAAAAATAATGCAGTGCCTTTTGTGCTTTAATAACAAAAAAAGTGCTGACTTTTTGGAAACTTACTTTGCTTCTCATACAGGCGGAATTAACAACGGGAGCGTTTGGAGGCGTGGTGTTTCTTCATTGCTTGGTTTATCCACATCCCCCAGGAGTTGCATCCCTCTGCTTGTACCCTGCAAAACTGAAATTTCTGTAGGGAACTGAAGAACAATTCTGCTTCCCAGGCCCGCTTTCCTACACATGCAGACAGAAATCTCTAAGATGTAGGTAGGTACCTGCCCCCTGCCAGGAACAGGGACCGACGTGCCTTCAGTGTGAACCAGTAAAAACCTTTTGGGGTCAACTTTTAGCTGTGCAGCACTGAGAAGAGTTGTTTCCTTCGTAGGCTCGGGGCAGACAGGCAGCTGTGTGTTCAGCCTTAGGAGCTGCATGGCCGCGCTGTAAGTTTCCGGTTGCTGCGAGTCGTTGTGTAGGGAATTTTGGCCCCCAAATGGTGACGACTCACATCTTGTGCCCTTCTGGGACGTGTGGCTACGTCAGAGCGGCTTGCACAATGCCGCTCTGTTCAAATCTTCTGTCAAGTCATGCCAATTGCAGGGTCTCGGACAAAAATACACGCAGCTTTGTGGAAATCTACACTCGGAATCTGTTTGCAAAACTGCAGTTACAATTACAGCTTGTGTTTGAGAGAGAATCTTTGAAGCAATTCTATCTGGGCAGCGAAGGACTAGCCAGGGAAACGTGATAGCGGGGCTGTCTCCATCGCTCCGCTGCTTCCAAGAGAAAAATCAGACCAGTGCTGTCACACTCCCTGCCTCTCCTTCTACCATCCTGCTGGCTCCGTTGACTTAGCAAATCAGCACATTTATATAATTTTGATAGCTGTCTTGTTACTGAGCTATATTGTGCTCTTAAATTCTGAGTCATATGCCTTGACATCTTAGCGCTTTACTTGGCAGCCTTAAAATTCATAGATTGGGCACGGTGTCAGACTTACAGCCCTGCTCTGCCCTTGAAACATTGCCCTGTAGCTGTTACCTTACCAGTCACCCTCGGTGAAGATGCTCCTTTCTTTGGGGAGCTCTGGACAGCCGTGCCCATAACTCTTCTCCATCCTTCTTGCAGCTCCCGTCTCGAGGCACAGGGCAGTGTTGTGGAGGCCGAGGAACACTTGGTTCAGTTGTCCGGAGGGATTGGAGAGAAGAGGGAAGGTGGGAGAGGCGGTGTTGGCCTGTCCTTCTCTGGATATTGCAGCAGTGTTCTAGGAAGCACTGCCCCTGATAGGGGAGGTCCTTCTGTAGGCTGGCCCAGGCCGTTAGGAGATGTGGCTGGGAGGCTCGCAGCCTCCTCACTTTTGGATAGGCTTTTGCTCTTAGTTGTGTCTCAGGCACAGTGTGCGCTTCTGCTGGCTTCCTTCTCGTAGGTGTTGCAGCTAAACCCACTTCACATCCGTCATTCTTGACTCTGAGCATGCTGCTAAAGTGCTGGCTGAAGCCCCTTCACCATCTCGCTTAGTGAGGGGCAGCTTTCCCTTACCTTGCTCAGGGAGAGTGTGCCTCACCTTGCTCCTGGGTGCAGGACCTGCTGCAGATGCTGAGTAGTTCCTGAAGTCAGTGCTCGCCTTCAGGTTGTGTCTTGAAGGCTCCATCTTTGCGCAGCTGGTACGTAAGGAAAGTCAGATCACTCTGGGTCTGGAAAAAGGGAGAGAATCAGGGCAATGACGTGCTTTAGAGCACGTGGATGGCAGTGAGGAGAAGTGGAGGTGCTTCGCAAAGCTGTGTGCTGCCACTCTTGCGGTTCTTGGAGCGGAGGACGAAGCTTTAGCGTTTGCTCCGCTGTTTGCCCTGTAGTTTCTTCTCGTCTTCCTTAATCTTGGCCAAGCGAGCTGCTGCCCCAACACCCTTGTTTTAGGATGGGTTGACACAGGGTGCGGGACAGAGTGATTTCTGGTCCGTGAGCCCGTTTCTCTGTCTTAGATCCACCAATCCGATGACCCCACTAACGCAGTCGTTACGGACCGGCAGGGTGTGTAGGCTGCTCGTCTAACAGCGCTAGCAGTACGTGATGGGGATTTCGTTCACGAAAGCAGTAGGTGCACCAAGCTGAAGATGATTGGCTGCTCTCTTTTAACAGACAAGTCTGAGAAGGAAAACCCATTCGAATCCCCTTTCATTCTGGATTGGTGGATCTGAAGCCCAGAAACAAAGTTTCAGGTAAGAAGTCACCCTGTACTATCTCTTGCTGCTTCTGCTTAGATGAGTTTGTCCGCAAATTCAGTACCCTGCTTTAACTGCTTCATGTCCCTTACATACTAGAGCTCACCCAGGTAGCTGCTGAGGCAAGTTTAGAGTAAGAGAAGGCCCAGCCAGTGAACACACACCTCAGTAGGGAAGTGCAGGTCTGCCCTGCAGGATGGCCCTAGGACCTGCAGAGCTAGGGAGCAGTATCTGCAGATAAAGGGACACTGAGCAAACAGCTGACAAATCTCGCTTCTGAAGGGAGAAAGCAGCCTTATCAATGGCTTTGTTGAACTTCTCAGTCGAGTTCAGAGAGTAGTAGCTATCTGCTCTGATTTCTGGCCCTGTTTTCTCATGAGAGCTTTAGGGAACACGCTCCAGCTGTTTGTGTTACGAATCCCAGTAGCTTTACCCCGTGGACATGCCGCTTGAGATGGTGTTGTGGGCAGCGCATGGAGTCAGCCTGGTAAATCCTTAACGAGGTCTCAACTGCAAGTCCTGGTGGTGGTGGTTGAGAGCAGCGCCGAGCCAGCCCTAAGGCAGGGTTTCAGGGAGGTGCCTCAGAGCTGCAGCAGGTTTGTTTCAGAGCAGGGGAGCGTGCTCGTATTTAGAGTCCCCTTACCGAGACGTTGATGTGACTAAAAGGCTACCAGATGATATCGTAAGGATGAGTCTGGGAGGCGTTTGGCTCCCAGATCCCTGGCTGAGAGAGCAAAAAGTGAAGTGCCTTAAACACCTGGTGTGAGCGTGATTCACCCCTCCTAACGCCCAGCTGTACTCCAAGGTAGCGCTTCCATGAGCCCGGCAACTTACTGCTAAAGTTAGTAGGAAGCAGGTACGCCTCGATTCCTTCTGATGTTAATAGCAATAACGCTAAGCTGCTTGAGTGCTCTCTTGTAGACAGCCATTAAAACAAACGTGAAGGCCTCGGTATTTAACATACTGTAGAAGAAACTCGTGTAGGTGCTGTTGATATCACGGATTGCGTTAGCTGCGCGTTTGTTTTGCTGGTGTGGTATTTTCTGCAGAAATTAGCCTTGCATTTAATTGATGAATACATCTATAACAAAATATTTGTGCACAGGATACTGTTGTTTCCTGGCCTGGTTTTCTGAGTACTTGAATTTTATTTGGTTAGGGTAGACAAGACTTGGGCATGCTTTCTTAGTACAATTCTTAAAAAAAAAAAAAGTCTGAGGGAAAATCAAAGGAAAACGCTTGTTAACCTTAGTCTGACACATTTCCTGCAGTCTGTTCTAATATCAAACTGAGCTTGTCCCATGTGCTGACCAGTTTCACCCGGTGCAATAAAATCTTCCCATGGAGCATTTCCCCTCGGGGCGTGCCCTCCTCTGAACTGAGGGAACGGGGAGACAGAAGTGATCTCGACATCTTTAATGATGAAAACTGAAACAAGGAAATAATTTAAATACACTGGGGGTGGGGAAAAGGGGAAGTGTAATTGCGTGCTCCTGCTGATTAAGATCCCCAGCGCCAGGATATTTAATGTTGTATGAAGTGCTTAGCTGTTGGAAACCCGGAACGGTTCTGCCAAAGGCTCAGCTGAACCTGCCTGGAAGTTTATGCAGGTTGGAGGCTCAGTTCTTGTCTGGGTTCTGGATCTTGTTTTTTTAAAAGTAAAATGTAACCCGGCTTTCAAAGGCTGTCTAAATGCCCCTCTGCAACATTTAAAATACAGACACCAAATGCAAATCTACCATTTTACTATGTACTAAGCCTGGAATTCATACTTATTTAAACTGGGCAATTTAAAGTGCACGCTGCCTTGTCCAGGCTGTGTTTTTAGATCAGGTTAATGTTTTTGTTAGATTGTGTTAGTCCCTATCCTTGGAAACTGAATTCAGGAAGAGTCTGAGCCAGCTCTTACAGTTTTAGGCAAGCTTCATCTACAGTTCGTGAGTATTCAACTTACTTTAAAGTTTCTACTATTTCAGTTGGCAGTGCCAGGTCTCTTTTCTTTCCAGTTATGATTTACTATTAGCAGGTGTAGTGCTGTCTGTAGATGTCTGTAGCACCTCTGTTCCTCCTGCATAAGAGAGTAAGAAAGCCAGTTTTCTTTCAAAATGGCTTTTTTATATAATGTAGGATGTGCTAGTGCAGCAAGGAATATTGTGAGTCAGAAGTTTTGCAATTGTTGGAATTGGGGTGTCACTGTATGAAGGAAGCAAAGCTTAACCTAAAAACTGTGTGTTTTGGAAAATTGAGACTGCTTTCAGTTAACAATGAAGAGTGACTACAACGTAAATGTATTAGGGTTTTCTCTGTAGTCTTCTGTGTCCTCCTGAAAACAAGGTACTGCATCTCACGAGTCTTATTCTGATGAATAAATTATAACGGAGTAAGGTTGTTGTTATATGCAAAGAAAGCACTTAATCTCTTCTCCACTGAATCCGTGTTCCTTTTGTAGCGTTCATTTTGTTGTAGCAAACGCATACTTTGATCTTCAGGAGCAGAGCGGGACTGCATTATTGATCACGCTTCTGTGAATTCATTGCCCTATTAGAAGAACTGCGTGGTAATGGAAAATAATTTATCAGATAAATTTCTCCTCATTTGCCTTGCTTTATATTTCCTAATTTCTCACTTAGTGTTTTCCTCCAAATGCAAGAAGCTTACGTGCAGAACTTGAATGACAATTGGGAGGTTGTACCACCGAGCAATGTGAATGGCAATCGTTTTTCTGAATAGATTTTTCTAATGCAAGAATGACTCAGCTATTGGTTTCCTATTTTTTGAATGATCTACTAACAATAAAGGAAAAATCAAAAGCATTTTACAAGAGAAGATGAGCTTACTGCTCTGATACTTATTTTCAAGAAACTCATTTTTAACTTTCCTAGTTCTCCAAAGCACAGAAAGCAACCCAAGAACAAGCTAAATCTTTTGTACAAGGACAACTTTCTCGACCTGAGGATGCAGCTGTTCTTAAAGCAGAACATGTGAGAGAAACTCCTTGCATTTTGGAAATGCATTGTAAGAATGGTACTTGGACAGCCTTCCAAATCAGACACTCAAGTCTGGACGTGAGATTGCATTTTGTCTGTGGAAAAGGTAGTGACGCGATGCCACCACTTCCAGCTTGTATGGAGCATGTGAGCACACCCATCTCTCAAGGGACATCTTGGTTTTGAAATGAAAAAGAGTACGAAGTACTGCTATTGGTCTCATCCCAGTTGTTTCGTTTCAGAGTACCTCAGCAAAGGTACCAAGCGTGCCAAAATGTGCAGCGCAGTGAATGTGGTACCGTGCCAAGCCAGGCTGTCGCTTGTGGAACATGCTTATTCGTGTTACGTGCATGCCCCCACACTTTGTTTCCGATCAGATATTCACAATGACAAGTATACTTTGACACTCTTCATTTTCTATGTCTTGCAATACTCAGAGCACTTGTTCCGATACCTAGTTGTTGCTCACAGATGGTTTGAATGAATTGCGTAAGGTACCGACACCAGGTAAGAGCTAGAGGGTGTTCCAGCTAGCACAAGGGGCCGGGGCTTGCTGAGTAGTTGCCAACTGTTCCTTGCTGAGTGTAAAATAATGCTGAAGGCCTTTGAACAGCGTTACTGCTTTATATTTTTTCTTATTGTGCTTAATGCAGATTTTTGAGAAATCTGGACTTGACACTAAATTTGACCCAGGAGCCTAAAGCTTTCATAAAACATCCTGACTGTCTGCAAGTCGAGCACTGCTTGTGGGCCTGCCCCTCTGTGCAGCACTGCATCTGAGCTAGCAGTGGCTGCATCACTTGCAGGCACAGAACATGTTAAGTAGCAGCGGTTACCCTGTGAATTTATCAATCGAGAGGGCTAATGGAAATAAAAAAGCATCAGTTCTGTTGGTCCGGGCCTACATCAAAGTAAACCACACGCCCTTTACAAACGTAGAGTTGCCCATGAGTTTCTGACAACTAAAAGCGTGAGGAGTTCAGAGCGAAGGCTGAAGGTTTTTGGTTGTACCTGTCTCTGCCAGTGTGAATCTAGTCATAGCTCTACAGAAATCATAGAGTAGAACTGTTAAGGTTGGAAAAGACCTCCAAGAAATGCAGAACACGAGCTAAACTTCCTGAGGAGCTGCTTTGTTTTCACAAGGAAGTTGGGAAAAGCACTTTGGAATTTGGGAACTTGAATGATTTGTTAGGTACTTGTGCTCAATTTTGATCGTGTAATAAACTGTGTGAGAAAGAAAGCAGTGGCAGGGGGAGTGAATGCATCTGGTTAGCAATGCTTCTTGAAAAAATTAAGTTTATTAGACAATTCATTTGTTTTTTTGTATTTCTCTTCAAAATTCAAAAGTACCTCCCTTCCCTATTCTCTTTTCAACTGTCTAGAAACCTTTTCAAACGCAAGGATATTTTAACCTTAAGAACAGAATCTCAAAATCTGTAAATGTCCGACGATCCATTTTGAATCCTTAAATTATCTTATATAAAGGAAATGGATGTAGTTTTGGTGGAAATGCCTGAAGTCAGAATTCTGATGCTTTATGAAAGTTCTGCTGGGAAGGCCTCGTGGTGCTGATGCTTTCTGAACTGTGACACCGCAGCGTTTCCGTCACTGGTCATAAAGTGTGTGTTAGCTCCACCAGGAGCACAGGCTCTAGTCCATATGCATTTCTTGAGCCAACTTGGTACAAAATTGTGAATGTTTCTGTTTGGATGTGAGTTCTAATTTTAAATGCACCAAAACCAAAGGTTTCTGGACATTTTACAGGGCTTTAACACAACGCTGCTCTGCACCTGTGCGAAGTCCCAAGTGAACAGAAACTTTACATTGTCCAGGGGCTGCTCAGTTCTTTAACCTTTATCGTAAAAAGTTATTACCTCCAAATTTGATTTATCAGAAGAACATTGCTGCATGCTTTACTATTCATATAACAAGTTCTTAGCATCTAACCTGAAAGACTTAAAAGCATATTCCTTTTTTTAACTGTTAAGACTTAAAATTTTGTGTGGAATGCAAATTCAAACCTTTGCATACTTTTTTTTTTTCAATTTGTGACTTAAGATTGAAACCTGAATCTTGAAATGTCGTTCCTGAGGCTGGCCTACCAAAGCGTTAAGGTATTAATTTTTTTGAACATATGGTATCCAGAAGGTCAGAACAATGGTTTCTCTCTGCATTTGTTGTTTCAGCATCATTTGCTCCTTGCTGTGACTCTGGAGAGCCCCTCTTGCATCCATTTGTTGCTCCCCTCTGAGTATTGCCTTCAGAGGAGCGCAGCAGCCTTGGTATGTCACCTAAAACTCTGCAGTGAGAATTAGCTTTAAAACTTGAGGTTTGGCCTTATCTTAACTTCCATGGTTTTGTCTGCCGGTGCGACTGGTGCTGGTGTAAATGTGCACTGAATGTGAGGCCCAGCAGCCAGGGAAAACACCCACGTGCTTTATGCACTGACATGAAATTCATTCAGTATCACAACTTTTTTTTTTTTTTTTTAAACAAACAAACAAAAAGCCCTTTCAGTAAGATATTCCATACTTCTGGCCTCAGCCACAGAGATCTGTGGAGCAGGAGCTGACTTCCTAAAGTTTGGTCTTTTTTTTTTTTGCCATTTTGTTTTTTGTCCTGGATGACCTAGCTGTCTTTCCGCTCCATTTTTTTCTGCAGTGCACTGGGGACTGGCACCACCATCTCTAGGACCAGTACTCTGTGCAGTGAGTTTTATGCACTTCTCCTGTTCCCTTTCCCAGTTTTTATTGAACTGTGCTGCAGCTCCCTGGGATCCTGATGAAAGGCGAGTGGAAAGCGAGGGTGTAAGTTCAGGTCCTTGTTATTCACAAATTAGAAGCCTTAATACGCTGCTGTGGTTTTATTTATAACCAGCAGCTCATACGCAGACAGGGTCAAGAAATAACATGTCAGTGAGGCACACAAATATTTGCACATTCCTGTTTTGGTGTGAAGTAGAATGCAATATTTAATTTGTAGGATTGTGCAATAGCATTGCTGCAGTTAAGTGTCCAGTGGTTTTTAGAAATCCTTTTATTCAGGGTTTCATAATGCCGTGGAGAGGTTTTTGTGTGGCTTACGCTTGGCATGGAAATGGCCTCCTTGTCTAATGTGTTATGAACTAAATTAAGAAGTTATTCTCGAGTTACCCACATTTCTCTTAAGTTCTTAATATTCAGCTTGCTTAGCGAAAGTAATTGCTAAAGGCAAGCACAGGCTGATGGCCTAAACCAGCGATTTTTAGCTTGTGATTTGTGGGCTCCTGAAGTCCACTGGAGGGCTGCTGGGACCTGGCAAGTCTGCACGTGTGGGTTGCTCACACGTGGTTCTGTGCATTGGGCTTGGAGGTGTTAGGGGAGAACATTGCTGTGAGTCGTGATCAAGGACTTCTAACGAAGTGACGTGAGCAGAATTACCGTTTTTACTGGGCCTCTGTATTTGAAAACTCAAGAACTTCTTTAGGCTTTAATAAATGCACTGAGCGCTGATGGCTCAGTGTTGCTGAAACACCATCGAGAAACTGTGCCAAATAGGATCAAATGATGAGACGGGGCAGAAAGGAAGCTTTCTGTGCCTGTGTGCACTTCTCAGGTAGAACTGTAAGGTCTGAATAAGGTCTGACATCTTCAATATCATAATAGATTTGAACAGTACATCCCCTGTCTTTAAACACAATCTTTTTTTGACCATCTTCTTGAAATTGAGATTAAGATTCTGACCTACTGGGTTAATTGGTAGCTAACAGAAAACTCATGTTTCTTTAAGCTTTAAGGAATCTTTTAATAATCTTAAACTCACCTATTTTGATATTGAAGGAAAAGACCATGCAATATAGCATTAATAATTTTATTTTTACCTGCTGGGATCATTCTTGTCTTGTTTTTGCTTTAATATCTCTTAAGCACAGGGACTAAAGTCTTACACTTCCTTGTGTTTTAGTCGTTAGATATGAAACAAAAATTGAAATAAAGGTTTTACCTCCTCAGTTGCTCTGGGTTCCCTCCTGCCCCTCCCTGCTGGCACAGCAAGGGTCTCCCCAGGTCTTCACCTGGGGTATTCTGCTTCAGCTGTGACCTGTGGGATTGGCTTGTGATGATTTGGGCTTTCTTAGAACTAAATTGGAAGCCCACGTGAAAAATGCTGAGAGCCAAATTTTGGAGCTGGGTTTGTGATGGTAATTGAATCCTTTTCTCTAGCTTTCTCTGATGGTTGTGCAGTTACTATTGTACCCTTAAAAGGAACTGTGGAATAACATCACCGAGCTGTAAAAGCGCTGCAGAGTCTGTCTGCAGTGAACTTCTCCAGCTTAAGCAGTGAAACACTTCCAAACTTTTCCTTGCTTGTAGTGTCAGCAGCGTGGAGTCAGGTCGTGAAGCCTGGTTCCTTCGGGCTCGGGTGGCGGTATGAGTGATTAACGTTGGTAGGGCATAATTTGGCTTACAGGATACGTGTAACTGGTAACACCCCCATAACCCACTAAAGCAGCAGGACGCTATGTCTTAAGGAAGCAGAACTTGGTCTTGCAGCCCAAAGGTAGCCAGGTGGCCTTCCTCTTCTAAAGCACACGCTTAGGTTGGGTCAGTGCCCCGATACATGGACCGAGACCTCAGGAGTTAACATAGGCTCTGCTGTCAGAACAAATGAGCACAAATTGTTTGGGAAAGATGAGACGGGGTGGGGTGCCGAGCCTTAATTCCCCCAAATCCCCAGGACCATGCTCTGGGGACTTGCCCCTGCCCTTAACCCACATCGTTGGGCTTCTGGCCCCGTGCTGCCACACCTCCCATCCTGCTATGGGGTTGTCACTGCCACCCTGCACGGAAACCTGCAGGCTGCAAATGAGGGAAATGAGCTCGTTATCCTTGGTAGGACAGAGGGTCGAGGGAAATGAGCTCGTTATCCTTGGTAGGACAGAGGGACGGCTCGCTTTCTGCAAAGGATCTTCAGTCGTTATTTTACCCTTGGCCACTAACCCCGTGCTGAATGTAGAAATGCCGTAGATAAGTACCCACGTTAACGTACTAATGAGTTGCCTGCCTTGAGTGATTTGTTGTGGCATCTAACTGCTTCTTCTCTTCCTTCCTTTTTGTCACCCTGCAGTGTTCTGTGCCAAGGTCTTTGTGGCTAGGCTGCTCCAACCTGGTAGAGAGCATGTGCGCACTGAGATGCCTGCAGAGCATGCCCAGTGTCAGATGTCTCCAGGTGCCTTTCTTCTTTCTTGTTGTAAATGTTATGCGTATGCTGTTGAACATTGTTAAACTCTCAGGACTCTGTTTAATCAAATTGTTAAGTCTGCTAAATGTTTTTTGTGCATCCTTTGCTGAAACCTTCTACTTAACTGCATTGTAGGAGTGCACCTTAAGCGGGCTTTCTGTACAGTAGGATCTCTGCGGGAGGGGGAGAGCTTTTGTGTTTTATTGCCTGTTTACTCAAGTTGTGATATAAGTAGCATAGTTGTGCATGTTGCCTGCTATGTTTTGCTTTCTTGTTTAATTTAAAAAAAAAATAATGCAATGAGCTTTGCCATTTCTCTTAAATTGCAATGAACTGCATAGCCTGTGATATTTGTGTGATTTGATTTAGAAAGGGTAAGCTTTTTACTTTCCACCAAGTCTGATGCTGGTCACAGCCTTACGGTTAGTCATTGCGCATGCCTGACCGCGGAGTAGTTAGCGCGGAGTCGGGGGGAGCCTGTTGGTTAACAGTAACTAACTCAGCCTCAACTGCTCAGAAGGGAAGAGCAAGGGGTGGGGGTCACTAAATCAAGCTCTGTTCTGCTTCTAGTGAACTGTTAGAGCTGGGCCTGCATAGTGTATAGATGGGGGATTTGCTTGTGTTTCTTTACAGGTGGGGGAGGGATTGAAAAAGATAAGTAATGAAAAGGAGATTTGGATACCAGTGGTGTGGTTACTCCGTGGCACTTCCTGGAGTGTTGCTGAATGTAAAGTTTTTAGCAGAACATAATTGTTGTTAAATATTAGTATCTTCTAGAACACAGTAGCATTACTCAGTGGTTCAGTCTCTTGTGTACAAAACGAATGCTTAAGTTTTCATTCACAAAGCAATTTCTTGTAAGCAAATTGAGTTTTGTTTGCAGCCAGCACATTTAAGTTCAGAGACTGGATAACACGAATGTCTTGCCTTAGAGATTAACTGTGTGTTTAAAAACCTCTCCTCTTGCATGCAAAATGTTCTGGCAAATTTACATTTCAAATCGAAGTTTCAGATTTTCTGTTAAAATACAACCGTTTTCTGTTTGACTGCTTTATTTTCAATTTGGAAATACTATTTTGCAGGGAAAAAATTGTCCAAGATAAATGTTTGGGTGGGTAATAGAACCTTACAGAAATCGGTGCTGCATCACGGGCAAATCATGGGTATCACAAGGCACGACCCTATGAGTCACGGAGGTTTGGGAATATTTGCAAGCTAGCTCTAGTGTGAGACCTTTCTGTTCTCTTTCCCTGCTCCTCAACACTCACCCTCTTGTTGGAAAAGTAAAGTAAAACTTTCAGCAATGGGAATTTCTCTTTTCTCGTGGTACCTGACTTGCCCATGGCCAAAGAGCATCTCAGAGCTGTGCAGTGGGCACTCGGAGCTGAGGTGGTGCTGGGGGGGCCCCGAAGCCTTTCCAGCCCTTCCCAGTTTGTCGCTTCCTCCTAGCTGTGTTGGAGCCGTGGCATCATTAGAAACCGTGGCTAACGAAGCCGTCAGGTCAGGACGTGTCACTTGGCAAACATCAAACGCGTGTTGTGTGCGGGAGTTGTTGCAAACCTGTGGGCTGTGCTGCCAGTCATCGGACACAGTTTGTGCAGGCCTCCTGCTCTGTGTGCTGACAAATTCTGGTACTAAATTACATCCCAGCAAGTGTAAGGGCGTTGTTGAGGCTGGTGGGGTTGCTCTGAGGCTGGCTGGGTGTGTGGAGAGTGGCTGTGTTGTGTGCCCGGCCCGTTCCCCTCGTGCCTTCCTGCTGGCCGGGCCCTGTGCCGAGAGACGGAGAGGGAAGGCAGGGTTTGGGTTTGAGTTGTGTTCCGAAATAAAGGTCTTGGGTGCGTGTGGAGAAGTTTGATTTTTGTTTTGCGTGTAGAACTGCAACCAGGAGCAAGAGTTCTTGAATCTCTTCGAAGCATCTGTGAGAGATATTTTAAGAAAAAAGTTCTCCTTTCGGATGTGTGACTCAGTGATGTCCCAAGGGGAACTTGGAAGTGAAAGTGGCACCAGCTGTCTTTCCCCATTTTTTATTTGGGCACCGTGACTTGCCCTTTGTTGTTTCTTAAGCTGTGAGCCCCCGTTTGGAAGCAGGTACGGCGCGTGGAGCAGGAGGCGTGCGGTCATTCAGATCGAGTGATGCTGATGAGCAAGCTGAAGGAGGGAAATAGAGAAGCCTTTCAGCGAGAGGAAGAAGTTATTTGGGTGTTGTATCAGCTGTCTGTATGTGTTGTGTGTGCAGAGCAGTTAGTGCTGACCAGAGTAGGAAGGAGCCCTTGCCTGAACGCTGGAGCCCCTGCAGAACATCTCCAGGGTGCTGTGCCCAGTCTCAGCCCTTGCCCGTGGAGCCTCTGAGAGTGCTTGGTGTGGCAGAAGGCAGCAGAGCTGAGGTTTACCCCGGCCTTTTCACAGTGCTGTTAGCAGTCATGAAATTCTTCTGAAATTCTCTTCTGAAATTCTGCTGTGACATTTGAGCAGAAATCCCCTGATGCCAGTGGATTGGGTGGCAGCGTTACAATCCTTTACAGTTAGCTTCACAGAATAGAATGGCTTGGTTGGGAGGGACCTCAAAGATCCCCCAGTGCCAACCCCCTGCCATGGGCAGGGATGCCACCCCCCAGATCAGGTTGCTCAGGGCCTTGTCCAACCTGGCCTTGAGCACCTCCAGGGATGGGGCATCCATCCCCAGGCAGCCTGTTGCAGCCCTTCACCACCCTCTGAGTGAATAATTGCCTCCTAACCCCTCATCGAAATCTCCCCTCTCTTAGTTTAAAACCATTCCTCTGTGTCCTGTCAATACCTGACAGAGCAAAAGGTCGATCTCCATCTTTTTTAGAAGCCCCCTTTAAGTTTAGAAAAGCCACGCTGAGGTGTCCCTGAAGCCTTCTCCAGGCTGAACAGCCCCAGCTCTCTCCTCCTTCCTTCACGGCAGAGCTGCTCCAGCCTCTGATCACCTTTGTGGTCTCTTCTGGACCCACTCAGGCTGCCCCACGTCCTTGTGCTGGGAGCCCCAAAGAAAGAGCCCCCAGGATACAGTCGTATTTTGTCTTCTCTACTTCTCTCACGCAGTGAAATACCTGCTTTGTTTCTACAGTTTTCTGGACATGTTTTTCCCCTGTGCTTGCTGTTAGTGAATGGAGAGGGAGACAACATTAAATAAAAAAGAATACCTATTGTGGTATTGAAGTTTGCTCTCATCCTCACTTTCAGCATAATGAATATTGTTTGGAAATAGTCCTTGACACTTACTGTCACTTGTTATTGTTGTATTAAAAAGCATCTATTAAACGCCAGTTAATAATGGTTGAAATTACTGTAGATTCCGAGGGCTTGTTTTTAACTACTTAATTATCTTTAATATTGTTTTTGTAGCAGGAGCTTAGCATTATGAACACGCTCGGATTCACACAGCTGCTGTTCTCAGCCTTTCTTTGATATGGAATTGAGCGTGCGATTAAAGCATCCCGCTCTCTCATTTAGGTGTTGGTAACTCCTATTTAGAGGAACTGGTTCTGTTAGCAGTTGTGTAATGCAACCCTGGGCATCCATCGCCTCCTGGAGCTTCATCCTGGTGAAGCTTTGAGCGGCCTTGAGAACGCTTTGCCATGCTAATGCGGGAGGCAGCCCCGGCAGCGCTGTCACGCAGAGAGGCGCCCGGTGCTCCGAGCTCTGTAAGTAAACATCCCCAGCCTGAACTGAAGGCTGATCATAAGGCGAGAGGAGATAAGTACTCAAATGGCTCTCTTTGAATTGTTGCATAATGTAGGATGTGATGAAATCGGGCTTGGGGAATAAATTAGTAGATAGATGGAACAAAATTTATCTAGTAACCAAATGCTGCTCAACAAACTGCTTTCTCCTTCTATCTGGTGACGCCTCTTTTCTTGCTTTTGGAAGTGACCGTAGTATTTCTCTTCTAAAATTGGGCTCTGACTCCTCCTGCTTCTCTTATTTACTCACAACCCCCAATGTTTTTTTTCTACACCTTTTCATTTATTGTTCGTAAGTCGTTCAGCCTTCAGGATGCAGTGTCCTGCTCTTCCCTTTTTGTTACAGAACCACAAAATCATCTAGGTTGGAAGAGATCTCCAAGATTCCCTAGTCCAACCTCTGACCTACCACTACCAAGTCCTCCACTAAACGATATCACTAAGCTCTACATCTAAACGTCTTTTAACGACCTCCAGGGATGTTCCTGCAAGGTGTACGTAGGTGGAAGCATTAAGAGAGCACACAGGAGTTTGCTACAGGAGTGATGGACTTCCAGCGCTCACCAGGGCCTGTGAGAGCCTTCTGAGCTGTGCCTGCTCCTCCTGGCCCTGTGCACAGCGCCGTGCCCAGCTGTGATGTTCCCCTTCTCTGCATTTTCCTTCTCCCATCGTGTGTCCTGACAGTGGACGAGCAGTAGGAAGGTGACATTGGCTGAGTTCTTGCCAGTGTTGTCCCTGCTTATAGATGAAGACGGGAGTGTATTGATTTACTCGCCATAACTGGAAGCTGGCTTCACAAAAACGTGGTCTTAAAAGGCTTTTGAAGTGGCCAATTCATAATTTATTACTGTTTAGAATTTGCAAGTGGAGCTGTGGAGCGTTAGGTTTTAACATTTATTTCACAATAGTATTCCCTGCAAAGGAAATTATTTTTTAGCAGTAAGGCATCTCCGTGCCATCACAGCTGAGCTAGGGCACAAAGGGGGTTTAATTTATTGATGGGATGCAATTCAGCATTAGCTTGCTGAAGCTTCTGTTTGTTATTCTTTACTAATTCTGAATTTCTGTTGGTTGACGTTTCTATTCAGATAAGGCAGAAGTACAAAAATGGAGAGTGTAACTGGAAGAAATTGTATTTGAAAACTAAGTTCTCATTTATTGTTGTGAGAACTTCAGCATCTTTTTTAGAGCTGTGCTGTTTTTTTCATAGTACCTAGTTCCTAAAATCCCGCTGAGCGCAGTAGATGCGTTCTACTCAAACCTCTTCCAAATGAAATCCCAAATTGGGAAGTGCTGAGCAGCCGGGCAGTGCGGAGCCTGCATCCTTCTGAAAACGTTGTTATTCCAGGGAGCTGTTACAGGGAGCTGGAACAGCCAGACAACTGCTTTCCTTCGTCTGTTAGGTTCGAAATCAATTACAAATACTTCTTTGACAGGTTTTCTGGTATTTTGCCTCAAAACAGTGGGACTGTTACCATTCCCTTTTGGAAGCAGGCCAACAGGTCCATTAAACAAGAGATTTTTTTTTTTTGTTTTTTAAGGAACAGAGAGTTCCCTCCCCTATCTGGAATACTCATGCCTGCCCCTCTGTGTTGAACAGACCTCTCTGAGGCAGAAAGCTGTAAAACCAAGCTTTGTGTGTGTAGAAGCGGCTGCAGACAGCAGCTCGGTGCCTTTCTGTGCCGTGAGGTGGCCTGAGTTGCCAAGTCTGGTGTAAAACCATGCGTTTTTCTCCCCAATACTCTACCTCTAAATACTGGTATCAATCTGGGTTGTCTTCAGCAGTTTCTCACGTTGTTTTTTTTTCTTTTTTTTTTTCTCCAGTTCTTGGTATCTGTTTCAGGCCCTGAGGGCTGGGCTCGGTTTGGTGGTTTGGTGTTAGCTGTGCGCTGCCCCTGCAGGGGTTTTGCAGAGGGCGGCGTTGCCTTGTGCCCACTGCGGTGCCCAGCCCGGCTGCTTTGGTACGGGGGGTCCCCAAAAGCCCAAAAGTGGGCCTGGGGCTCCAGGCATGGTCTTCCCAACAGGATAAGACTGTGTAAAAGGCAGAGATTGGGGGTTTGGGGAGAGGTTTACTCTCTGAAGGGAAGCGTTGGGATGAGCACTTAGTCATTCCTTGTGCATCTGAGTGCTCCAGTTTGATGACTACTTGCTGAGGAAGCCTACGTTTCCACGGGGGCTCTCTTTATTGGGTCACCTCTTGGTGTGTATTTTCAAGCAGAAGAGTGGTTACTTGCCAGATCACCGTAAGCATTAACCGGTGACCTGGTGGTGGGGCTACGAACCAGAGCTCGTCCTCTGCGGTGTCCCTGAGGGAGGCACAGCGTCTCCTGGTGTCACAGGGCTGGCGTACGGACCGGGGATCTGGCAGCTGGGGTCCCGCATCTCCCCTGCCTTGTTTGCTTTCTTCTGAATACAGAAGAGGGCATTTTTATTCTTTTCAGCCCTTTTTAGAGCGTGCAAAGGATCTGTGAGCCTCAGGCTTGCTTGGACAGCAGAGCGAGTCCTTCAGGAGCCCGTGTTGCTTTCTAAACAGCTTTTGGAGTTACTTTACCTATGGCTCTTTAATTGGTGGGCACTTCTCTCATCTTTGGTTTCGTTACAGGAGCTGTCAGTGTTCCAAAATTGGTCATCTTAATCCATAATTTTTATGATAGAAAACTGATGGAGATCAGAAGCAAGTGGGAATTCTTCAGTTCCCTTTTGCGCTCAGTAAGCTGCAGTCTGCTGCACAAGAGACCTGTAAATGTAGGGAAAATCATGTGAGCTTAGAGATCCAGCCCTTATTCACTTCCTAACCTACCTTTTGCTGGTGTTTCTCTGTTGTACTGTTTGGAGATCCCGATCTTCTCAGCCTGAGAAGGATGTGTCCCTAAAGAGGCAAGCACGTTTCTCAGCCATGGATTCATGCATCAACACGAGATGCTAGACCTTGCTTCAGCAAATCCCGAGCCACAGCTTATCTCTGCGACAGATAAGCATCATTTCTAGCATAAATTTATGCTCCTCAGAAAAGCTCACACAGTCACAGTAAGCCTGATACACTTCACAAGGAGTGGGCCAGATCTGTTATTCCTGCTACCTCTTACATTGCATCTGCAGAAGGACCGCATCGTGGAGTGGAGGGCTGGAGTTAACCCACCTCCGTGTGCAGGCTTTCTCAGCCTCCTTTGGAAAGGACGTGGGTGTTTTTGCTGTCTGCCCCTGTTATGGTGCAAAGAAATTTGCTAAGTAAACTGCCTTGCTCTTCAACCCGCCTTCTAATAATGCCGTGCTTACGCTGGGAGAGAGTGAAATCTTTCTTGAGAGGGGGAAGAGGAAACTCGAGGTAGACAGTTCCAGGTACCTTTGATGCAGTCCTCTTCCTGGGAGATATTTGCTCTGTCGCACTTCAAAGAATTTTCAAGGAAACGGGGCAAAACATGCAAATATTTCTTGCTAAGGTGGCAATTAAATTCATGCAGGAACTTCACGCAACACTGGCAGACTTCTTGTCGGAGGCGTCACGGGCAGGAGGATCAGATCCCTTGCTCATGGAGAACTGAGCCGCATGCTTGACACAGTGTTAGCAATGATTTTACAGGTCGAAGTAGTACTAGTCTTGATGAGACTGGTCATTGTAAGGACATTCATTCGTTCTTTCTGTGTTAGCAGGCAGGACATCAGGATTCTCTGGGTCTCCTTCATTTTTGTCTCACCATCTGGTCTGGAGGTCTTCAAGGCTTGGCACAGGAGAGTTTTCGCATCCGTGGTGTGGGTTTTATGATTCTTTAAATTGGCAATAGCATCTAAATAAATCAAAGGAGCTGTCAAAGTCAAGGATTTGATGGCTGTCTACAAACCCCATAACAGGACGGAGCAAATCTCACAAATACCCAGCTGGCAAGTACGGAAGATGTGGTGTAGCAGAGAAAGAAGGAACTAAAACCAAAACCTTGTACTGCTTTGCATAATATTTCTGTGGCAGAATATAGTCTTGGTTGCAAGCCTCCACTCTGAGAAGGCACAACTTTGTGGCCCAGAATGGTCTCTTGCTGCTTTGGACAGGGTGGTTTTAACAAAAACTTCAAAAATTTTTGTTGACTCTTGCCCTAGAGAAATACCGGTGGTTTTAATCCCACTTTTTCACTAACTTTGTAAGTACCAAACTCTGTTCGATGGCATTGGGCTAGCAATTAGGGATTTGTACCTGTTGAAGCTGAACACTTTCCTTTTGAATTCTTTAATGCTTTTAACGTTCTTCAAGTCGACCCATACTTTGATACAATTATTAAGCCAAAACCTGCCTTAATAATTTCAACAGGAATGGTGTGAACTACACTTATTGAATAAGCCTTTTTTTTTTTGGCATCTCTTCCACTTTTTTTTTTTTAATAGATTTTAAGTATATGGATGCAAACATCCTTTGTGTCTGTGGACACTTGAGCTGTTCTACTAGAGACTTGCAATTGAAAAATTCTTATAGAATCATAGAATATCCCAAGTTGGAAGGGACCCATAAGGATCATCATCTTGTCAAGAAACCTGCCTGTTGTAACTGATAAATGGTGGCTGTCACGGCACCAAATGTGCTAGGGCCGGCATTCAGTGAGGAGGTAAATATAACATATGGGAAAAGATCTAAGTATTTAAAAAACAACTAACAAA
Organism: Anas acuta; assembly: GCF_963932015.1. Lineage (NCBI taxonomy): Eukaryota > Metazoa > Chordata > Aves > Anseriformes > Anatidae > Anas > Anas acuta. The sequence goes on from NC_088992.1 coordinate 13,794,840, forward strand.
TGACAGTGGGCTTTAAAATCCTCTCCTTATATGATATTCTGTAGCTCGTAGTTAAATGTCCAGTTTGAAAAATCACTTGAACAAGGGTTTAGTGAAGGTATCTTTAGAGTAGTGCGCGTGACTGCAGAACTTGAATGCGCGCAAACACTTGCTTTGGAAAATCACAGTACTGTCTGTTAAGCTTTTGAAGATATTTGAGCTAGAGGATTTATTCAAGACATAACACCAAAAAATACTCACTATAATCTTATAGTAATCCAGGTACAGTTCTGGACACTTAGGCTCAGTTTGGTAGAGCAAATGTGGTCTGAAAGTCTTGAGCACGTATACAAGTGTGTGCTTGGGGAGAAACAGTGAGGACTGGGCCAAATGCCTTCAAATTCAGTGTCTAAATAGCAAAAATGCAGGATGCCTGGTGCTCGTAAATGCCTGTAGAGACACTTTACATTAACCTGAAGTATCTATTAAATTCTCCATAAGCCGTGTTAACCCCAAAGTTATCCTTCAGTGCAGCGAGCTGGAAGCAAAAGCCCTTTTGGGTTCCAAACCAGGAGGTGAAATCCATAGCTGGCACGTTGGATGGTGCTCTCTTTTTGCTCAGAAGTAAAAGAGGCACCAAGCAGTTTTCCTACAGAGGTGCCATCGAACCCGAATGTCCTCAGCAAGTAAGGAGATGCGTGCTGGCCCAGCGGTCACAGCGGTGCCTCCCAGGCTTCGTTGCACAACGTGCTGGTTTCGGCAGCGGCGCTGCCGCTTGGGGCTGCTGCCCGTTGCAACAGCTCACCTCGCAGGGTGTGCTGTAACGTGAAGTGAATCACTGATGTGATGGATTAAAAATAATCCTCCCAAAAGGGGAACCTGAGACGTTAGGCAACTCTCCTCGCCGCTCTCAAACCCTTTTCTGGCTCAGTGATAGGCCTTTTCTCTTAATGAACTGTGCCTTGCAGTTGCAGGGAGAAGTGGCGCTGGCCTGCAGAGGTCAGGAGCATTACGCATCCATTATGTAAATCATGTGAAACCTAAATTAGGCAATTGCACATTCCTTTTAATACCCAGATAAAATCATCACTTGAATGTAGGGTGTCTGGCTAACCCCAGGCAAGGCTGAGTGGATACTTGCAAAAAAAAATAATTTGAGTATTCTTTTTTTAATCTCCTTTATTACTTGAAGGCTGCTTTCTTTAGCTGGAGTTAGTCTGCGGCCTGTTCTTAATAGAAGGTTTTCTCAAGGCTTTTGGTTGCTTGTATTATGTGTGATTACAGAAACACACTGAAATGAGGAATAAGCAAAAAAAATGGTGTTTCAAACGCTTAGTGATTAGGATTTCATGGATTGAGTATTGCTTCATTAGTTGCCAGATCTGAGATTCACTGCCATACATCTTTGGAGGAAAAAACGGACTTCTTATTGAATATTTAATTCTGGTGGCTTCTTTTTCTATAGTTACTCTGTGTGCAAATTTGTTTCCTGCCACCCTTCGATTTGCAAAAGACAGCTGAGGGTGCTGAGGCTGTGTGTTCTGTCATGTTATTGGTTCAGGCTCCTCAGTGTTTTTCAGTAAACTTATACCAAAAAAAATAATATTGAAACCACTTCAAAATGTGGTTGAAGTTCTTCCAATGAGAGTGAATTTGATGCTGGAGACTTGCAGTGGTTTGGAGTTGCTTGTTTTTAAATTACTCTTCAGCTCCGTGTGTCACTCGCCGCTTTCTGTGAGCTGGCAGCGGGCATCCACGGCTCGTCTGCCTCCTTCCAGCTCGTTTTCATTGAGGGCTGACAGCTCGCAGAGAGCTTCTCCGGATCTTAGGGAAAGAAAAGGCTATGAGCACCAAGCGGTGCCTGTATTCAGTGGTGCTGGGCATGGGAGAAGAATGGCTCGGTCTTTAAGAATTATTATTTTTTTTTATCTTTATTGGTCTGCATCTTTGTAACCAGCTAGGTTCTTCCTGATGCCCCTTAACGTCCAGTTCTCGGTCCCGCAGCTCAGACACCTTCGTGCCAGGAGTCGTCTTCGTCTGCTGCCTGGCGCGGTGAGGTAACTAAATTTGGACAGAGCTGCTTTCACATGGAACCAGCAGCAGAAATCCGAGCCTAAATTCCCTCTGGGAATCTAGGAATAACCCCAGAAGTATTTTAACTTTGCACCGGGCAGCCAAGTTACAAATATATTTAATCTTAACAGAGGCTAGTTTATTTTCGATGAATCTGAAGCCAACTGATGATGCCCCGATTGCCAGCTTCCTCTGAAATGTGCTCTGAGATGCTCCTCATCCTACCATTAATCTGAAAAAGCTTTGAATAGGGGCAGTTGTGTTAGGGGATGGTGTTGTGTGTGCTCTGCCGTGTTCGCCCACGGGTGCAGTGTGGAGCAGGGCGGCTGGGGCTTGACCTCCTCTGCCCAGGGATGTGCACGTGGTACTGATGCGCTCTCAGACCTGGTTTGTAGGGGCTGGGGGCTGGCCTCGAGCTCCATACTTAGCTTGTGGTGCTGCGGGGACAGAGTGCCCAGCACAGCCCTTCCCAGGCTCTGGTGGGCTCATTTGAGCAGGCTGCTAAATGCTGTGTTCCCCTTCTACAGCTTGGGCCATGGGTACAGATGAGTGGATCTTGGGGGGTTCTTCGCTTCTGCTCTGGAAGGGAGAAAAGGCAGGATGGGCTGAAGCCAGCGTTTTCTTGTTGTGTTTCCATTTGTGATGGTTTTGTTGTTTTTAATAGGAAATAACAGCTTTACTTAGGGCATAAAAGCTAGGGGGCTCTTCCGCAAGTACTGAGATGGTTTCTCAGACAGTAAATGCTACTTACTGCTTGATTATACAAAAAGAATAAGTTTGGCTTATCTAATCCTCCTAAATGCCTGACAAACCACAGTTGTTTTGGGTCAGTTGTGTAGATGGAAGTGGTCTGAAAAAACGCGTGGTGTGGGACTAGTGCCCGTGCTGCAGAAAATGTGTTGCATTTCTTCGGGAGTTCAAGCAAGTTCCTTTAGAGATGACACAAGGCAAAGTTTCCCTTGAGTCCTAATCGTGTGGAAGGAAACCTGGCTTGGTGCTGCAGTAGGATTCGAAGTGTAGGGGGCTCCAGTTCTAGTGCTTGGTGGTGGTCTGGGGGGAAGAATGAATTGGATGAGCCGTGAGCAATGTTGTTAGGGCAAAACCAGTCATTGTGTTCTAGCTGAGAGCTGGAGATGACTTCAAAAAGAAAAAAGAAGGGGGAAAAGGAGAAAATAAATCAGTGTCTTGCCCCTAGCATGTGTACCTTTGTACAACTAGTTAGTCATAGCCCTCTTTCTAATAGCTCTGAAGTGAACGTTTCACCATTAAAATGAGTTTGCGTAGTTGGGAGGGATTTCTTTTGGAGTATTCATGGTCTAGAGCTGCATAGCTTAATCCAGCAGGTGAGGATTTCCATTTCCATTACCATTTTCTGTTCTTTTAGTACACTGATTCCGTGTGAAACTGCTCAATGGACATTTACACTTGCTGAGGGCTCAGCACCTTTGCCCACAGAGAAGGGCTTGTGCCCCATATGGCTTTTGCGGCCTTGGCCGGGCACTCAGCGTGGTGAGGGCTGCCTGATCCCATCGCTAAATCCCTCAGGTCCTTGCTCCTTGTCCCGTAAGTCCAGCACGTTGGGGCAGGATGGGTACGGGCAGGTTTTGGTCACTGAGTCCTGACACCCAGCAATCGAGGAGCGCAGGGTGTGTTAGGAGTGGTTGCGCAAGGAGCGGTTCAGACATGGCCCTGCGGTCCCTGCTGAGGTAAGCCCTCCCTAAGAAGTACAAACCTATTTCATATTTAAATAAAAAAGCTGGGGTTGGACAACTTAAATTGTCTGCCAGATCAAAAGCATCCTCCCTGTCTAATTGTAGAGTTTGGGGATCGCCCCAGAGCCCTTGTGTAGTGTTTTGTGGGGTTGGATCCAAATAGTTATCCTGAACTATTGTCTCAATGGAATTTAGTTTTAGAAACAAATGATGTAGCTTAGTCGTTGGTGAACACAGCCCACGTTGACTTCTGAGATTAACATCATGTTAGGCCAGAGGTGCTAAATGTTAAGAGTTCTGTATTTTCTGACGATGAGCAGATTAACTTTGCAGAGAAGGCAAAAAAGCTGATGCTTTAGAACCGGTGCCGATTGCCAGTCAAAAGAGCATTCATGATCAAACAGGATAACCTGCTTGACACATGTATTATTTAATACCTGTTTCTCTCCTTTCAAGCCTGCAAAATAACTGTTCTAGAGCATTTAAACAAATAACAGCTTGAGATTTTCTGGGCAGAGACAGGAACTGGTGATTACTGGGGGCTCTTCCAGACCAGGGCAGCACTTCCAAAATCTGAGGCCCCCGGGAGGTGTGAACGTGGCTATGTAAAAGCATCAGGTATCTGTTAAAAATGTCATCCTGCAAGCCGTGGTCAAGCTAGTGTTTGTTTTTAGATGGTTATCCAGTTTGTGTTTGATCTCTGGTACCGAATCTTCCTGCACGTGTTCTGGTGGTTAGTCAGAGGCTAAGTAAAACCGGCGCTTTATTTGCAGTCCGAGGGTTTTCTGCTAATTTTGCCTTCAGCTGTTAGGTCTTGGTAGACTCTCTTAGTATTTCCAGTATATTTTTGGTTGGACTTCTAGCAATAACTACACTAAAATAAACCTGGCAACTGGGAGAGCAGCTAGCTAGGTAAGAACTGGAGTGTGCTGAGCTCGATTTCTGCAGATACCCAATGCTTATGTAAACACTTTAATTTAAGCTGAAACAAGCAATTGTTAATGCAGATGCCGAATATAGATATGACCATAATCAGCAGAATTAACTTTCAATTCAGTCAAAACCCTTCAAGTTGGACTCCACAAACCTTAGAGGTTTGTCTTTGAAGTGCTTTATGGTGATGGTGGCCAGTGGATTGAGCGTTTTCTCTACCATCAGAAGCTTGATTTGGGAAATTATTTGGACAAGAGCTGCATTTTCTACTTTTTTTTTCTTAAGGGGCTATTTTCATAAAGGTGTGGCTTGATTATCTCACTAAATTAAAAGTAATAAATTTATATTTATATCCTGTTACAGACTTAGCAGAGAAACGTGGTGCGGAAGCACTCATCGAGGTTAAACCTGTAGCTGGGGTACATCTCCTCTTTGAACCTAGCATCTTTGTTGCCCCAATTTGAGTAACTGCCCCTAATATTTTATGCTAACTTCGTGAATACAGGAATCTTTTTTCATCCTTTCTCCCTGTATAGCCCATGGCTATGTTTGCAGGGAATTTTTTGAGGTTGAGTCCTTGCAGTTGTTCGGATAAGCTCATTTTTTCCATGGCCACCTATTTCTGACCTGCAATTTGGAGCCACCACAGCATTTGTGCATTTCTCTGCAGAGTATCTGCAGATTTGCAGGGATGTGATAAGAAAGAGATTTTGTCCTTGATACTGGTTTGCATTTTGTGTGGTTTAGATTAGCGGTTCCCCAGCTCCGCTTAGTGTTTGTGCTACAGGATGTTTTACCGAGAGCCTCTCAGTAGTTAAAAGAAGAAAAAATGTTCCTATCCCTGACCAAGGACCAAGACGTTGTTAACAACCGCTGTTTAACAGGTTCCTGGATTAGGAAATAGTGACCATGACTTCCCAAGGAGGGACTTGCGTGCCTTTAAAGCACTTTAGACCATTTGGGGATCTCTGGCTATATTAAAAGCAAGAAGCCACGAGAGGCACATACTCCTCGCGTTCAGATGGTAAAGCTGGTTCCCTGCTTTTCTGCCTAATCCCCTCCCCGGCGTGGTCCAGTTGTCAGAGCGGACGGTGGATTCCTCTCCTCCTCTGGGAGCTGTGTAATTAGTACCTTCAGCAGCGCAGCCCTGCTGCTGGCAGAGCTGGTTTCAGCAGGCAGCCTGAGCCTGCAGCCGCCAGCTGGACCTCCTGTGCTTCAGATACCCAAGTATGTACCTCTTACGTTTCTTCAGCTTCTGTAAAGTCAGCTGTAGGCACGATTTGCTAAAGGAAATCAGAGCCTGGTTAGCTGGAGCTGTTTTGATCAGCTTTGGTCATCTTGTGATTTTAACTGCTGGGTCCTGATTATCTTTTCCAGTGAGGGGTAACTTGGTAAAAAATGAGATCTTTAAAGACTTAGTTTAGACTTGAGCTCAGATTATAAATACTGGTTGTAACCTGGGGGTGGGGAATGAAACTTCTTGCAGTCTCTCTATCACTTTCCATTTCCTCGTGGCTGAAAACATAACACTTGAAGGCAGCTTTTCCTTTTTCAGTGTAGCCCAGCTCCTGTCTTGTTTCTCCAAAGCTGCGAGTCCGTCCTTTGGTAGCAAGGTTTTCTTGCTGAAGAGTCTTAGCAGTGTTATCTGCCTTGCTGGGTACTACTCCGGCTAATTGTGTCTTGTCCCAGTTCCCAGGATTACTGCCATCACTTCAGTAATTGCTCTGTCGATACCAGAACTAAAACTGGGTTAAAGAACAAAGCTGCGCCGTGCTGCTGCTCTCCGGAGTCAATTAGGTGTCTGAAGGCACTCCCATCTCCAGGAGCGCGGTGCCAACCCAAGCTCCAGCTGCCTGTAGCTAACCCAAATCTGGCAGAAATCTGGGCAGGCAGTGCAGGCCGGTTAAATTTCTGCAGGAGAACACACAAGGTGCAGCTTTTTTCCTGTATTTCATGAGTGAGAGCTCCTTGCAGGCTGGGTGCTGTTTGCCTATGGCACAACTTCGGTGCTTGTGCAGCCATACGTCTGCGGAGCTGGCAGCCTGGAAAGGCAGCAGGGTTTGAGCTGCTGTCAGGTATCTTAGGATCTCAGCTGACACTGATTTAGGAAGTTTTGTAATATGTGATCGTTCTTACTTCGGAAGCTTGGTGGAATCAGTCCTCCTGAGGAAAAGAGCGTGGTGTACCTGCTGCTCCTCCGTCCCTCTTTCTCCCCACGTAACTTGTGAACCTGCTGGCCACGTCCACCTGCATCTCACAGAAGGGTGGAAATCCCAAGGCCGTGAGGTGTTTGTGGAGCAGGAAGGCTCAAGGAAGGCCGAAGTCCTTGCAGAGCTGGAGGAAGCCCACAGGCAGCACGTCTTCAGGAAACGGGCTGTTAAAATGCTGCAGCTTGCGGAATAATTCCTGAACCTGCCTCCCATTGCTGGCTGTGCTGTTGGTGAATATGGAGACAGGCTGCTCTTGGTGTACCTTCATTCACTGAGTACAACCATGGGGCAACATTTCTGTGCCGAGACCCGCTGATAGCACATTGCTGCTGCCGCCTCTCCTGGTAGGGGATGGATGGAGAGTGCTTATTCCAGGCTGACTAATTAAGGAATGACAGCTGGCTTGAAATATCATTCTACTTTTGCAAGAGCTATGAGTAACTTAACAAGAATTTCTGGGGAAGAAAAATGAACTTACAGGCAGGCTTAATTGACAGTATTTAGAAGCTGAGCTTCCACTGGGAGAGGCTCTTATGGCCGTGGGGACCTGCCCGTTTGTCCGAGCCCATGAGCGCAGGGCAGCCCTGGGCTGGGAGCTCGCTGTTTGCACTGCTGTGGGGCAGCAGGGAGGGAAATGGGGTGCAGTCAGCATCAAAGCCACCTTACAGCTGCTCAGGGAGGCTGAGGAGGCGGTCGGCATGGTCGCAGTGTGTCGAGGGGTAGGGAGCACGGTAATGGGAGCTGGGCTTGTCCGTGCCTGCCTCCCTCTTGCCTCAGAGCTGGAGGCCTTGCCAAGCGAGGACCCGTGACACCAGCTGTTAGGGATTTTGAAATTCTTCTTCTGACGAGGGCTGGGGATGGACAAGGCAGATTAGAGTTGTCTGATTGCTTCTTCCAGGCAACAGGACAGCATCCACCTGGCCATCTTTTATTCTCATTATAAGCTCTGCTCTAGCTTTGTTGCGTGCTCCCAGAAGGAAAGGCATCGCGTCGAGGACGCTCTTCTTAGGCTCCATCCCACAAAAAGCTAAGTGAGCTCTGAGATGTTTCCCCATGGGGAAGCAGCAGAACACAAGAGCAGCACCTCACCATGACCTACCAAAGGAAGGATAGGTTGGTGTCCTGTGGGATTTCTGCTGGATGCACAGCCCCAGGCCATGCATGTTAATGGGAAGTGTTAGGGGTTGATACTCCCAATGAGATTGAGATACTCTCAATGAGAGTATCAACAACCAGTGTTGGGTTCCCCACCAGCCGTCCCCAGCCGTCCCCAGCCCTGCTGTGTGTCAGAGCCAGGTGGGCCACAGCTTTCCCATCACCCAGGGGACGTAGTTCTCCTAATGAGGTCCCATCTGCGTGACGCGTGCTGCTCGTACCTCACTGCAAGGCAGAGAAGGGCTCAAGGCAAACCTCAGAAACCGCAGTCAAGCGGCCGAGCGAGGCTTGTCCAAGGAATAATGCTGTTAATTCTTCTCAAGTTTGCTGATTTTGGTGTGTTCCTAGTAAGAGAAAGAGGAGGAGATGAGGTGACATATTTTTTTGATATGACACAGTGTTGTGAATTGGGAATGTAGTTGTTAAGGAGCCGACCCATTATCGGTGATGAAGAGAGAATCTCTTCTCACTATCAGGGAAGGAGATGTGAGATTTATTTCATTGCATGTTTTACTTGTGTGTGGTGTTCCTCTTTCTGCTGGGACAGCTGATAGAGGGGGAAGGAGGACTGAAAAAAAAAAATAAAGGCACTGCTTTATGATACCGGGGTTTTCATGATAGCCATCTGCCAGTTAGCTGGAGTCTGGGAGCGGTGACTGGCGGGAGCTGGATGAGAGCAATCGCCCAGGTGGGGGGTGCTGGGGTGCTGTGTGAGTGAGCAGGTGGTAAGAGTAAAAGACAAGGTCTTGCAAAAGCAAAGAGATGCCTAAAAGAAACACTTGTGTATGAGTGTTACTGGAAATGGTCGCCTCCGTTCCTCTGGAGCAGAAGGGAGGATGAGGAGGGTGAGGAGGGGCGGTGGGGATGTTGGGGAGTGGGGTGAAGGAGGGTGGTGGCTGCTGGGTTCCCAGGGCACAAACTGCTCCCAGGCTGCAGATACGCTCTGTGAGCCATCTTTCCCTGTGCGGTGAGCTAGGTCTGGAGAGAATTCATGCTCTGTTGCATGTAAGCAGCATATAGCGATTTTTTTTTATTATTATTTTCAGCTAGATGTATGCAATTTTTTGCTTTGGCAGAAAATGCTAGTCGATTGCTTTGACATGTTTAATTACTTTGGCCTGAGTAGGATGCAAGTGAATTTATTTCCCACTGAGAAAAGTGTTGAAAGGCTGCATGAAAACCTGTCAGAGGAAATTCGAGAGGGGTTGGGGAATTATCTTGACAGTAAATGAATTTGATAAATGTGTCAGTTAAATGGGGAATTTTTTTTACAATGCGCAGGTTTTGTGGCCAGGAATCTTTGATAATTCCATTCACTGGGAAAATGAATTTTACCTGTCCAATTGCTTTGCTTTTTTATAGTGCTTGTACAGCAAGGAATTGCTGTAGTATAGAAAACAGAAAATTAAAATAGTAATTCCATTTTTTCTAGAACACGTCAGTAATGGAGGATCAGAATGAAGATGAGTCTCCAAAGAAAAATACCCTATGGCAGGTACGTCTGGCTCGTGCATAGGAGGAGAGTTGGCATGTTTTTCCATGTTCCTGCTTTTGAGAAATTTCCAAATGCTTGGCTGCAGATGCATAATCATCCTTATATGTAGTTGACTCTATCATCCTAAAATTAGCTCAGTATTCAAGCGAAGGATGACACCAATGAATAATACTTGAGAAATGACTAGATCTTCTTAGATTTTGTGGTTTGTGCTGACCTTGAAAATCAAACACGTGATCCTGCTTCAAAGGAGACTTGTGAACGTGGCTCAGTCTTTCTGAGCAGGTGACCGTCATTGAAAGGAAGAGTTCAACACCTTCACATAGCAAGGAGGAAAAAACCAATTTGCTTTGCAATATTTAGGAGAGCTGGTGATCCTTCACCAGGAGCCCTTTTGGTCTCATGAAGGGATTAGAAGAGCTTGGCTTGAATGTTTGATTCTTTTTGCTGATAAAGTAGCAAATCCTGGGGTGTTCTTCTGTAACATCCTTATTTGTAGCTCAAGTTCCCAGGATTTTAATTATATTTTATGTGGTTGTCCCAAACATTGACATGAGCTGTTTTTCAAAAATGAAACAAGCATTGCTGCTTGACATCATGTAATTCTTGGGCTTTGTTTGTGGGCAAACAGTGCAACACCAGTATGGGGGTCCTGATTTTTTTCGTATTAGAGAAGTGATAGCCAGCTTTCGTGTGTATCTGCATGTGTGGTGCTGTAACTGCCTGTGTAAATCATCTCTGGAGGCAAACTGCAATGTGCAGCTGAAGCCAACTGCCATGTGCAGTAGAAACCACTGGTTTAGTCTGGAAAAGGTTGTTCTAAAACAAATTACGTTCCTTGCTGTTAAAATGGTAAGAGGTAAGAGAATTCAAGTCTTTCAGCATAGTGAATAACTTCTAATTATGGGCAAGGGTGCTTTGCTCAGCTTTATGTCTGAAAGATGAGATGTATAAGGCATAGCTCGTATCTTTAATGATGTTTTAAAGCTCAGTTTTGTTGAGTGTCTCTTTGTGTCCTCTCCCATTTTCTTCCTGGAGAGAGTTCTTACAAAGCTGTTCCTATTCTTACTCATATTTACGTATTTGTATTTCTCTTCTAAAAACAGATAAGTAATGGAACTTCATCTGTGATTGTCTCGAGAAAAAGACCATCAGAAGGAAATTACGAAAAGGAAAAAGACTTGTGTATTAAATATTTTGACCAGTGGTCTGAATCAGATCAAGTTGAATTTGTGGAACACCTTATTTCACGAATGTGTCACTATCAGCATGGACATATTAACTCTTACTTGAAGCCCATGTTACAACGGGACTTCATCACTGCGTTACCAGGTAAATTAACATTCGTTTCACAAGGAGTGCATTTGTATATACACTTCTCTAATACTTGGGGCGTTTGCAAACTTCTCTGAATGTTCTCCAGACTTAGACTGTCTCCTCTAAAGAATGTGATGACTCCTAGTCAAAAGAAGTGCAGGAGGGCAGCTGAAGTCATTCACTTCTGTGATTAATTGAATTGGCCACTGGATGCCAGTGTTGTTCCGTGTAAAAGGAGTTTGAGTTGCATATCCTGAAGAACCATTTGCGTTTAAATTGGATCTGAACTGTTGTAGAGTGTGCATGCATGGAAGCTCTGGTCTAGCTTGCTTTCATGTGACCCGCCTAGGTGTGCGAAATACTACAGAAGTGGTTTTCATTTGAGAAGTCTTTATATCATTGCAGTTTTGTCCTGAGTTTCCCAAATCTGGAATGAAAAGCTGCCTGCTCAGATAAATGAATCTAGTGTGTCTGATCTTGTTAACAACTCGAGCAAAAACAATTGTGGACTTTTAATGTGTAGTCCTTTCCTTTCTTCACTTGCTCAGAACCTCTTCTGCCACAGATCAGTGTAGACCTTTATCAATAATTTGTATATGAAATATGTTCTTATGCTTAAAATGTTCAGCTCTTCAAGAAATATGGAGCAGTAATAACTAGTCATGTAGCATCTTCAGGTTTTAATCTCCTAGAAAGGTGTGTATTTTCCATTATCTTCTAAAAGGAATTGATTGCTGCATCCTTGGATTTCTTCTGATAGGGAAAATAACTCAAAATCACTCTTTGGAAGGTAAATGTGTTGACGTTGTTCTCAGAGTGGGAAGTAAGCATCAAATGAGTGGACAAAATGTTCTGTTTGCCACATGCAGTAGAATAGCACAGATTCACTCCTGCAGTCAGTGGTCTGTGGGTGTTATCCCAGGAATGCCGGGCCACAGCAGTGAGCAGAGTGGATGAGGTGGTGATAGAAATGGAAAAGGACTGGAAGGTGGCAATTTGAGCACAGGGACAGGCAAGGTCCTTTCAGAGGCTGGTCCCATGCGAACTTTGAAGCTTTTTTCTAGCCACTGGTGTGCTTTGGTAGTCTTGTGTGTGGTCTTTTCTGGTGTCTGGTGACAGAATGCTGCAGTGTTGGTTTTTAATATTGCGGTTGTCTTAGCTTGGATGCTGTGGGCTTCTGTCCTCTGTAGTGCTGCTATATAAAACAGAAAATTGAGGAGTTCAGTTTTTGTAGGTGGTGATGGGATTTTGGCTTATCTGTCAAGTATGATTGAAATGAAATTCACAGGAGTTGGAGGGGTGAAGTAGGAGTTGGAGGGGTGAAGTAGGGGAACGAGGAATAGAGGTTAGGACACAGAGCACATGTGAGATTCCATGTCACTGTTTTATTTAAAAAAAAAAAAAAAAAAAAAGCTTTACTGTAGGAATAGAGGCTATGAAAGGAAGGAAGCAGCCTTATCCCCCACATCTCTATCTCACAGAAGTTATTTCCTAGATTTAGCTTATCCAGCCACACACACAAAACCGTGTTCCTCATTTTGAAGGGAGAGATGTAGATACAGGTAGCATGGATGCTTCTTCCAGCTTGCTTCTCTCTTCACACTGAATGTTGATTTCTTTAGGGGAATATCTGAGATGTAACTTAAAATAAAGTGAAATGTACCATCATGGTCACCATGTGCAAGTATGAGCTTCAGCTGTAATGTTGTTTTGTTTGCCTGTATTTTACACCTCAGAGTAGGTATCATGGAGTTGCTCAGTTCTTTTGTATTAGATTGGTATTCCTAAGAAATCTGTGGGAGATTCATAAGGTGACAGTTATTTTTACTGCATTTATATATATATAACAAATACATATTTGTTTACAACTTCAATTGTTTTGAAGATGTAATACTGGGAACTTCTCTCATTTCCTATAATCAACTTTTTTTTAAGGGTAATGTTTTAAAGCTGCAACTCCTCCTAGTCACTGGAAGGTTTTCCTGGCTGTGGGGATGGCCTGCTGTGCCCTTCTTTGGGTGATGTTACAACCACCCAGTCACTTTTGTTTTAAGCAACAAGGTATTCTGGTAGTTGGTTGCCTTATGTATTAAATACTGGTCTGTACATGGAAAGAAATGATATGGAAATTTGGAGGGAAAGCTTGTAACAGGTTCAAATGTCTCTTACCTGAGTATCAAAACATAAAAATTTTAAGTTGCTTGGTTACGACGTGGATTACAGAAGCCACCTTTCCTGCTTAAACAGACGCCTTTTTCTGAAAAGGTTGAATATAGAACTTCATTAATTGCCCTTTAGTCAGCTGAAGTGTAGTTGCATCCATTTCTGGATTAAGACAATGACTATTTTCCATAATATTCAGCAGCATATTCAGTGTACACAGCAGCTCGTTGCAAAAAGCTGTCTGAACTCAGCTGGACACCTGATAATTATGAGTCAGTTTTGCAGGTTGTGCTTCACGTAACGTTGAAGAGGTTCTGCTTTAGGAAAGTGAAAAAATATATGAAAACACGTATATAATAAAATTGTACAGGTTTGTATAAGGTGTGTTGGATTCTACTGTACATGTGTGTGCCCCAAGTAGCTTTTATGGTGTCCTCCACAGCTGGGACACGTGTACTCAAGGATAGACCTGGTGTCCAGCAGCAATTCTCTCTCGGTTGAAGATGACCTAACGATGAATAACTGGCAAAACAAAACAAAAAAACTTCTTAACCTGTTTTCCTGCTCAATTTGTATGCTTTTTCACCTTTCAGCCATGTCTGGGTATACGTTGGGTGGGTACTTTTGGAGAAGCAAGTGACTTAATTTTTTCAACTATAAATCTCTTATTGGGCTTAAAGTGACTTTGATTGTTGTGATCCTAAACTCAGTTCTTGACTACAGATTCCTGCTTTCTTACAAACAGAGGAATATTTTTGATCTTTGAACCTCTCCTTTTTCTGGGGACAGCTCTTCAGCAGTTTTGGAGGGAGATGGTTGGGTTTTTTGTTATCCCATGGAGACAACTTTATTTTTTCAAAGCTTTCCCCCATCAAATGTTCCATGTTTCATTTTGCTTATGCTTAGCACTACCTATGACACTCTGCAAAAACAACTTTTTAAACTTACTGAATCGCACCCAGGAGATCACAAAGCCCCCAAGATCTCCTCGCGACACTTGATGGCTGCTGTTTCTCAAAGTTAAACGTGGCAGAAAATCCACTTGCCCCGAATGCCTGATAGGAGCAAAGGTTTCCTAACTTCTGTGCTCTGGTTGCTGAGCGGGGAGCTGCCGTACGTGCAGGCACCAGATTTTCATGCCTGAAATGTGTTTGCAGAGAATAACTACGCGCTTTTGTCCTTAGTACCTAAATGCAAGCTCTGCATTGCTGGTCTCCATTCATTACTTCCTGAGGTGCAGCAGGGCGTGTGAGTTTTGGCGAAAGCAGAAGTAGGGAGACAGATAATTCTTTGCTTAACATCAGGCACGAGGAAAACTGGGTTTGAACATGTGGTGCCTCTGTATAAAGTTACCCAAGAACTTAATCTGGTGTGGTTGAAATGAAGTCAGTCCCGTGTTAGGCTAGCATCACATCAAACATAACTGAGGTGCTACCTTTTAAAAGGTAGCTCCACTTGTCTTAAAGAAATCAAATTCCTGTTTTAAACTGAACTAGTTCTTGCATGCTACTGTCCCTGCTGACTTTTACACCTGTGAGAACACAAGATAAATGGAAAATGTCTGTGGTATCTGGCTTCCCTTTGCTTCAGTGGAAAAAGTGATAATTTGGGTACGCTTTGCTGCAAGCTGTGGCACAATGTTTAGTCTGCAGGCTCACTCCTTACGAGCTGGGCTGTGGTTGGGCTCCTTCCTTTACTGCTAATCACAAGCATCAGCCCCTGCAGATACTGTTGATCTGCCTTTATGGGCTCCAGGTCACTCAGAAGCCTGCATTTGTTGATCCTCTGGGTCTGCCACCACCGCTCCCCGCAGCGGGGCGTAACGGGCAGTGTAATTGCAAGAATAACCACTGTGCTCCCGAGTCTTTTAATTATATTTAAGATGTTAATAATATTTAAGATGTTAATATTCCTTGCATGGACTCATCCAAATTGTGCCCTTTCCTTAAACAAGTTGACCCTCGAGCACAACCTTGTCACCCACGATTAGGAACGAGCCCCTCTCACACGCTGTGTGTGTTACAGCTCTAGGAGAACCGCACGTTGTATCAGGCAAGGCAAACCCTGCCAGGGCTCTTCTGAAATGTCTCTAAAATAATAAAAATCTGTGCAGTTGTATGATCTAAGTGACTGCTTAGGATCTGATGTTAGTCAGTTTTATAGAGTTGACATCCCACATTTGGGTTTCATTTTCATACAAAGTGATATTTACACATTGAGCTTTGAAATCCCCGTGGATTTTAATTGTTTTAATTTATTATTGAAATTCAACCAAACCTTCATCTGGTACCTATAATCAGCAACAGCTGTCATTTTTCACCATTTTCTATAAAACTGCAAAAGCTCTGGAAGAGGCAGAAGAGTCGGGAGGAATGTTTGCCTTTGTTTGATAAGGGTACCAATAAATGCTGGGTGCATTTTGCTAATGAAAATTTACAGGTTTTAGTACCTGTTTCAGAAATGGTTTTTAAAAGTCGGTGAATACTTAGTTTTAATGTAAAATAGTTATCGTAGCCACTTCAGACTGTAATGTGTCTTAAACTGAACCTTGTCTGAAGTAATCACAATAGGCCCATCGAAGCAGCAGCGCATTGAACCAGTTCCTGCAGTTCCTCGGGATAAGTATTTCAGTTGATGTGGTTTTGATGTGAGCAATGTACATCTGTCTGTCTTTCCAAGTACTAAAACTTGTAAGGGTGGGCTTGGCGGTGCAGCACTGGTGTGTTTGTGCTCAGTGTGCAGCTTTCAAGGCTCTGCGTATCCATAGAGGAGAACACTGCTGCATTTTAACAGCAGAAAATGCCTGTTTCTGACATTTTGAACCTATTTTAACTCTCAGCAGTGTCATACACAATTGTAAAAATTATGAATCTGTTAACGGAGGGTTTCTACCCAGTAATTTGCTGTTGATCCTTAAAACTCAATGAAATATGGGCTTCATAATGCAGGGTGTGTGTGTGTGTGTGTGTTCAGAGTGCACAGCCACGGGTCGGTACGGGTCTGTAGATACATTATCACTGTTAGAAGCTGTGGCAGCTGCTAGCTTTTAATAAAAACCTCAGTTTAGCTCAATGGAAAATGAGTACCCGGTACTAGGCTTGCACCACACACAACAGTGCAAAGTTTTGGGTTTTTAAAGCGAGCCCAAATGGGCCAAGCACGTGGCACTCGCTTTTAGGCTCTCCAGACTTGAGGCCTCGCTGTTCCATACAGCATCCGTTTGCTGAGGGGCTGCCAGGCCTGAATCTTCTCGACAGCGTTCCTAACCTGTAGAAAACAAAAGTCGTCTCAGGAAAGAAGACTTCCCGTGTATTTTAGGTTTATTTGGCAACTTACTCTCCTCAGAAACCACGTTCCAGCCCTGTCTCTAAATGCTTGGTGTGTTGCAGTGAAACATTCTTTATTAAATTGAATTTTGAGAAGGTCTTGGCCTCATTCTTCTGGGTTGTGCATTGCGTAAAGCCGCTCAGGACAGCCGAGTGCCCGCTGCTGCAGCGCTCCCTGATGTTGGAAGAGGGGCCTGGGCCTGCCTGCCTGCTGGCACCTGCTGTGCCTCGCTGCCTGCACCTCCTCACAGGTTCACCAGCTCTTCTCCTGTGCTTCGTGATGTCTGTGGACAGCAAACGACACCGTTTGGTCCCTCCAAGAAAGACTCAGGTTTTGGAGAAACTGTTGGTCAATTCGCCCTGCTGGGCAGCTTCTCCAGCGTGCCGTCATAATGCCTGATTTTACTGACTGCTAGAGAGCTCCGCAACTGAAAGTAGCGTGGTAAAAATTGTTTTTCACTACTCGATGAGGATGCTCCTGTCTGCTTCGTTTGATTGCGTGTCTGGACTTGCAACTCGGGTGGGTTTGGATCCAGGTTTTTGCAACTGTTTTTTGAAGGACCAATACTGCCCTTCCAAATGCAGCTGTTTGAAGACTGAACGATTGTACAAGACTTCTGCTTTGTCATCTGTCACTTCGTAATCAGCTCTGCACAACTGCCTTTAATCTGGAGAACCATCTTTTTGAGAAAACGACGTTTCACGAGGAGAAGAAAACTGAAAGCAACTGGACTCGATAAGCTGATGAATACATACGCTCTGTATTACTCTAGCATCGCGTTTATTTCTAAACAGGGAATCACAAAGCCATGGGCTGCAAGCTTGTATTTGCCTCGCACTAGAAGGTGTTAGGGTGGAAAGCAAGCCATGGTGTGTGCTGTCTGCTGTCGTGTCTGTGATCCAGATCCTCTTGTCATTTCGGAATAACAATCTAAATCAAACTCTTCTGAAACTGCCTAAATGACATGAATTTTCACACAAAGGGATTGCAAATGGGAAATGTGGATTTCTAACACGGGAACGTGCTGTATGCTGCAGGTGCAACTCCTGCAGTATTTGTGCTTGATTCTAGAACACTTGCCTGCTGTTGAGAAACAAGTGAAACTGCCTTGCTAACTGATGGGCATCTCACTTCCACTCCCGAGCAGATCTAGACCTGGTCGGTGTTTTCTGAAAGGTGACCAAGGTGTGTTAGAGTAGGAGCCAGGGAAGGCATGCATCTGTGGAGCTCAGAGGATGCTTTGCAGTCCAGCTTTGTTACTGGGTTGGTGACTGGTAGGTACCTTTACAGCTCCTCGGAGCTCTTCCTGGTTTGGAGGGGTAATTATTTAGCTTGTTGCCAGGAGGTGGCAGTAACTGATAAACCTTTATGGTACCGTTACTGCATGTGGGCATCCCCTGAACATCTTACATTGATACATCTCACATTGATCTGTCATTGACTCCCTTGGGAACTGTGTTTTTGTATCTGGTGTGTTTGTGATCTTTTCACTTCAGAGATTGCTAGCTGGATGCTTTGTCCATAACTTCCTTCTTAAGTATGTGGTTGGAAGAAGTCCGGAGGTATGATTTGCTTAAATGTTTTTAGTGAATTACCATTAAATTCCCCAAAGAATGTTCATATGCACATGTAGGGTTTGTTTTTTTTTAATTTTTTTTTATTAAGTTATGCCAGTCAGGTGAAATTACACTTTGGACTACTTCAGGATTGGAAAAGCATCCAGTATGTTCGGCACGGATCCTGCTCTCCCACCTTTGTGATGCCCAGAGATAAATAGTCCTGGTTTGAGCAAAGCGCATGTGCTAGGGCCAGCCCGTCCCTTGGCTGTCCGGCTAGTTTATTTGGCGAACCTTGCATGGTTTTGGTTTATCCACCTGCAATCTTTCAGGTGCCCGAGTAAAGAATTTCGCGCCTTAAAGGTGCAGATGATGGACCGTTTGCCTGTCATCAGTGTGTCATGTGCTAATGGCTTGTTGGGACTCCAGACATAGCCGGAGTGATTTTTTTTTTTCCTTCTAACAAAGAGGAATTAAGGTCATCTGAAAAGCCTAGCCTTGCGTGGCTCTGCTCTGCCGTGCTGCAGCTGCTTAGAAATGCCTTTGGCGTGGAAGAGAGAGGCCAGCATCCCTGTATCTGGGGCAGCTGGGAGCTGAAAGCCAGCGCTCTCGTCTTTCTCCTGTGCTTTACAGAAAGTGTTGATGTCGGCGTTAAAATAACTGGATCTGCTGATGTGGCTGTAGCCAACTTCTGTACTTGTAACATCTTCTGAACCTAGCAATCACTCACCTTTAAATTTACTTACTAAGCTTGAAATGTGGTAGTCTGAAACTGGACAAACTGAACTGGCTAAGTTCTATAATTTCTTAGCATTTCTCAGTCTCTCAGTAGCTGATGACTGCCGGCAGATCCTTGTGTGAGCAAATCACCGACACCTTTAGCCCTGCACCCTGCTGCGGGGACAGTGGAAGCACCAGCTGGTAGCCTGAGGAGGGAGCTGTACACATGGGTATTTTATAAGGGCTACTGAAAGTAAAAGTGCGGTGAAATGGGAGCCCTAAACTCTTAATTTACACACAAACCTCAGCGTCCTGCTCTACTGATGGATTTTGCTGTTACGGTGCTTAATTGCTGTGTCCTCTGCACCGTTAGCTTTGGGACCTACAATGCTTCTCGTAGAAAATTGGCTTCTTCCTTTTCAGAGTCCTGCGCTGGGTCTGGGGAGTGTAAGTAGATAACTGTTGTGGGATTAGAGCCATACCAGGCAGTTGTTGCCTCTGCACAGGCTGATCCTGTGCTCCTGAACGTGACAACTGTGTATTTGTGTAAAGTAACCGCTGGATAGGCTTCTGTTAAAGCACGCGTGTGCCCTGCTCATCACTCACACCCGTAACCTTCAGCCTTGGGGAGCTGCTTACTAAGCAGACCTGCTTGCTTGATTTTTATCCAGCCACTTCACACAGTGAGGTGGCTCATCTGCACAACAGCCAGTGATCCATGTTTTTAACCCTGGAAAACGGCCTCGAGATGAAGTGATTTTATTGCCCTGAAAAACCTTCACAGTGTTGTCCCATCACAGTAACTGAAATGTATTCCAAGAAAAGGGTGTTTAGAGTCTTCAAGTTGACGTTTACTGGCAAGGCTGGGCTGGGGCAGACCGAAGAGCACACGTACAATGTATGTGAGTGCTCTGGTGGTTTCCTCAACCTGCAGGAGGAGGAGGTGGTGCAGCTCCCAGCTGCTGCGAGCTGTCTGACTGGTAGGGGTGGGTTTGCTGCTTCACCAGTGGCTGGGTTTGAAATGCGCTGGTTGCTTGGACCTTGCTATATGTCAGCTAGCTGAATCTGTTATTAGGACTGTCATTGAAAAATTCGTACAAACCCGGTTTACTTTGTAGGAGCGTGTGTCATTCTTAAAGCCTTTTTGTAGCTGAGTTATCTAGAAGACCCGACCAAGTGCTTTAAAGCCACATGTGCACGTCTATTTCTGTTGCTGCTCAGGTTTACAAAGGCTGTGCTTACATCCAGAGTAGTAAAGGACTGTATGAACAGGCTGTGTTGATTCTTTACAAAAGCTAACAGTAGTTTCTTTGATTTTTTTTTTTGAGTATTTGAAGCCTAAAGTAGGGCGTCATGAGGTAGAGTGGAAAATTAAAAAGGTCATCTCCTGCTTCAAATACCTGTTGTTTTTTTTTTAAGGTTGGCCAACTGGCATAAGTTGTTTGTGAAAATGAAGTTATTCTGATAGATTTCTGGTTGGAGTTCTGAGGAAAGCAAAACTGCAGGTTTCTGGGCAATGTTACAGACCTGCTGGTGTTTTTTTGGGGGCCGGTGACGCCGTAGCTGGGATATGGACAAGAAAAGTTTGCTAGTTTATAATTGGTGTGAATACTTTATGTAAGTGATTTCTATTTATGTGTTTTATTCAACTATAATTAGATTTTTTTAAATCTAACACACTCAATGGGGTGGGTAAGGTCTAGCAGAGACCACAAGCAGCTGCATGCAGCGTGCCACTTGTTCTGGGCCTTGACAGATCTGAGGTGGCAGCGTATGGATTCATCATCTTTATGGAGGTGCTTTTCCTTCCACCAGCGTAAGTCCCTACAGCTTTTTAGCAAATACCAGGTAACATTCATGACATGGTACACTTCAGCCTGTTGCCTTACGTGGACCTGGATGGATGGGCAGGACCCAGTTCTGGTGCAGCTCTACTACTGCTGGGGAGCACAGCACATTTTGTATGGCAGTCTATCCCCACCATGGTATAAAAGGGTCCTTGGGGTTAAGAAGCTGCTTCTGGTAGTTGGGATCTTCATCCTTCATGCCAGTGTTTGCCCAGCTTGCTGGGGGCTGCTGGGGCAACTATCGCTACCTGCCCAACGGCCCTGCATTGTGCTGCCTGTGCCATTAGGGCAGGAGAAACCCGCAGGTAGGTGGTGGTTCAGTGCCACCCACGTATGGCCAGAGGGCGTGCGTTGGAGCGGCCGTGTTTCACTTTGGAGTTCAGTTGTGCACGTGGCCAAACTCCTCCTTTGACCCAGTGCAGACTGCATGGTGAAATCTGAAGCAAGCAAGCTTGTACCTCGCTCCTTTGCCCAAAACTGTGGTGTGCCCCGAGGCTGGGAGAGCAGCAGGTGAAGATTTAAAGCTAAGATAATATCTGGCTATTTTATACACACTGGAAATCTTTGAAGGTACACTGAGTTTATTTTGGATTATACAGAAGTGGAGCCATCACCTGTCAGTATTTCAGAGTTCCTTGACTCTTGGTGATGATCCTGAGGTTTCTTAGTGGATTCTTACACTGGAAGCAATCACAGTGACTGGATGAAAAATAAATGCTGCGTTGAATGTTACCGTGTGACTTACTCCAAGTTGTTTCACAAACAATTATCCTTGGATTTTTCTCTAGCTATAGAGGAGCATAAGTCAGCTAATGTTCTAAGTCATTCAGTGATAATTTCTCTAAGCATGGAGTCCAGTGACAGTAAGCCAAGAATCAGTATAACCATGTACAGTGAAGGAATTGCTGTCTAATTCGTTGTCATTGACTTCTCCTTAACCAGGGTACAGGGCATGGTGTCTGTGGCATACCAAGATCTGAACAAAACTGAGGAGTGCACTTGTCATGTGTAGATTATAAAAGAGTTCAAACACAAGGACCCTGTTGTATTTAAAAGTGCAAGAAAACGTCTTTTTCTTAGTCTGCTAATGCTTCTCCTGGAGATGTCTGCATTTGCTCCTGTAGAGTCCCATCTTCTGCTGAGCTGAATTATCTGGTGTTATGTGTAAGGGAGTAGAAAGAGTCAACAGTTTACCATGTAGCAGCACAGAGTTAAAGGATCTTGAGGAGTATCTGCCGCTTGGACCACGAAGCCCAACGCGTTACATGCTCAAAACATGCACAGTTCTGTGCTCCAGGCAGCCGAATGCTTGCTGCTGCTGTGCTGTGCTGAACTGTGGTTTGTGCTCGTTCTTGTTCAGTGAAGATGGGACCAATCCAATAGGCAGACTGTACCAGGAAAGGACTGAAGAGCTGGGTATTTTGGTGTACCTGTTGGGGTTGATTCATAACTGGTGCTTCTGTGTGTGGTAATTTAATAACCGTGTTGCTCCAGTGCCTGAAATAAAGCTGTGTCAGCTTTCTCTGAATGTACTGCAAAACGTGTGTAGTAGTTTACTGTGAAGTGATTGACGTTTTGATTGCCTTTATTTCTTTGTAGAGCAAGGCTTAGATCACATAGCAGAAAACATCCTTTCCTATCTTGATGCCAGATCACTCTGTGCAGCAGAGCTGGTATGTAAGGAATGGCAGAGAGTCATCTCTGAGGGAATGCTATGGAAAAAATTGATTGAAAGAATGGTACGCACAGATCCGCTATGGAAGGGACTGTCAGAACGAAGGGGTTGGTAAGTACCTGGACAATAACTGAATTCACCTTTTACAGTGTTCTCCTTGATGAATTTACCTAATCATGAGCTCCGCCAAAAAGTAAGTGTATAGTAATTGAGGATCTCTGCAGTCCTTATCCTTTACGAGTTAGTTCACAAGTTTATATGCAGTCCTTACCCTTTACAAGTTTCTGAAGATAGGAGGTGTTTTGCTTTAGAAACCTGTTTTTCTGTGCTCTCTAGTGGTGTGCCTAAGAAAATGCAAGGCATGGATTAAGGAGCTGTGCAAGAGGAGGACACCCTACTGGCTTAAAAGCCTTACAAAGCAGAGAACCCTAATTCGGGAAACCCTGAGGAAAACACCTGTTTCTTTTCACATACAGCTGTCAGACTGTGAAGTCACAGGGGCTGTAATTTCAATACTAAAAATGATTACAAATATTCTGTGAGAATGTGTCATAAGTTTTTGTTACGTGTGGATTTTGAATTCCTTTACAGTTTGGCTTCTTTGTGGTAAATTGAAAAATGTTTCTGGTTCTTTCTAGGGATCAGTACCTGTTTAAAAACAGACCAACAGATGGCCCCCCAAATTCATTTTACAGGTCCTTATACCCAAAGATAATACAGGATATAGAGGTATGTTTTCTGATATGTAATATCTGCAGCAGAAATAATGTTTCATACAGTTAATGTCTCAAAGATGTTGCATGTTAGAGCAATGAAGCTAATCATGTGCATTTGTATCGCTGCCACTGTGTGAGCTCTGGCTCTTCAGAAAACGTGAAAAATTCCCTCATCATCTCATCACTGCAGTACAGACATTAATGTGTCACTTCAAAGCTTTCAGTGTTAACACTGACCTTTTGCGTTCTAAATAGTTTGGAATTCCTTTGGGGCTGTGGATTTTAATAAAATGCCAGTTTTAGGAAACTTTACTACTCCAAGACAATTCCATATATTTCTGAATGTTTTAATATAGTGGTTGTTCTCAATAAGTGATCACTGTTAACACTGTAAACACCAGTTACTTAAAGTGTAGCTGGTCTAGTAACTTGTTATTTCTAAAGCTGTCACTGAGACAAATACATTTTTCTGCAGTTTATGGGAGTCTTTTTTCCTGGCTCTAGTGATATGATGAGAAAAACGAGCCCTACAATAATAAACTCAGTAGGGGTTCCAGTGGTAGGGAGATTGTAGAAGTGACTGATCTTTTGATTTCAAAACAAAAAGTTGTTTATCTCACTGAAGGATAACAAAGTTGGGCTCGCTCTTCTAAAACGTCCTGATAGATCAGGATCATCTCGGTATCCTGCCCACCAGCAGAAAATTGAAGTCTTGCTCAGGGTGCTGTGTACACACTGCAGAACTCTTAGGTTGTACCACAGACTGTAATGTATTTCTTTCAACCATGTGACAGACACAAAATTTTGATCCGAGACTCATTAGTAGGGAAACACATGTTTTGATGGTTAAGGCAGATGTGATCTAATGGAATCATTCTGCTTTTGGGGAGCAACTTTTTGCTCGTGACAGGACAAGGGGAAACAGTTTTAAATTCAGAAGGGAGATTTAGATGAGATGTTAGGAGGAAATTTCTCACTCAGATGGCAGTGAGGCTCTGGCACAGGCTGCCCAAAGCTGGATGCCCCATCCTGGGAGGTGTTCAAGGCCAGGTTGGATGAGGCTCTGGGCAACCTGATCTAGGGGGTGGCATCCGTGCCCATGGTGAGGGGTTGGAACCGGGTGATATTTAAGGCCCCTTCCTGAGCAATTCCATGCTTCTGCTATGGCAAGTATGAATTTGTGTTGCTTTGGACTCCATAAGCAAAATTAATCTTGACCTATCTGTACTGTGTAGCTGCTGCAAAATACAATCCAATTTTTGAATATTGCTACACAATTTATAAACATCTAGTGATACAGAAGTATTTTAGTATTAAGTAACCTAGGCATAGTAAGACCAAACTTGGCATTTGCTTGCAAGCTGAATGATACACATTTTGTTATTTGAGGGGAGGTGTCTTTTTTGTATAAGGAATTACAGTTATATTGTGGTGGTAAGACCATGGGATTAAGGGTAACTCTTAACATAATATCCTCTTGTGTTCTGCAAAATTTTGGCATTGTTTGGTAAAGAAACACAGCATGAAAAGATGAGCTTTGAGATCACAAATCGTTGGAGGAGTTCAACGTTACTCTATCCCAGATTTTTAAGATTATTGTTCTGAAACTCGTTTGTTTAGATACAAGTGGAACATATGTATAGGAAATCTTCCTGTTATTAGAGATGGAGTGTGCCTTAGAGATGTTATGTTATAAGGACTTGTGACCTTCAGTCGTCTTTTTAGTACTTTGATTCTTAAGTGGCTGCAGACCCACATAAGGTGTACAGAAACGATACTCCTGAAATGGACAGTTCTTGCCAGTAAGAAATAAATAGGGGAGGAAAAAAAAAACACACAAATCCTCGTGCATCACTCATTGCCATTACTAGTACTGATATTAAGAGTAAAATATGTCAAAATCTGGGAGTGGAGAAAGGGTTTACCACTAAATATCTACTGTATTAGTGAACGTGTTTCTTGAAAAAAATGAATTTTGTTAAAATAGACCCTCAAATTAAGAAGACTTTTCACTGCGCTGCCTGAAGAGTGTTGATGTATTCAAAACAGGCAGAGAACGCATCAG
Organism: Anas acuta; assembly: GCF_963932015.1. NCBI lineage: Eukaryota > Metazoa > Chordata > Aves > Anseriformes > Anatidae > Anas > Anas acuta. Next base: position 13,819,783 of record NC_088992.1, read on the forward strand.
TGTTTGGAAATCAGGAAACGCAAGCTTACGCTACTCTCTGAACCCTAGCTTTGGGTTTCAACTCCTACGTTTTTATTTTCCATTATATAACGCTCACGTGGATGATGCGGCAAACGTAGGACATGCTGAGTAAGGGGTTCTCTCATGTCAGGCTTTGAAAGGGAGTTGGAGCTGTAGCGTGGTGTACGTAAAGGATGGCAAGCCACGAGTACTTAAAAATAGAAACGTGAGTAATGAGCGTGGGAACAGCTGTCCTTTCCTTCCTGCCGTGTACGAAGAGGAAACTCCAGGCTCCTGCCATCATTTGTGCCCATTCCAAGCCAGCGTCCCATCCAGCTGCTTTCCAAATGGCTTCTGCAGGTTCTAGCTGATGCTTTTACCCATAACGTGGTTAAGGGGCAGCGGGACACATGGACAGCTCTTGCATCTCCAGCTGAGTGAGGCAAGTAGAGAGAAGCAAAACGAGAGCTGTTCGAGGGAAGCCTCCTGTTGTTCTGAACCTCCCATCCCGTGCTTGTGCCTGTAAATCCAAGAACAACCTCTGGCCTTTGCTGCTTGCCAGTCCTTTTGGGTAGAATTCCAGGCTTTGTCAACTAGCCTCAAGGCTGTAGGTGATCCATGGATACTTCTGTAGAAAAGTAAGGCTGAAAGGAGCTGGGAGCTGTCTGCTCTTGCCTCTGAAACAAATGCATCTTTGTCCAGTCTTGTAGAGGGGTGAAGCCTCTCCTTGAAAACCAATGGCTTCTTCTGGGATCATCACTGTTCAGTTCCTGCAGGCAGCCTATTTCCCACTCCTGGTTCTTCAAAATGGCTCAGCTGGAGGGGGAAGGCAGGAGGACGAGGATGTTGTGCCATGTCAACGTTTTCCCTGCTTAAATGCTGCTTTCAGGCTTTGTGAAATACTGCTGTTACGCAGGTTTCCAACCCGGAGTGGGGTTGGTGTTTTTGCTAATAGCCAAGGGTCCAATAATTCATCTGCTTCCAAAAGAATATTAGAATTTTTCTTATAAATCACCCTTTAAAGCACTTTTCACAAATTGCTTCCCTAAAGGACTGTCAAAAAGAAGCTTTTAACATTGTTTAAGAAAGTAGATGGTGGGTAACAATAGCAACAAAACTGAACTGTAGGATTTGGAGCACTTCCTAACTTTTCCTCTGCTTTTTTAAGCCTGAAATTATAGTTTCACTCAGTTTCATCCCTTTCCCCCTTCCTTCATCTTTCAAAGCAGTGTGCAGAAGCTCTTAAATGAAACTTTCATCTTAGCAGTGATGAAGAATTTTCTATCTCTGAATAGCAAAATGTTTTTTCTTCAAATATTTGCCTGGATCTGGAGTAGGATCTTCCTGTTTCTGTCTGAGGGTCAGAGTTTAGGGAGCTAGCGATGAGCCAAGGATGCAGACACTCTATTCCTCTACCAAGGCTACCATATTAGCATTTTATATGATTATGGTAGTGTTTCTATAAGAAACTTATCTTGTATCTGAAGGAGTTGATTTTATTTTCTCAATACAGTAAAGCCTATTTGATATACCTGAAAATCTTGTCATTCAGGACGTGTCCCCTGGAGGACAAAGATTAACCAAGTGCTGCTGGACTGCTTCTTGTGCTGAGTTCCTCCTTTCCAGCAGCTGGTGCTGAATGGGGTTGTGTGGGTAGAGGTGAGCTCCAAGGGGAACGTCCTCTATTCTTTCATTGATTGACAGAATTTGCGAAGTAATCCAAAAACCGAATTAACAATTGGAAGGAAAATTGAGGAATGATCAAATTTGCTATTTATTTCTTTCCCTGGGGCTCTATTTGCATTTTGGGTCAAAAGTCCATGCAACCACAAAGTGGTGTGAACTGCAAGGTAGCCCAGGCTCTGATTTGGCACAGGGAGGTTCCCCAGCCTCTCTGAACGTGTGTTAGTGCCAGTAGCTGTTTATTTTGTGCCAAGCGCATTTAGGAACATAATGTCACTTCTGAAATCATTGGATTTGAAAATAAGAGGACACTTGGAGATCTGAAAACGAGTTCTTGGAAAGAAGTAGCTACTCTCCACCTCCACTGCAAAGCCAAATATTTAATTAGGTTTCATTTCACGAGAGGTGGTCCAGTAATTTTAAATGTCTCCAAGTTAGATGTTGAATTGCCAACCTCCTTTGGGAGTCTTTTTTTTTCTTAATGGAAAGCCTGATTTGGGGCTTATATAAAGAAAAAAAAAAATCTGTTTGTGAGACTTGTTTATAGAGAGAATTTTTTGCTGCGGGGTGTCCTGCGGCTGGGGGCAGTCCCGAAGCGCGGCGGCGAAGGTCAGCAGCTTGAAGTGGATTGTGTTAATCGGCAGCGTGCCAGCATGGGAAGCTCAATACTGCCGCTTCCAGAACCCCAAGTCCCTGGATTTTTTCCATATTATTTGTGAAGTATGGCCAACTACTCAGTTTTCCCTGCAGAACGAGCACAAGTATCTATTTCTTGGGATGAGCAGAGACTATTTCATAAATGTTGCCCTTATCTTCAAGTGCATGGCAAGTGCCTCGCCTTGCTTCCATGGGGGCTTAGGTCCACCTAACGCAGAGAAGGTTAAAATGGGGTTTTGGTGAAGGCTTCAGGGAAGGATGGTTTCAGGCAGTGAAATAAACAGCGTGTGTTCTGCATTTTGAGAAAGTTGAGGTTTGAGAACTAGAACTGAAATTTTAAAATCTTGAGGAAAAATTGGAAAGGGAACGAAGCTGTCACCTTGATGCTAATGCCGAGAGGTCTCTGGTGTACTCCTGAGGAAAGAGGTTTGTTAAGTATTACATTAATTACAGTGTTGGAGAAATCTTACATGAGTGTGTGGGGGGAATCTGGTCAGCAATATACACCTAGACGTTTTTCAGCCAGCCCCTGAAGTCTGCTCCACAGCTACTTCCAAAGTCACATCTTAAGGTGCTTCCAAACACAAGGGTCAGGTGTTTATTCCCTCCCTGGGGAACAAAGCATCTGTACTGATCAAATCAGAGGTGCTCTCATGCTGCATCCCATCTCTCGACAGCCTCCAGTAATGGATGCGTGGGGCAGGGCACCGGGAGGGGACACAACTGCACATCTTCAGCCTCTTGTTCCCTGCCTCTGCAGCCCCTCCTGCTGCTCCCAACAAATCAGTACCGGTGCCAGCCTGGGCATTAAGACACTCCCAATGCTGAACTCTTCTTTAGGCCAGAAACATCAGTTTGTCTGCCTTTTTTTTTTTCACCTGATCTGTCTCAGCTGTCTGGTGTGTAGCACCATTTTGCGTCTCAGAGCACTCTAAATTATGCTGTCAGCTTTTTCCCAGGGTAATTTCCTATGGCCCTTCTGTGTGAGTGGCCCTTATGCAGTTTCTGCAGGTCTTCCTCTGTAGGAAATCACCATATTCCACTGTTCAGATTTCTCTCACTCAGGATCATAAATTTCATCTGTTCTTTTTTGAATGGGGCTTTAAAAAGGGTTCTGCAAAGCTGCAGTAGGCTCAGGAGTAGTTTTACTTGGTGGACCTACAGGCAGCTTTATGCACATTGGATCAGTCGCACGCAGAGAGAGGCAGCACTTCATCAATTTGTATTGTTCACATTTGGATCTTATCTGAGCAGCTGTAAACGATGGGAACTTAATTTTTGGATCTTTAATTCTGCCAGAAAATCATGCTTTAATTGTAAGACTTGCTAGGAAAAGCTTCCCATTCCTTTTTTCTCTAGAGTTATTTAGATTTTTGGACGACACTGTTTATGGCTCTTCTTCTGGTCTTGGAGTTCATACTAAAAGTGATGTTTTACCCCAAACTGATTTGAAAGCCTGTGTAATATTGGACTTGGACTGGCTCTCGGTAGTACACTCCTAGCTTTTTGGATTGCTTTAATTTCAGACTGTTCTTCGCAGTGTAACAATATAGCCTGAGTATCCTGTGATTTCTATAAATCAAGCCAGAAACCCACTTTTCAGTTACTGGAAGTTTTTCCTTTTTTTTTTTTTTTTTTTTTTTTTTTTTTTTTTTTTGTGAAAATGGGTTTTGCTTGTACTAAACACATGTACCCCGAACTTTAATTAACAATAATACAAATACTTGAGTACGGTATGTGTTAATCAAGCCCTGCTTCTCTAATTGTTAGTCTTGCTTCTGCGATTCTTCACGAAGATGGCTCGTTCTTGGCTTTTCAGGTAAATACCCAAACCTGGCTACCATTGTTTCCTAAAGAGTCTTTGTTCAGGTTTGCTTTCTTGCTTTGTTTACTCTGTCACTGTTTATTGCATCTTCCCATGTAGCACGGCAACAGTTCCTTCCATGCAATTCTCTGCATTCTTTCAGACTTACATTTAGCTTTGATTGGGGATAATCTCTAAAATATGAAGAGTTGGTGGTCATAGAGGAAATTCTTTGAGTGAGCAGTAGTGTCTGCATTTTCGGCATCAGTAGTATATAAATTTTCAACTTAGGCACTAAACGGTTCTCATAGGAGAGACCAAGTGTCGTGCCGCTCCCAGTTTTATGGCTGCTGCCTTCGACACTTCAAAGCATTACGAGAATGAAATGCAAATTAGTCACTTCTGGTGCTGTTCTTCTCAGTCCCGTAGTGCATCGTGAGTCACGTTATTTCTGCTTTCTTACTGAAAAGGGTAAGAGAACGAATAGGGCAACAATAAACATAATGGTGAAGTAGGACAGCAAGTCACAGGATGCAGCAGGGAAGGGTTTGCAGCTCTTGGCCTTGTCTCTTCTAACAGCCGTGCCAGTTCATGTTCAAGATGTTAGTCCGTACATTTTATGCCCTGCTGCTCGCTTCCAAATAAAGTTTTACTGGCTCAGGTGCCAGTGGGCATTGATGTCTTCGTGTCTGTGTAATTAACTGTGCTGTGCCTGCAGCCAGGCTCTTCAGCTCCTCTGCTGAGGTGGCAGCTGCATGGAGCTCTCTGACCGCATCACCTGGTTCATCGCCTTGGCTCTGTGCATCTCAGGAGGAGCTCTGTGAAGGGGATGGGTACGGGGCGAGCACTTTGGCTGCCTTGTTGCTGTGGCAGGGGGATGTCATTGGTGCCCATGTGCAGTACATGGTGCTGATCCAGCTCCTGGCCTGCTTGAGGTTTTTTTTTTATCTGTCTCTGCAGCTCCGTGCCCACCACTGGCGCTTTGCTCCTTACCACTGTTTTTTGGAAGCGATTACACATACAAGGAAGATGGTGATGGTGTTTACTCGCAGGGTTTTTATCCCTCCACAAACTGTTGTGGAAGGAGGCTTTGCTATTGACACGCTTTGTTACTGTGAGGCAGTCATCCCGCTGCGGTCAGAAACCTCATGCTTAGGCTGTTGGGGTAAGGACAGGACAGCCACTGCCCTGCAGATTGCTCTGGAAGACCAGCTTAAGCCTTCTTGGGAGTCTGCATCACGTAGTCCCTCTTCTTATGGCTGTTACAGAGGCAGAGAAGTTCTTTGGCCTTCCCTGTCTCACAGCAGCTTGGAAACCCAACAGTGAAGTCTAGATTCTCCCTGGGATCTTGGGGAATCAGTACTCTTCTTCAGAAGTTTTGTGCTTTTTCTTTCCTAATGGTTGTAGCATCTTCAGAGGATCCAGAAGGAGAAACACCTCAAAGATGCAAGGAGCCTGGTGCCACGGCCAGTCCGTCCTTTCATCTTTGCCTGCCAAACCCTCTTAACTTCATAGGGAATGAAATAGTAAGGCCTCTTTGCCCTGGTGACACAAGATCATCCCTTAAGTGCTGTGAAGAACAAGAGTTCGGGACTGAGGAGATATCAGGAGATAAGTGTCTGAGGAGAATCTGTTTATAGTACAAATGTGTGGGTTCCTCTTTCTGTCCCTTGTATCTTGAAAGCTGTGTTCTGAGGGAACAGCCTCCTTGTGTTTTGGGATAAAGATGAGCCCACTCTGCAGTAACATTCACAAGGATAAAAACCCAAGGAACTGAACACAGTGTACACTGTAAAATGGGAAAAAAACCCTGCTCTTAGTAGATCATTCTTAACACCCAGGGTACAGAGAATACTCCAACTGTTAGTTCAGATGGATTGCATCTCTTACTGTGCATCCTCGTACCAGCGAATTTACCTTGGCATAGCCCAGGGTTGGCGATGCCTCCGCATCTTGGGCTGCTCTGTGTGGTTTTCTCTAAATGCCTTTTTTTTATCCAGCTACCCATTTCTGCAGCTGCCAAACAGCTCCCCTGTTGGGGCAGATGCTTTGGCTTCGTGTTTGTTCTTTATCCCTTGTATGTCCGCATTTTGGTGTGGGTGTACAGCGCCTGTCGGCTACTCCGCTGAGCGTCTGAAGCGAGAGCAGCCTCTGTGCCTGTGAGCTGCGGGGCTGTGCTCTGCCCCATCCAGAGGCTGTGAACTTGGAGGCTTTTAGGATCTGTAGGAAATGCAGCTTCTGTTAGTGCTCGGTTTGGTACCCGAAGTGCGCAAATAAACTGCCTCTTACATTGACTCCGCGCCGCTTATAGCAGCCCATAAAAGCAGCGCGTTCCTCCTCTCCCTCGTCCATGCACGCGTACCTACTCGCTGTGTGCAGAGCATATTAAGATATCTCCTGGAAGGAGGTTGCAGATGAAAACTTTTACTAACTGTGCTATTCAGTAACAACCAGAAATTTCCTATAGCGAGCAGCTTTTATGTGGTTGCCAGTATTGTATTAAACATGTTCCTTTTTAGAGGGTCCTCCAGGTTGCCCACCCACTCAGCCGTATTTAGTCATCTAAAATAATGTTATTTCTCTATACGTACACATCTGTTTTCACTCTATTGCCAATTTAAATGCTGCTGTATATTCTCTGTGTATTGTGGCTACTTTCCCAGCACATTGAAAATTTACGCAGTGTAAGGGGATTTTACAAGTTCTCAAAAAACATCAAGTATTTTCCCACAGTAGCCACACTATATAATGTCCAAATGAAATGACATCTACTCGCAGAATTAAAATGTGCACCTGCATATGACTTACTGCTTTACAGGGCCTTCACATACATGTAAATAATACCTCAGTTTCTTTTATTCGAGGCCAGCATTTTCTTAGGGTAAGCTGATTATGGAGCTTCTTATAGTGTGCTCCTAAGAGCTAAGCCAGCTAGTGTCCTGAAATGTTTGGTCAGCATACTTCTACCGACTGCTGTTCTCTTTAAAAACCTCTAAATAAAGAAAGAATACTGATTTGTGGCGTTCTTAATGTATTCTGTAGCTATGGGTAATCGCTGTCACAGGACCCTGAGGCGTGAAGGCGCTCGGATGGTGTTTGGGCGCTCGGCAGCTGGAGTAATCCAGCGCCTGGTATGTAAAAGTGCAAATTGCAGCCCTTCCAAGAACGGGGCTTTAGGGAAACTCTCCCTTAGACGACTTCTCAGAACTGAGTGTTGGAACATAGATGGTTTCTGAAGCTGTTTAAATTGGCTGACTTGCATCTGTGATGCTCTGTCTCCAGTGTCTTCGGTGTTAGCATTGCATTTGTAAATACCTCGCCTTCAGGTCTCTAATTATATTGGTTTGTGCTGTTGCTGTCTTAAATTCGCTGCTGTTTCCAAGGGTAGGCTGTCAGCTCTGTAACAGCAAAGGAGTTAATGAGCTGCAGCTCTGCCCTCCGAGCACAGATGACAAATCTGCAGATAAAACTTGAGGCTTTCCTCCTTGGACCCTTCATCCCACGCCGAGCGAGCAGCACAACCGGCAGTCTGCTGCCTTCAGAGCAGAAGTCTGGGGCTGAGCCAGTGCAGTGCCAGGTCTGAAGAGCTTAAGCCCAGTTCAGTCTGATGACCAGCTGGCCACTAAAAGCTGATCCCAAACGGAAAGATGACTTTCTATCTTAATTAGTTCCCCCATCAAATTGGAAAAGAATGAGAAGGGATGAATAACTTGTCAGCGTGCTCTTCCAGAAGTCTCTTAGTTCTTATAATGTAGGCAAATTCCCTTGGCACATCAGGTTTGTGTTATGATTGTGTATAATTGTCTCCAAGTTGCACAAAGGGAGATAATTGAAGGAGCAAACACATGGAAAACAGTGATAGGCTGTTTTCCCCTCAAACAGGCATGTTTTCCTAGAACTGGGAGGTCACACTTGCACTGTGCTTTTGCCTTTAATTATCTTTTTAGTTGTTTTCCAATCTTGGAGGGGAGAGAAAGAACTGCATGGAACAGCAGAGGTGCCTGGCATTGCTTTTCTAGTTAGGATTTGATTGTAAACGTGCTTTTCCAAACAAACTGACAGTTGAGCAGCTTCACCCTGGGTTTCTGTGCAGTACTGGGGTGGCACCAGGGAAACAGTCAAATCTGTGGGGTGTTCTGGTGCCTGTACGGGAAGGTGGGAGGCATCCCAGCCACGCTGCGTACTGCAGGTGTTGTCCCAGAGTTCTGTGCATTGGTTCTCTTACAGTGCTCGTTTCAGACTTTCTAACCAAAATCCCACATTTCTTAAAATCCCACATTTGTTTGAAACCAACATTGGTCTTCACACAAGTAGTACAGCAGAAGAAAAGGTGGAAATATTCTGGTTCTGCTATGAAATAGTTTGCCTCCTCTGAAGGTGTCAGGTCTCTTACCTTAAAAATGTATTTCAGAATGAAAATGTTGAGAAGTACACTTAGATTTCAAGTTGGGAGGGATTTAAAAAACAAACAAAAAAACCTTTAGTTATTCTTCAGATGGTTTAATTTTTATGGCCCCTGTTAGTTTTATTTTTTTCAGGCTGTAAGGAGCTTAGTGGGAGCTTTCGTGTCTCAAAAATCCTAGGATGCATAAAAACAGCTACCAGGTGAAATGACTGGGTAGGGGAAGGGATGGGACGGTACAAGAACTGCTGCCAACGTCCATGTGGGCCTCTGTGTTCCTCAGGTGATGCTGAGCATGGTGTCATACAAGTTCCCAGTTTGGTCTTTGGTGCTGCTGTCAGATGGTGGTGTCAATACAGGGGGAAACTGAATTCCAAGCAGCTCTTGTCATGAGAAAATAAAGTTGTACTTCATTGTTTTGTGTATTTTTGTGGGTGGAGGGAAAGAAACATTTAAGTCTTTAGGCTTTAAATTTAAGGGTGGACTTTGTAACAGTGGAAGGATTGCTGGGCATTTTGGAGTGATCGTGCTCAAGCACACAGCCTCGTGCCTAACTCCTGCTTGTCTTCCATCTTGTCAGACTATAGAATCGAACTGGCGATGTGGGCGACATAATCTGCAAAGGATTCAGTGCCGCTCCGAAAACAGCAAAGGTGTCTACTGTTTACAGTACGATGATGAAAAGATAATCAGTGGCCTACGAGATAACTCCATTAAGGTAAACACTTTTCCAGTCTTTACCATAGATATCGATGGGTAAATCTGCTTTGGAGGGACAGCTGTTGGCATTTCCTTGATTTCTCTTTATCTTCTTGGGGCAGTGTTTATCTGTGCAGGGTTTATGAGATGGGATGTCCTCCGTAGCCCTGCAAAGTCTTCACCTGCGTTTTGCTCTAGGAACTTTGCAGACTGCCACTCAGGAAATCAACGCTGCTGGCTACAAAGAAATGCTTGTTCAGAGTCAGCGCATGCAGAGAAACGCTTGTTCAGGATGTGAAATCAGAGTTCATGTACACAAATGAAGGCGGTGTACTACTTACTGTCCTTAGCCATGTCTTTCTTCCTTGCTAATACTTAGCTTTCATGCAAATAGGCTGCTTTCATGCTAATATTCCCTGAGTGCCATGGCATTTCTTTTTGCAAAACAGGCTTTTATCTTCTCATTATCATTATTTATCTCACTGTTCTGTCAAAAACTTGCATCAAAGAGACTTCAAGTTAGAAGGGAGGACAGGACAGACCCTCTGTTTGGACAGGCACTCTCTGGTTTTGTTCCTCCCTTTTCAGCAGCAGTAGTGCTTAAATTTCCTGAATCCATGTTCTTGATCTTGATAAGTCATTTATACTTCTTATCTTTAACAGATTTGGGACAAAACAAGCTTGGAATGTTTGAAAGTATTAACAGGACATACTGGCTCAGTTCTTTGTCTGCAGTATGATGAAAGAGTCATTGTAACTGGATCTTCAGATTCTACAGTCAGGTGAGTGTTAAGTTTTTGAAAAAAAATATAAATAAATAAAAATTGAGTATTAGGACTGGAAACAGTTGAAATAATCTCCAAATGTAAGAATCCCTAATACAAATGTGATACAATTATCCCCAAAATAAGTAATCTGCACTTTGCAAAGCATCACATTCAGCACTTTTTTTCCAAATTTGTCTCATGCTTTTTAGTGTTATGCATTTTGAAAGACTGTGACCTGTAGGACTCAATGTGAAGTGGAATGGCTGATGGGCCAACTATGTGGCGATTCCTCCTTTAGGATTTCTCATGTCACCTGACATAGCTTAGTTATGACTTCATGGAAGGAAACTTGGTGTGTGTGGAGTGCTCATCTGACAGTGATTTTGATGGGTTTAAATTCTTGCAATGAACTCACTGGTCAGATGATGTCCAATATACATATGCTCAGGTACATTTCATTGGAAGAACATTGTGTCTTTCTTGGTGTCTTGTATCAGTGTTACCAGTGGCGATCTATAAAACTTAAGAACTGGTGGTAGCAGCCTTCAGTTACTGTAAAATTAGTAGTGATTTTTGCTTGATGTAAGCTAGTGGGTAGTCCTGGAGGGTGCTACCTTCCAGTTGTTACTGGTATGTGCTAACTGAATGAATGGAGTAAAACTGAAAAAAAACCACTTGGGTAGTATTTGTTCTGTTCTTTAATCAATTTATACATTGTATAGGTTCTAATCATCCGAGAAGGAGTTGTAGAGTTGTGCTCATTGTTATGCAGCCCTTCCTCTTACCGGTGGTCCCAGCTTAGTCTTTTTCTGGCTTAACTGCTCAGTGCTGTTAATTATCGCTTGTGACTCTTAAGAAGCGAACTCAGATACTTCCCCAGTTCCTGTCTTCCTGCCCTTCCAAAGAGTCAGAGAGCTCCATGTTAGAGATGGTTGCAGAGCTTTGTGTGTTTGCACTACATACTGCACGCAATCACCTTCCTCCATTTGGGATAAAATTCTTTTCTTTTGCAGAGTTTGGGATGTAAATACAGGTGAAGTTCTGAACACGCTGATTCATCACAATGAAGCAGTGCTTCATTTAAGGTTCAGTAATGGCTTAATGGTGACGTGCTCGAAGGACAGATCCATTGCTGTCTGGGATATGGCATCGCCTACTGACATCACCCTGCGCCGTGTCTTAGTTGGCCATCGTGCTGCTGTTAACGTGGTAGACTTCGACGACAAGTACATAGTGTCAGCGTCAGGTGACAGGACCATTAAAGTAAGTTGGCAGAGCTCTCATCTAGGTCTGAATGTCTACCAAGCCAGAAAAGCTTGAGTGTTGCAATCAAAACCTGAATAGCTGAGGTTTTCATAAAGTTCTGTGCCTTTTTCTTTACCGTTCAGCTAGCTGCTTCCTTGTACTAGCTGCTAATGTCTGTATGCACATAACTAGGCTCGTAACATTTTTGTGGCTTCTGTTGTACAATTGCAAGAAAGTAAAGCCTGCTCACTGTTTGAACTCCAGTCTTTAGATCGGTTTGTTTGTTAAATGTGGCACATTTTGTGCCTTTTTCCAAACAGTATTTTTTATTTCAATTGGCAGTCCCATTCCAGACTTGAAATTTATCAGCAGTTGCCTTTCCACACCACACCTTCCCAGCAGCTAAACCAGACTTTGCCATGTTTGAAGAATTAAAGTGCTGTATTTGAAGACTCTTACATACCAGAAGATTTGAGTTACCCGAAGTGTATTAATATAATCAAGGCGTTTCCCCGTTCCCTCTCTAGAACCAGAGCTACCCTAGATTGTGCCAAAAAGCTCTTGGCAGTTTCATGCCCAAATATCTGCCAAAGATCCTGCTGCACTCTCTTGGAAAATGAGCCACTTTATTTACATGGATACTTTAGATTAGAACTTCAATTACATTTCACCAGCAACGGGCAAAGTTGGTCAAATAATCTAATCTTAAAGAAGAAGCAACCACCAAACTTCTACAGGCTACAGCCTTGGTCTTCTCTTAGACGTAGATTGCTAGAAATTTCTTAGGTAAAAAATAGGGGTTATTTTTGTGTATGGATGGGGTAACTTCCACTTGTAGAAATGATTGCTGACTTACCAAGTGATTCAAGTGTCATCAAGTTCTTGAAATTGTTGGAGCAATATCTACCATTTCAGAATGTTTTGTTTATCACCCTCCCTCTCTTTCCCCTAACACCCCCCAATCTTTCTCATTGACTCGATGTACAGTAGGGCAGCAGTGCTGCTGGCTCTTGTTGTTTCTATGCCCCATAGTGCCAGTCTTACTTTAACACCCCATAAGCAAGTTTTCATTCTGCTGTCCAACAAAGGTCAGCCTCAAACTTCTGAGTTCGTAACGACTTCTGTTGAAAGCAAAAAGCCTTTCTTTGAGCATAATTCTCTGAGGAATGTTTGTCTCACATTTCACAGGTCTGGAGCACAAGTACGTGTGAGTTTGTTCGTACTCTAAATGGGCACAAGCGTGGCATTGCATGCCTGCAGTACAGGGATCGACTAGTTGTCAGTGGATCTTCTGACAATACCATTAGGTAGGTGCCAACAAGCTGTTCTCCATGTGTAACAGAGCATGTTTGTACGTGATAACAGGATTCCTCACCACCACCACCTTTGCTGCCGCCCTACCTGTGCAAAAGCATCTTTGGTAGGGCTGGCCACTAGGGCAGATGATGTATAGCTGATACTTAATTCAGTGAGAGAGTAAACGTATCACATCCTCACGAAAAAGTGAGACTGTGAGGTTCAGACAAAGGTAAGCAAAACTGTCTATTCCTGTAGTTCATCACCTTGTTTCCTGATTGGAGAGATAAGCAAGATATTGGTCACTGGTTCTCTTAGTTACTTTCGGAACCTCTAGTAACCACTGATTTATGCAGAATAGGAAAAAGTGTTATGATTTCCTAAAATTATTTAGCAAGTATGCAACACTTAGAATAATAGAACCATTAAGGTTGGAGAAGACCTCCAAGGTCATCTGGTCCAACTGTCATGTTGTGTTGTCCCCTCCCCCATTTTGAATGAATAGGTTAGTTCTACCAGCTTTTTTTTTTTTTTTTTTTTTTTTAATAGCAAATTGTGATATTTTCCCCAGAAAACCATTTGATAGCATGCTTAAATTGCTGCATGTAAGTCCTAAGGAGTGATACTGAACCTGAAGCACTCACTTTTTCTTCTGTTTTCTTAAGGCTATGGGACATTGAATGTGGTGCCTGTTTAAGAGTGTTAGAAGGCCACGAAGAACTGGTTCGATGCATCAGGTTCGACAACAAGAGAATTGTTAGTGGAGCCTATGATGGGTATGTTTTTGAAAGCAATTTCAAAAGGTTTTGCTTTAACAAAGCATCTTCTGAAAGCCTCCGGGTCTTGTGTGCAAAATAAGGGTTCTCTTCTGACTTGAGTGATGGATCAATATTTAACTGAGTGGCTTCACCTCAAGCATTTCAGCACAGCAGGCTGCAGTTTTAAGTAGACAAACTGCTTTTCTGGCACTCTTCAGTGCACACCAAAATTGTTTTATCACTCAAGTTTGACTTTTCACAGAAAACAAACTTTTATTTGGCCGAAGTGACCACCAGTCTAAAAAAGTATGCATTCTTTTGTCTCTTCTCTCAGGAATTGCTCCTTGCCAGGTCCATGCACTCAGTACTTTAGGTGTTCTTTTTTTTTTTCTTCTTTCTGTTAGTTTATTTTAAAACAAAATCTTTATTGAAAGAGTAAACATACCTTGTAGGGCTCTCAGAACTCTTCAGTTGCTCTTTCTGGTAAGTTGAAGGTAGGAGTCCCCACCATGAGCACTTCTTGCAAGACAGAAGTGTTTTCACTGCTGATTAGATTCAGGCCAACTTACATCTGTGTCCAAATTCTCCAGTTCTTTCTCTGTCCGATTTGTATTTCAAGTGAACAGTACAGCTGTTAAAAACAATTCTTGAACTGTTTGTCTCTAGCCTTTTATTTGTGTTTGTTGTACCACTGGGATTAGCAGTCTCAGCCTAATTCCTGTTGGATCTTTGCAATTCATCAGTAGTGCTGTGGGCTTTTGACTTGCTCTGCAGCTCCACAATGGGTTGTGTATATAAAAATAGTTAATTTGTCTTTAATGTAAACAACCCACTTGGTCCATCACAAAGGCATCGTATTTGCTGCTAAAAAGTACAAACCTATTTGTGTTTTGTGAGATTCAGCAGTAGTATTTCATAAATGAGAACATCTTGCTTGATGTTGATAAATTATCTGAAGGGAAAATCTGCAGTTCTTATATTAAGATGTTAGTTCTTATATTAAGAGTTCTTATATTAAGATGCTTTTAGATGTTTTTTTCTATGTTTATACTTGAAAACATGATTATAACCTTCTTATTTTACTTTATAGCAAAATTAAAGTTTGGGATTTGCAAGCTGCTCTTGACCCTCGTGCCCCAGCAAGTACATTATGCTTGCGTACATTAGTGGTATGTAAAATTAATTCATTTGGAGTTATCTGAAATCTCTTATTTGAGAGTGGGAGGTGTGTTATTCCCTTGTAGTGGGATAGGTGAGAAACTCAGGATGTTCTCTGTAAAGCCTAGTCTGTTTCTTATGCTAAGAATAAAGAAAAATGTATTTATCACGATATTCTGAATTACTTGGATCAAAGCTTAAATGAAAAAATTAAGGTTTTCTAGTTTTCCTTTCTCAAATACTCCAAAAATAAATCATCCTGACAGTGTGTCAGATCATTCTAGTTATTGGTGTGGTTCCCTAATGTCATTGTAATGCTGGCTTTGAATTTCCCCTTATTAAGGGAGCTGGTGGGGGGAGGAATTCTGTGAGCCTTTCCCAAACAGTTTGGAAGGAAGAGATGTGTTAAGAGAAAGGGGGATGAGTTGAAAGGCTTGCCACAGGAACTGTAATCACATCAGGGGACTACCAGAGTTAAGGCTGTCCCTTAAGCTGTAGTTTTCCTTTTAATAAAGGTTTTGATTTATGATAGACTTAATTATAGATATTGGGGTAGTGACTTCATTGTTCTTTTCACTGAAATGTGCATGAAATTTTAGTTCAGGAGTCAGTTTGACATTTGTCCAAGCTAGTAGCGACCCAAAGTTATTGTCTGTATGTGATGGTAACTGGGATATTTAGCTTGTGCTTGGCCTTTCCAACACCTGCAGAAGAGCTTACATTGCTAGAAATGCTTCTAATTTTTCTTCATTTCAGTAGTCTTTGCATGGAGAGGAGATTTAACCATTCTTGTATTCCCTGTGAATGCAGTATGTTTAGTTTTTCAGTAACAAGTTGGTTCTTTCCCTTCAGTGAGCATACTGCAGCTCAGATTATAGTTTGGAGATGAATTTGACAGCTCTGCTTAGTTCTCTACTAAAGGTCGTGTAATCCTTTTAAATTGATTAAAAAATGGGTACGCAGGTCAAAGAGGAGAACCTTTTCTGCGCCTCTTAGTGTCATTTTGAGCTTTTTTGAAAGAGCTGATGGAGCATGTACTCCTCCACCTCATTTTTATACGGCAGCAGTTGGACACGGTCTGCCTTTGCTAGTAAGTGAGCCATAATGATCCTTTCAGCGACGTGTCCTAGATGAAGCTGTGATGTGGTGTGCTAGGGCTATGCAGAAATTGGGTTAGCAGCAGTGTTGAATGCAAGGTCTGATGGAAGAGAAGGAGCCCTGGTAGAGTGTCAGTGCCAGCCAACCTTGTAAATTGCTGCTTCTTGATTGATGGGCTGCTTTTGTCTTTAATAACCTCAGCATCTACAGCTGGCCCCTCTAGGGGAGATGCAGGGTTTTTACAAGCATTTGATTTGAAAGCTGTGTGTTTTGCTGAAAAAAAGCTTAAGTATGAAATCTGCTTTTCCTAAACTCAAGTGCAATTATAACTTAAGGGCTTCTTAACCAGTGCACAAGAATTTTGATACCCCATTTTGTGTCCAGATACATGTGCGAGTACAAGTGTAATGAAATGTTATCCTCTTCTTGGCTGCTAACTGATTTCATGTTACTCACAGGAACATTCAGGACGTGTCTTTAGACTCCAGTTTGATGAATTTCAGATCATTAGTAGTTCTCATGACGATACGATTCTGATTTGGGATTTCTTAAACGTGCCACCCAGTGCCCAGAATGAGACTCGCTCTCCATCTAGAACATACACTTACATCTCCAGATAACAGTCTGCACTTTACTACCCTCAGGAGGTAAGTCTTTGTCTTTTCACATACAACACATTCGTAAAATTATCACGCCATCTGTATGTTGGCCTACTCAAAACAACAAGCTGCTGTTTTCCTTAAGAAAATAAATTATGCCTTTATTATGCCCTTATGCCACTTGTGTTATCTAGCCTGTGGCTGTGCTTCAGCTTATAGAACTTGTCACGTCACGGTATCTTAGCCCCATGCCTTCTATAATCTCTCCTGTTGATAGCTGTGCGCATAAGGTAAAATATGGAAAGCTATTATGCATTCAGTGCTCTTGGAGATAGAGGGAAACTTGGTATACTGCACAGGCATTCCGAGTACCCAGTGAAATCAGGGTCATTTAGCGTTTTTGAAGCATCCTCTTCCCTGGTGAAATCTTTGTAACAAGCATTGTAACGTGTCTCTAGCAAACTGAAATGTGTATGATCTTTGGACAAGTGCTCATCAGAAATGAGCAGTTCTGTGATATCCACACATAAGAGGAAAAGCTTTCAGAACTAAAAAGGACGCGCTAGGCAACGTGGCAACTCAAAGCTGTCAAAAACGATGCCCATGGGCTTAGCCTATTTTGTTTCCGTTTTTCTGCAATTCAGCATGCTTTAGTTCTCCAAGCACGGTGGGTAAAAGCTCTGCTGTAGATCTGTTTGTTAGAACAGTGGATTCTTTTCCTTATGTCATCTACATTGCTGCCAACAACTGCACTTTGTGCTATAAATAGCTGTGAATGCTGGGGCTTGGAAGCACACAAATTGCCTTACTAAAGCAGGGCAGTTGCCCCTTTCTCCAGTGCCCTGTCTTTGCCTGTGCTGATACTGGATGCTTCCAAGGAAGTGGATACACCGCAGTGAAAGGAATTAGGAGTAGTGTTGCCTCAACAGGAAGGATTTATTTTATTTAAAGTACGTAATTAGTAGTTGGCTTAAACATTGTGGGAAAAGCTTTCCCTGTCTTCGTGTTAGCATGGATTTTCATTATCTATCTGTGTTTATTCCTGCTGTGGCAATGAGTTCCTCAGATTTTTCCATTCCTTCTGTAGGATCTTTGGGCTAGGAAGTACCTTGCCTTGTGAAGACTTCAGGCTTCTTTGGGATGCAGGTTCTTAAAAGTTACTTTCCTTTCACCTGTAAGGATTCCTCAGGAAAGTGTTGTCTGCTTCATTTCCCCTAAAACCAAAGGAAATTTGTATATCTATCTCTCTTAGATCTTGAGTGAAGAACAGTTAAATCAGCTCTCGTTTCTCATACAAACTTGAATTCTGCCCTACTTGAGTGTTAGGGAATCAGTTGTATTCCCTACAGTATTTCATGCGTATGTCCGTATGCTCCCTTTCTAAGTGAAACACTCAAAATCTGAGCATAGTTTTTAGTGTCAGAAGTTATTACAGTATTGAATAAAACATACTGAACAGTTCATTTAAGAGCTCCAAAGAAATTTTGACATCAAGAGCACTGCTGCAAGGGTAATCTAATAAAAACTCACTATTCCTTATAAAAAGAATAAAAATTTCTTTATTCTGTGTGCAGTGGAAGGCCAACAGAAATCTGCAAAAGGTACTGTGCTAAACTTACTGTTTGTGTCAGGTGAGGAAGTGGCTAAAAGATGCATTTTCCTGGGAGATAAATCCTGAAACCACCCAAACAGGCAGGTCCTCCAGCACTGCTTATCTGTCACTTCCACTTCAGAACTGTGTTCAGTCCAGGGTGGCACACTTGTGGAAAGCTTGATGCTGTCACTGATGGTCATGTCCAGAGGGACTTTGTCCTAATCTAAGACAGGGATGCTGCAAATGCCTTCTGCGCCACCTGGGTCACTACCTAGATGAACTTTAGGGTGGTAACTCCAGGGCTTGTTGAAGTTGGTTTTCCCTCTCTGTGGAAAACCTTTTCTTTCAGAATATTTTTGCACACATTCTCATGCATATAGAATAGTCCGTGTGAGAAGGTGACAATAGTTTTGGGCACAAACTTGATCCGTCTTCCAGTTCATTCTCTAGTACCTTCTTCTGTTTGCTTGTAAGGTGGAGATTGGCGAATTCTTTCGTACAGGAAGCACAGTGCATTTGGCAGGTTTCTCTTATTAGCTTTGATTCATGGAAAAGCTATACATGGTGTGTCTTAAGCTCAAAAGAAATGAGGAGTTGAATAAAATGTATTTCAATTTGTTTGAACAGCAATATGCTGGTGTTCTTTCTTTCTTGCCATATGTGGCCCATAAGATCCACTGTCATGGAGATTTGTCGATGAAATATGAAGAACCCTTGGCAGTGTGCTCTTCCCTTCAAATTCTGCACACTTGACAGTTTTGAACAGCTTATGTCTGACTTGTCCCATGATGCAGAACTGGAAACACGCAGGCCTCCATATCCTGGGAACTGTCGGTGTTGGTAACGATGGTCCCTTAATAATTGTTTCCTATACAGGAGAGATGCTGTGATGTCACTTTATGACAGGTTTGTCTGAATTCAGAATCCACAAAACATAAATCTACATACAATTATGGTCAAACAGCTAATATTTCATTATGACATTTAATGAAACAGTTTTATATTCTTTCAAACATTATAGTCTTCTGAATTTTGAAACAGCCCTGTGCCCTTGCTTTTTTTTTTTTTTTTAACAAGGCTTGCAATGTTATGCCTCTTCAAAGCGGATCATTTTTGACAGTCCTGGCAGTTGGCTGCAAGGGTTTTATTGCTTTCTGTTGAATTCCTGTTGTTTATTGTAACATGATAAAAATTGTTACCATATGATAGTCTAATATTCTTATATTAAGCACTAGGCCGTGGGCTAGGGGGAAGGGAAGTCAAGAGGGAAGTGCCTAAAGATGTTTTAACTTTTCATGGGAATTTCTGTACCAGAGCAGGGTTACTTGCCGTAGTCCACAAAAGTGATTTGGGGAAAGTAGCAAGCAGAATTAAGTTCGGATTTAATTAGCTACGAATTCGGTCTCCAGGCTTGTAAGAATCACGTGACTCGACAACGTAAGCAAAACGTAAAACTACTTGACTTTGTTGTTTTAAAATCCCGTACATGGGAAGAGCTGATCTTTGTATCGGTGCAAACCGTGCTCCCCTGCAGCATGGAGGAGAAGGCAGCCCAGCTGCTGGAGGCTGCTGTTTCACCTGTAGGAACCGTGCCAACCTGAAGGGACCTCCTGCTCAAGGACGTGGGCTGTTGAGAATCCTGCTCTTTGCAGAATGTGCTCTGAATTCAGTTAGGAGGGCAGTGTCCCGGGGAGGTGTCTGTCGTTGAGGGAAGTATTTGTAGCACAATGAGCTATGTAAAGGCCCCCTGAACGCGTCACGGTAAGTGGTGTGCTCCCTGCAGGTGTTTTGTTCCTGTAGTTTCAGCCTGGTGTACGAGTGGTGGTATGTGCCTAACCTTCTCCAGATGTCTCCAAATGTTGCTTTTGGACACTTGCGTTCTGCCAGTTCAGCTTGTCTTTTGTCTTTTTCAGGGTTTCACAGTCTTGAACTACTGGATTTTGGCTACTACATGCCTGAAGATGTTGATCGACATCTAAAGTCAGAATTGGTTCTAGATGCTGTGTAGATGCAAAGCAGCACAAATCTATATCTAAATTTCTTAATCTTTCCTGCTCAGTGGTCGTCTTTGAATTTACTACAAATTCACTGACTTGGAGTAGATGAATTTCAGAAGCCTATCCTTCCCTGCAATGAGAAATCCAAAGCTTCACGTGTAAATTGTCCGTAGAACCTGAACTCAGATGGCTTGTTTTTCAGAAATAAATCAGAAGTCAAGAAAGGACTTGGCCTAATTTATATTGCTTTGCACTTTTGTCTGACTTTAAAGAAAAAAACATTCTCCAATGAAATTTGGGTGCCAAACACATACCCAGAATGTACAGAGCTTTGCTTTCAAAGTCACCATTGTCCTTTAGACTTTAATCTCATGACAGATTCAGAGCCTGTTTTGTTTGATAGGAGTGTACGTTGGACTCTTAGAAATATTTCTGAATTGCTCAGTAATATTTTTGGATTACAGTTTACTTGTTTCTGCACCAATAATTTCTTTTAAATTAAAAATTACCTGTAATTCAGGCTAGGTTATCTAAACTAGTTGTATAGCACTGTCGTTTCCTTTTAACTGTGCTCTGTACTACAGCCGTCCTATGCTTCCTAATGTTTGGTATAGTAAAACCTTTCCATGTGTGCTTGCCTCATTTCAAATACTGTATAAGCATGTAGATATAATGTACATAACCGTGTAACCTCCAGGTGCTAGGAGTCAGGATTTCCTGACACTACACACTAATACAAAATGTGGTAGCACTTGGCAGCAGGATGTTCTAACTACTGGCACTGTAGGGGTTAATATGAGTTACCTAGAAATTTTCTCTGCAAAAGGAGGTTTTCAGTATTCGTTAGGATTTTTTTTTTTTTAATGGGAACTACATATTTTAAAATGTAATTTCTAAACTTTTTAAAAATTAAAAAATGTTTAATTTATGTTCTGTATCTTAATTTTGTGCCGCAGTATTTACGGATGTCTTTCTTTTAACACCAGTAGGGCCTCACGACGGCCTGCTGATGTCCTTCTTTAGCATTAGTTGGTCTGCTCAATGGAGAAGGTGCCATGGGCCAAAGTTAAATTTATTTATGTTTGATTTGTGACACTTCCTTACGGTGGAGTGGAGGTCCCTTCAGGTCAATGTTCTGATTACCACGCTAGTTCTCTTACCTGTGGCTATCAGCTGTAACCATATTGCAATGTCCTGGTCATGGTTTCTCTTTGTTAGCATGCTTTGATTTGGAAACCTCGGTAGTTTCTCACATTGTCATAGTCTCCCCTCTAATTTATGTGGTCGTATAAACGCTACTGCATTTTTCTTATGTCAGAGTAAGACATGGACAAATGCGAATTTGAATATTTTATCTCCATTAGCCATGTGTGACTACGCCTGTTGGTGGCTTTTCTTTAATGCTTCAGTCAAACTCAGCGTGAAATACACCTGTTTTCCTGGGGAAGATGTGTGTTGGCACAGAAATGTATTGTCATTCCTTTGATCATTGTATGTCGTGTATTTTTGTCCTCTGGCAGCACTTTCTTGGGTTTGAATTTTTCCCTTTTACAATCAGAAAGGCTGAGGGATGTCAGATTGCCGAGGGATCGATCCTGAGCTTACCAGCAGAACAGCTATGGTTAGGTGCAGCATTTCTGTGTCAGACAAGTTCAGAGAAAGCATCCATCAAGACATTACTGAAACGTTACAGAAGTGCAACTCAAGGTTTTTTCCTCTTCACCCTTCACATTGAGAGAGGTGTTGGGATCAGTGTTTAAGTTAAACTTAACTCCCATTTACGTGTTACTACAACGATATTTATTTCATCAAGATGACCGAATGTGATGAAGTACAGAAGGTTAAAAACGCGCTCCTAAGCGTCCATAAGATCACTTTTTGGTAAGCTTGACAGTAGTTTGTGAAAGTGTCTTACTTTACCCTTCTCATCTAATAGCTTTAATATTAAACTGTTTAAAGAGAAAAATCTGTCGCAGCCCTGAAGAAAAAGGTATTTGTTTCTGAAAAATGGAGTCCTTTTTTAAATGCATGTGTAAGACTTAAATTCCTGTTTTTCCTTGGGAGATAATGGTATTTGAACATGCGGTCTAAACTTCTTTGTGCTTTGTGTAACATAGCAGTGGACTTTTGTGATTGGCACCCAAGGAACTTGACTCCTGGGATTAATGGTAGTGATCCTGGCTGCACTCTGGACTTTGTTTTGCTAACATAAATGAGCAACTGTACATTACTGCTATATTAATGTTTCAAAGCACTGGGATAGTCTAATTCTAACTTGTAATTATGTTTGCCAATTATCTGTTTGGAAAGTTGGTGTATGAACAGCTTATTGAAACTGTTAAATTGTACAGATATCGTTCATGATCTAAAGCTTTGTACCGTGGAATGTGCTTAATAAAAAAAAGTTTGAACTTAATTTGTCAAATAAATGGATCAGTAACGTCATCTAACTAAATGTTGGTATCATGCATTAGTTAACGTATGGACACGGTGAAAACTGCACTGAGCTAGTTCACCCATCTTGGAGAAACTTCTCTGCTGTGCTCTGCAGCACTTCTGGTCCGTGCATCAGCAGAAACATCGCAAGAATTATTAGTTTATCAAGGATGCAGATAGACTTTTTAAAGTATTACCCATTTCCGGGGTTGCTAAAGCAATTCGTGCCCTGAGCCCTGTGCACATAAAGGATCTTCTGATGCTAGCTGTGCCTTAAGAAAAACTGCTTTTCTTGGGTTTTCTTTTGCTAATGTGCAGTGAGGGTGCATAAGTCCTTCAAAGGTCTTCTGTTAGACAACCACAATACAAAAATGGTTGGGTGTGTTCTGTGGCATCACATCAGTAACAAAAAGGTGACACGTTTTGGGTATTACTTCTGTCCCCTGGTGTTCTGTCAGTTTTATTTGTGAGCAAGCCTTGCTTTTAAAGAATTTGAGAAATCATCGCTGCTGCTGCTGCTTGGTTAATGAGTTCTGACAGCTCAGTTCCGAGCAGGCCGCCGACCAGAATGATTTGTCGTGCAGACCTTGTGGTGCTGCCTCGTCCTCTTAGCTCTGCCTGGGATCTTGCTTTGGGCATCTTAGGCAACTGGGTTGACTTCGTGTGCCTCCCATGGGGCTCACCAGTGATCTGCTGTGGGAAGTGTTTTTGGTAAGGTGCAGGTTGGATGTGCTCACCTGAAATGTTTTTAAAGGTTGCTATAAACACTGCAAAGAATATGAAGCAAGTTCTGGCTAAGCATTAGCAAATGCAGTGCTCAAAATTCCTCTCTGTAGATTACTTTTATTCTTCTTGGCCTAATCTGACACTGGATAATTTCAAAGAAACTTCACTTTTGTTCAGACTAGCTGCACTTCACTGAGAGGAAAGCAAGAGAAATCTTCATGTATTTTTCTGCTAGAAGGGCATTGTAAAAAGTGAAGCCTCATTGAACTATTTAAAGCCCTTGTGAATGTCTTTCTGAATATCGTTATCTGTAAGAGCCATGTGAAAATGCAGAGTAGAAATTCTGAGATCAAACTTAAAATCCATCTCACCTGGGTGGGCTTCAGATTTTTATTTTTCCTTCAAGTTCTATTCTTAATATTCTTAACAGTCTCCATTAATTCCCACTGGAGAGCTTTGTAGAGAAGTTGAGGCTCCTCTGCTGGGTGCTCACACATCCTCCCAGAGTTTTTGGGGCCCCCTTTTGACTTTTCCCTCTTGCCCAAGGCTGTTTGTGGTGTGCTGCTGGGCATGATGCAGCTGTGCTGCTGCCAGCCAGCCCGCGAGCACCAGGTGAGTGGGGCAAACTGGGAGCCATCTGGGCACGGTTAAGAAGAGGCTGTTGAGTGCTCTCAGATTTCAAGGTCTGAGGGAGCCGTGGCTGTTAAATATGCAGGAGAATTGGGTTTTACCCTGCTCGTCTGATCGCGTTACACCAGCAGATGGTTTCGCTGCTGTGACCCGATGCTCCCAGGGGACGAGGGACCCCGGGCTGCTGCTGGCTGCAACCAGGTGATGGAGAGGTTTGTGCTTAGAAGTGAGGCAATGGGGGTGTGTAACGTCCTTCAGGGCCCTGTGTTTGTGGGGGCAGCTGTGTGCTTACCCTGTAAGTGAGCCAGCTGTGTCCTAATTTGTGCTCAGTTTCTCCTGAGCAGCAGTGGGTTTGCTTGGTTCAGCAAACCGTGAGCTTTTGTGAAGAGGATTGGAGAGGCGAGTGGCTGACAGGTAACGACAAATAACTTGGGTGAGTCTTTTAAAAGTCCCATCTGAAGAAAGGCTTCAGCGGGCTGTGCTCTTGTGGCTTTATGGCAAGAGTTGTCAGCAGATCCCCTGTTCTGGTAACCCCCCGCTGCCATGAGGTGGCCGCTTGTGGCTGCTGTTGCAGTCGGTGCCTGCAGGAAGGTCGCCCTGGGCTTTTCCTTTGCTGTCTCTGTGAGATAGCAGCTCCACAACAACCTCACTGCCTGCAGAAAAGGCTCCTGTTAGAGATCCAGCTCAGCCTGGGCTGGCTTTCAAGGTCAGAGCCACGTTGATGTGCTCCATTGGGTACAAATGCACTTCAGTCAAATTAATCAGTGGAAAGCCTGGTTCAAGAACGTGGTGGGAGAGCAAGCAGCGAGATGTGTTTTGGGGCTGAGCAGGAGATGTTTGGGCCTGATACTATAAACTGGCCAGCCCAGAGCTTTCTCCTTGGCAGGTACAGAGCTGAGCACTCCAGGCCTGAGTTTTCTGCTCTGCTGCAGTGTGGGTTTTTTTTTTTTTGTTTTTTTTTTTTTTTTTTTCACAGATGTCTGCTCTTCATTTACCTCTGCTTCTCACCATTTCCAGAAGCTTTTTTTTCATTCTTTTTTTTTTTTTTTTTCTGAGCAGCTGTGAGATGCAGAAGGTCCAAGTGGGGAGCGTGAGCAGCGCTGCCTGGACTTGGGGAAGGAGGGTGGTGGTTACCCAGGGGGAAAACTTGCACGGATAGAATAACTGGAAGGGAACAGCGTGTGCGGAGAGGAGAACACTTGGATGCAGAGGAACACCTTGCTTTCCTGTCCTGCATGACTGTGGTCATATTTCTGCACAGCCTGATTGTGCCAGCTCTCCTGCTGTGGGTCATCCCCTATGTGGGATGGCAGCAATTACAGCTAACGAGTTTCAGGTGCTCACTGTTTGCTGGCTCAGGGGTGGAGGCTGCCCAGCGCCGTCCTGCAGCAAACGCTGGGCAGGCACCAAACCTCTGCTAGCCTGGAGCTGGGAGCTTTTGGCCAGGCTCAGGGAAGGAAAAGGGGCTGGGGTGGCTGCAACAGGCCTGTCCTGAAGCCTCTCCAGTTCCTGGCGTGTAAGCTGGAGGGCAAACAGCACGTGCCTCTGGAACAGATCCTTTGGGATATGCGTGGATGAACAGCGCCTTACGCTGCCTGCTTACCACAGGTATGGCCTTGTCCTCAGCTGTCGTAAGGAAGTTTTGCTAACTAAAGGTTTTCTTAACAATATTGTTGAAGCTAGGGATTGCCTCCAGGTTAACCGCCAAGCTCTGCACCTTGCTGTCCCACAAACTGCCTGGAGCCCTGGTGCTCACGGCCTGGCGGTGTTCAGCGTGGCCCACCATGTCTGGGGGGTCTCTCTTCTCCCTTCTCAAGATATTTCACATTGTCTCAGTGCCAATTATCAGCAGCGAGGTGACCCTGGAAGTGCTTGCCCTCTTACAAATAACCCTTTTGGAAGGATCTAGCATCTCGTGGACTGAATTAAGGAAGCACCTGGAGTGTTTTTTTTTTTTTTTTTTTGGCATTTCTTCCCAAAGTTGTACAGCTAAGCGTGCAGACGTGTGCGGGAAGCATTACAAAACCTTTCTAGGTCAAAAGAATCACCAGATCTTATCCCTCTGCAGTTTCGGGGAGCAGGGATGAGAGCAGGGATGCGCCTGCTTGCTCCCTGGGCTGGAAGTAAGAGCAAAATGATTTGGGTCAGCTTAGAGCAGATTTCCTTTAGTGTGCAGAGGGGAACTTTTCTCACTTGTTCCTATTTTTGAGTTCTCACATTCAGAGTTTTTCTGCTTTAAGCCCTCTGGGTTGAGGAGCTGCAGTTTTCAGAGCCCAGGGGTTTGTGTGTGTCCAGGCAGAGCCCGGGAGAGGTGGCAGGGGGATGCAGGGGGAGGGGGTCACCCCGACTGGCCCTGGGTTTAGGGAAGGGAGAGCAGGAGCTGAGCGTTGGGTGCTCGCGTCCTCCTTGCTGCTCGGGTGAGGCAGGTTCCAAGCTGGAGGCTGACCTGAAGGCTTTTCGGGTTTCACAGCACCTCTTGGTCTCCTGTGCAAATGTCCACCGGCAGCTTGGGGCCCAGGAGGGACACAGGTGAGTTTGTCTGAGGGAAGGGGCTGGGAAACTCCCTCCTGGGGAGCTGCTGGGTTCATGCAGGAGGCTCTTCCCCTGGCTGCAGGCTCGGAAATGAGCTTACACCCCCGTGAGAAGCGCTGGATGTGCCATTCTTCAGCAAGCGGCAGATGAGAGATTAAAAATGAGTAACACCAAACCTTGCGAGGAGCAGGAGGCTGCGGTGCTGAAATCCCAGCAGGGAGCGCAGCGAGGGCTGGCGGTGTTTGTCCTACAAAAACTGCGGTTCAACGTGGCCCAGCTCCTAGAGGGGAATCTTAGAGCTGTTCCTGTTGTGTTATTTGAGGGAAGCTTTCAGAATTGTTCTGGGCATCAGATGGAAACCATTGCTGAGGTGCTATGGCAAGGGGTGGTGCTGGGGAGGGAGGGGGCAGCCCACGGCCACTCCAGAGCTGCTGGGGGTGAGGCTTTGCTTCACCCCAACCCCTTCACGACAGGCAGGACGTGGATGTGGGCGCTAAGGTGGAGCTGAAGCGGCTTTGGGGTGGCAAGGGGAAAGCTGGAGCTGAGCACTGGCACAAATGGTGTGCACTGAGGGCTTGGGAGGCTACAGGGGGCTGGGACCTGCAGTCCAGACCCACGTCTGGTGATTATTTTAGCTGGTTCCCAAATGTGGGTGCTTCCAGCAGCTGCATGGGGCTGTTAATTGCATCCAGGAGCCTCTTACCCTGCCCTTTTTCCTGTCTGCACAGTGAGTGGGATGTTTCCTGCCTCTTTTCCAAGCGCCTGTCCCTTTTGTCACTGCCTGTGCCTACGCCATGCCTTTGCTACCAGCCAAGTGCTACCTCCTTCCCACATCCCTCTCACCCCTTCAAACAGCAAAATTACCTGGCCAAACTCTTCCATGGCCTGCTGGGGACAGCAGTGTGGCTCTGTCACCATAGTGGCCATGGCACAGAGTGGTGGATCCCCGTGCGTGGCACCCACCACCTCACCTGGGCAGAAGAGGTGGGTGCTGGTGGCTCTGCCTTTCCCTGCCCGCAGGAGGCAGCTGCAATGCCAGCAGCTACTTCCACAAGGCAAAAGCCTCCAGGAGGATAGGAAACAGCAATCTTCCCTTCTGGAGAAGCGCGAGGGATGTATATTTTTGGAGGTTTATTCTAGGTACTTGCTGGAAAGGCTCCACAAATAGCAGTGACTGCGCGTGCCAGCAGGAGGAAGAAGATGGATGGGAGCGAGCTCCTGCTCCTGGGAGATGTTTCACCTCTGGACGCAGAGAACAAGCTGCGAAATGTTCCTACCATGTGTTTATGGATCCGCCGCACAGGCGGACGCTGCTCAGCTCCAGCACGCTCGTGCAAAACGTGTCGGTGCAGGGATGACTGAAGTGAGCGACTCCCCTTCCTCCGGGAGCGCACACGAGGCCGCCCCGCTGCCAAGTGCCAAAAGCTGCACCCAAGCCTCCTGCTAGAGTGTGGTAAGTCAGCCCTGACTGGGTGGCCCTTTTTTCATTTTTTATTTTTTAATCTGCAGACAGGTCTCAGTCTGAAGTAGAAACAGCTTTCCTCGTCTGAACAATTTAAAGAATTGCATTTTCATCTTTTCCTTGGCACGGCCCAGTGCAAATAAAGTGAGATGCGTTTGTATCTCTTGACTACTTTTTTTCCACAGTCTAAAATCTTCTATTTTCTTTTCCTCCTTTTTTCCTTTGAAGCAATCTTTTGAAGGTTTTATTTTTTAATTTCCAAACACATACTCAGAAAAGACATTCACTTTTTTCTGTACGTCTTCCACTGAGCCAGACTTCCACATTGGGGAGCAGCCGGGCTGGAGACCTGGGGCTTCATCTTTGCCAGATGGGCTGGGAGGGCAATGGGTGTAGAGATGGTGCTTGCAGTTTTGAGTGCCCACAGAGCTGTGCTGGTAGCAAAGGCTGCTCGGGAGCTGATGCATCCCTCCAGCAAAGCCTCTGACCTGATGCAGAGCCTCAGTTGGAGCCAGTGGCACGTCCCAGCAGGAGTGGCTGAGCAGCAGCACGGTTATCCCATGCCTCTGCTTTGCAGAGCTGGGGTTGCAGCAGGGTGGGAATTCAGTGCTGGGGATACAGGATTATCCCGGAGCTGGGGATAACGCCGAAGTCTTGCTTAGGACCAAATTTGCCGCACAAGGAGGAGGAGCGTTGTGCCTGACTGCAGCGTGCCCCAGCCCCGTGCTGTGTGCTGCTGATCTGCCATGGACAAAGCCCTGGGCAGCCAGGCCGGCTGCTGGGGCTGCCCTGAGCACACGGTGTGGTGGGCAGTGTCCTTGTGGGAGCTGTCAGCAGGAACAGACGTGGCTCCTGGTGCTTTAACCTGTGCTGGGGGCAGTAACATGAGTGTTTTGGAGGAGAGAGACTGGAAGAAGTTCAAGCCCATGAAGTATTGTCTTTGTCTTTGCAGGGTTGCATTGGTTTGTTTACCACTCTGCTATTCTATGTCACTTGTTTTTCAGGGTTCTCTCTCCTCCTGACATGAGATTTACCTTCTTTCTGTTCAGTTATTTGTGCTCTTTTGCCTTGGATTCTTTGTTTTAATTTGATAAACTTCTCTAGGAAAGCAAGCACTTAGCTGTGGCACTTGAGGTGCTGCTATAAAAATGCTCTCAGCCAGTGCCCTGGATTTTTCTCAGCTGTGGTTGTAATGTGGTGGTCAGTCCCAGGCGAGGTCTCCAGTGGGGACTCCTCAGCCTGAAGGTTTTGGTGGGCTCTGAGCAGCTCTGTTTTGAACAGTAGCAGGAGATTTGCAGGTCCCAGCCGTGACTGGCAGCTGCCTTCCCTGGGCTTGCAGTGGTAAGAAGATGTGGCTGCTGCAGTTTGGGAATCTGAACAGTCCTTTGTGCCAGTTTATTAAAACTTGCAAACGGGAATGTTTTTGAAGGATGTGTTCATGATTTAAAAAAAAAAAAAAAGGGCTAGAGTAATTGAGTCTCCTTAGGGTTTCACGGGCATGTGTACTTGTTTGTCTTTCAAATCAGCAAGCTGATGCTCAAAAGAAGTGGGAAAGAAGCTGCTGTGAACACTTGTGCTTTTTAAATGACAGAACAGACTGTTTTAGAAGTCCCACATGGCTGTTAGTGTTGTTACGCAATTTCTTTGGGGAGTGCTGTGGCAAGCAGCCACACGGCTTGTTCTCTGTCTCTAGCTCTTAGCAGAGTGAACCCTTGCAGCAGTTACTCCCTATCAAGCTGCCCCTGGGATTTGATGGGATGTTTTTTTTTTGCCTTCTCTAGGTAAGGCTTCGTGTGTGCCACATGATGTTGGTCTGGGTCCCGTTTTACCTGCATCCACTGGAAGATGCTCCAGTGGTTGCTGCCTGGGCCTTCCTGTGCCACCAGCCATGCTCACTTGTTTCCTGCAGGTGAAGAATAATAGGAGGAAAAAGGTCACAAAATAATAAGAATTCAAAATAGTCTCCTTTATTTATTTTTTTCCCCCCTCTAATTGTTTTTTAATATCTTTGTAATTAATCAGTTGCTAAGGTTATGCAGGCACTTCTGGGAAATGTTTCTCTAATACAGTTGGTGAAATCATCGTGTATTTAAAAAAAAAAAAAAAAGCTGAAAAGAGATCTCGGAATTTAAATCCTTCATCTGGAAGGAAATCCTGGAATCAGTGGAGCCAGTGCCTTCGTGCACCTTCCAGCCTAGTCCTGAGAGAGGCTGCGTTTCCCATGGGAGCCCAATGATTGATGCAGAAAGCACGTTACGGGACTGAGTTCTCAGCACTTCTCCAGGAGAGTGAGTCCAGATTCATGCCCTCAGCATCTGTATTTTTACAGCACCAACCACAACATCCCATTGGATCAAGATCAAGGCGCTCGTCCGTATTTTTAAGGTCTGTAGCGGTCTGGACTATGGGTTTCTGACAGCCGAAAGCCTCCAGCCTGAGTGAAGGCACACGGCGTCACTGGTGGCGGGGTGGGTAGGGCACGGCTGTGCAGGCCGCGGGTCTCCCCTGCACTGCCCCGAGAGCCACGGGATGCCCAGCACCAGGAGCAGGGGGCTGTTGTGGTCACTGCTCCAGGTGTAACGCAAAGAATAAGTCTGGTGAAGATCCTCTTCTCCCCACCTCCAACAGTGCTTCCTCGAAAAGGCCCAGCCTGCAGCAGCGCAGCCCTCCACGTGCCAGACGCAAGCTGCGTGGCTCCGAGCGCTGTTAAAACAGGCTGCAATCATCAGTGAAGTTTAAAACCACACTGACTCATCCCTTGGGAAGGCTAAAGGTGCATTTTGGTTACTCTGTTGCAGCCTGATGGGGTTTTCTTGTGATCCAGGCCCTGCCTGCTGAAGGAACTGCTGTGCTTTGTGTCAGTGGCAGGTTTTATTGCGGCCCTGGGTAGCGCTGGACCTCGTGTTCCTGCAGCCACTGCTTTGCAGTGGGGTGGCCTTGGAGCATTCATTGATTTTTCCAAGCTCCAGCTTTTCCCTGGATCCTTTACAACTGTTTGTGCTATGCTCTTTGTTACTGAAACTGGATGCAAGTTAGTTGTTAATGGCATACAAACCAGGAAAGAGCACTGCTATGGAAGTCCTACTGCTACTTAGTCCTTAGAACATTTCCATTAAAAAAATATTCTAAATAGTAATTTAACAAGTCAAAATTACAATTGAGCCAAAGAGAGATCCCACAGAACTTTCAATGGATTTTATGCATCTCTGCACAACGTATTTGGATGGACCTGATTAGGCATTAAAAAGGGCTGCTTTTTGTCGTCTTTAAAAATTAGCTAATACTGCTTCATCTGAGCACCTCCAGCACTGTGGGAATAGTATTTAGTTGCAGCTGCATCTGGAAAGGTTTGGAGTTTGACCACCCTCTATACCTGCATCATTTTTCCTACCTATAGTTGCTGCTCTGAACCTGAAGCAGCCCTTCTGGCAAGGAAGTCCTCGCGCATCAGGAATGCAGGTTCCTGTTTTTGGGGTTTCTGGTATCAGCACGACGAAGCTTCTCACCAGCAGATGAACCCAATGATCTTGCAGGTCCAAACATGATGTCTCTAATTAGTTTTGCATGTCTGCACTGTTCCCTCTGCAGTATGCTTGTGGTTCAGTGGCTCCTTAGAGGTGGCATGGGGGAATTGATTGAGAAAAGACATTTGGAGTATTAGCCCTACGCACCATTGACTCCAAATCCCCCAAACTGGTTTGGCAAGTGATACGCAAAGACATTCTGCTGGTCCCGTCCCAGTGCTTGTAGGCATCCGTTTATTTCCACACATGCTCCTGGCTAGCATGCAAGCCCCTGTCACAGTTTACAGCAAATGCCACGAGACTCAAGCTGTGAAAGGAAAAGTCCAAACCACCAGCATTTGGACTGAAACACAAATGTTTCCCTCTTGAACGAGATCGCACTGACTGAGGAAGAGAGATGTCGGGAAGTGGCCAGGGTGCTGTTACCCCAAACCTCTACTTCCCATTTGGGTGGGACACAAAATGACTGTTTTTGCATGTGGACCCTCAGCTGTGCAGAGTGGTGCAGGTGTAGATGGGCATGGCCTTGCTGTGTGGTCTAGGTGAGATCTGCCAAGGCCCATTTGTACTCCCTAATTCCCAAACTGGTGCTTCTTGTCATGAAAACCATGCAAAGAGTGTTCCTGTCCCTTTTTGTGGCCCCTCTGGTCAGCAAGGTGCAAGACCCACACCGTGCTGTTGAGGGCTACTTTTTCCTCAGAGAATGAGCTGTCGTGCTCAGCAAGGGAAGGGTGGAGAAAGCTGCTCCAGCCTTGGTGGTGTTAGCATGGATGCTGGTGCTGGGGAGTGGTGACAGATCTGGCAATGTTGTCCTTGAACTCTGCATCAGAGCTTGTGCTCTGGGCTGCGTGGAGTTGAACCAGCACTCCTGGCCCTGCCAATCCGCCTCCCTGGGGAGATGCCCTCTGAGCAGTTGAACTGACTTCAGCTGTGAGCCCAAAGCCTGCCCTCTGCTCGAAGGGAGGTCTCTTCCCAGCCATGTGGCCATTGCCTTGGTGTCCAGGCACTGCAGGCAGCAGCCTGCGCAGGGCAGGCAGAGTTGTGCCTTTCCCTGAGAACGTCTAACAGTAGTTTCTTCCCACAAAACACAGGGCCTTGAACTCCCTGGAAACTGCATTTTATCAGTGAGCATCCACTGAGATGGGTACAAATGAATACGAAGCACTGGAGGGCAGTGAAGAGACAACCTTCTTCAGAGCAGCGATGGCTCCTGCTTCTAGGCCTGCTCCGTGGATGTGCTTGAGGAGTAAATCTGTGTGTCCTGGGAGCCACCTGCGTGCTGCTGCCTCCCCGTTGCTGCTCCAGAGAGGTCCTGTCCAGGACAGACAATGCTTTGCTCGCTAATTGCGTTTCAGGACACATAATCCTTACTTCACACTTTTTCCCAGACAATATCTTTCCATATAATCTTAATGATTCCTGCTGCAATAACAAATAGGCAACCCTGAGAATAACTTCACACTTAGTTGCTCGTGCCAAGAATCTCACCACTTGGCCCTTCTCTGGGTGTTTTCCCTCCAATCCATCTGCACAAACAGAAGTGGGCCAGTTCTGTGCCTCAGGAATGAGGAGATAAAAAGGCAATAATTTATTTTTCCACCAAAGCTAGAAGTATTTTATAGAATTTGCTAAAGTTTTTGTTTCAGGAAATTTCATCATGTCTCCAGGAAAAAAAAGCGTCTAATTGGCCTCAGATTTTCTAACTCCCTTTTCATTTTTGTAATATGAGGAGGTCTAGGTCATCTCAAGGTCACTGCAGTTAGTGTTGCTTTAGTGCACCTCTGTGGATACCTCGTTTCTGCAGCAGTTTTTCCTTTAAAAACAGCTCTAGCCTGCTGCTGTAACAGCCACTTTCTTTGGCAACCATTTGCATTCCTTTAGCATATGGAAATATTTTTAAAAACACATACCAGTGTATGCTGCTTATAGGTGAAACTCTCCATCAGAGATGGAGCAAATACTTCCAAACTATTTGAACGTTGTTATATGTAAAAAATAATAATAAAAAAAGGTCCCTCAGCTTTTAACAGAAAGCTGCCATTTCCCATTATCTAGATTGGAATCCTAGTTGATGTCAAATTGAAATGCTGGTGGTTATCAAATTAATAACTATGTTTTGCTTGGGGAAAAAATAATTTTACCACCCTCCCAAGACTTCCTGCTGTCTTGACATGCTGGTTTACATAGCTTCAGTCGGTGAGTTCATTCCAGCCTTTTAGCTTGAGTTTTCTGATCTGTCTGAGCAAAGCTGTGGACTCAAATCTTTTACCCGAGGAAGAATTGATTTGTGGTATCTAGAAAAATGGAACAAATGCTGTATATGCTCACCTGAAAGACCACATTTTTCTAAACAGGTGAGGCCAAAAAAGGATGCAAGAGAGGAGGTACTGTCCCTGTCCATTGCTAAGGAGCTGTAGCACGGAGGAGAAAAGGCAGTTTACATCTTGTGGGAAGTCCATGGCCAGATCAGTGTACTGCTTTTACCTCTGTGCGAGCCTTGGGTACAGCAAGGCTTTCCTTTGGACACGGCCATCTTAGAGTTATTGGAGTTATTGGCTATTTCAGTTCTGCATTTACAACAAAGCTGATGCACTCTATGTGTACCCCCATGTTGTATTCATTTAGGTTTGTTTCTTCATACTGCTGGTGTCAAAAACCAACAAAACTTCACAAATTCACCAATGAAATGCCCGAGCACAAATGAGAAGTGGTCAGGAGAGTCTAGGCAGGCACTGTGAGGAAGGAGATGCTGACACACATGTGCTTCCTGATCCCATCCTCAACACACAACAAAATCTTTTAAATTTTCTAGTAAAGCTGAGGAAGAACAAATTGTCTGGGTCTGGGAGAGAACTGGAGAAGACAGGGCAGTGTGCTGCTCAGCATCTTCCTGAGTATGGGAAAGACTTGGTGGAAATACGAACCAGCTCAAGGAGCAAGGGACAGCAGCAGGCAGCTGCCAAGTAGCTAGTTTAGCTGTGCTATTTCATATTTACCAAAGCTGTGGGGATTGTTGCTGGAGTAGGAGAGACTGGGAAAGGACCTTAGGAGATGATGATCTTATGCTAGAGAGTTCAATTATGAGCAGGGCTTGGAAAAGGATCAGTATGGAAGTAGTTGTGTTCCTGTGGGATTTTCTAGGCAAGCATGTGGTTAAGCAGAGTGCCAGGGCAAATGCTGGTACTGAGGTACCCGTGTATTTATTTCTTTTTGGGGAGGAGAAAAAAAAAAAAAAGGCTGTGTGAGAGACCCTGAGCTGCAGTTTGAGTCCCTTGCTTGCTGGAGATGCACTGGTCCTCACTTCCTCCCAGCTCTCATTTTGGGTCACACCTAGCAATCCATCTGGAAATGTGGTAAAGGCTCAGGTTTGGGGGGTGAGGGCTGCATTGTTCACCTTGCAAAAATGTTTTCTTTTCATTCAGCAGCATCCTTACTGCTCTGTGAAAAAGCTACTGTGTGCCCACTGCTAGTGATGTCTTAAGAGAGAGCTATACTGGCCTGAAAGGCAAGAGAGGTCAAGCTTTGCTTTGCTAAAGATCACATTTCAGAGAACGGAAAGGCCATAAATGCCTGCGCTGGTTGTCTTGACAGGGTTAGGAAAGAAAATTGGAACAGAGTTGAGAAAAAAATCATATATTCAGGGCAAGAGCAGCAATGAAAGAATACCAAAATTAGCCCTGCATGACCAGCAAGGCAAATAGCGGCGCTGGAGAATGAATTCGCCTTTCCTTCAAAGCCGTATTTGCAGGGTCTGGTTTGCTGCAATGGACTGTCACAGGCACGGGGCTACCAGGTGCCTGAGCTAATGTTATGTTATGTGCGAGCATGTGCTCGCTCACATTCCCTCCTCATAATGTGCCTGATCAGTTTTTCCATGTTTTTGCATGAGCTTACTTTGGAAGATGTTGGTGAGCGGACAGGTGTTCCAGGACAGAGGGAGCAGGGGAATTATTTCTGTAGCAGAAAATCTCTGGGTCCCATTACTGGGCAAAAAAATAGACTAGATGCCCATTTGAATGTTGCTCTCAGTGTATTTGCTAGGATGGATGCAGTCCCAAAATATGGCTATTTGCAGTTTTGAGTCCTTAAATATGAACTTCTTTCTTGTACTGGGCTTGCCTCTTCTATACTGCTTCTCCTGCTTATTCATACTTCGTGTAATTCCTGGGAAAAATAGAAAGCCTCCAAGCATTTTGCACTAGAGATGTTGTACTTTAGATGTGATGGGGTCCTGTTCAACACAACCTCAGGATGTAAATGTGTGAACGAAGTGCCCTGGGCTGCTCAGTGACATCTTGTCACCATGGCAAACACCATCGAGCAAGTACAACAAAAACTTGCCTGAACTGTTTGGTTTGCTTGTTTGTTGTGGTTCTTTTGGGGTGCGTAGTTTCTTTGCATGGATGCAAGAGGCAAAGAAAATGCAGAGGTTGTATTTGGTAATAAACCTTAAAGCAGCTCATTTTCTTGAAGAGTGCTTGAGGCAGCAGAGCAGACTTGGAGCAGTGTCCTTATCCTTTTATCTTTTCTGCGTCTTTTTTGTTTATTCTCTGCTGTTAACCTGAAATCTGACTTGTGTCAGCAATAGTGTTTTGGGGTTCTGTGTGTTCTCTGGTGACTTTTCACAAGAGAAAGCCTGGCTTTGTTAGATGTAAACTCTGTCATAACAGAAATTCAGATGGCAATCGGAGGGTGAGGTAAGCTTGTCAGTCATGAGGAAGAGCTGGAGCAGGGGCAGAGTTTCTGAGCAGCAAGAGTGAGTATGGGCTGTGGGTAGCCTCCCCTCTCTTGGAGATGTTGGTTCTGGTTCAGCTCAGATACTCATCTGCTTGTTCACGACTTTACATGAATCATTTCATTCAGCCACAACAGGTCCTTGATCTTGCTTAGGGGCCCTTCTTCCACAGCCGTGTATACAAAGGAAAATTTTGTAGCTATTATTGCAGGGCTTAAGTTCTCTCTCTCACGACCAGACACATGGCCTAATATCTGTTGGCAAGCTGGGAATACAAAATGAAACACCATTATATATGATCTATTTACAGCTGTATATGTGCTGGTGCTGATCCATCTGTGTTTCAGGCCATGTGCCACTTGGGGTATACTGGGAGGGAAGCCCATTTAGAAAACAGGACCTTTCTACTGATGATCTTGGATAAGATCTTTCGCCCTCAAGGTTTCATTTTTCTCCTGCATCTGATGACCACTATGAGACAATAGCAAGGCCGAAGCCAGGATTTTAGCTTTGAATGGTGATTTCCAACAGTTCAGCCCTCATTTAGGGACCAAGTTGGATAGCTGGATTTTCAAAACGGTTCTGTGTTTGCTCTCACATGCTTTTCAAAATCCGAGCAGTGTACAAGGGCTGGCTTTAAGGAAAGCTTTTGAAAATTGTGCCCCACTTGTAGTTGCTCAGAGGTCTGAATCCCACAAGTCAATAAACTTGAGCGTCTTTGCAGGTTGAATGTGTCCCTTGTACCCAATCGGTTTTCTGGTGAGCATATTGTGATTTATTTGTACATTCTGTTTCACCCTCACCACCTTCTGCCGTATTAGGCAAATAGGAGAACAGACAAAGATGCCAGTAATAAATAATATATATATATTTTTTTTCTGTTGGTGAATTTCCTGCAAGCGCCCATTTCTAAGAGGCTGCTAGTCAGAACTGGCTGAACGCTCCATACAAATGTATTTCAGCTTGCAGAGTGCTGGTGAATTATTTGCCGTGACTAGCCTTTGGCTATTTACTGTGAGTTATGCAGAGTGAGTGATTAATCATGTGCATTGGGTGCTTTTGTTTTGTTTTACTTTTTCACTCCATGACCGGATAACTGAAACAAGAGCAATGAAATAAGGAAATTCAAGTTGCCACATAAAGACGTCCAGCATGAATGTTAGAGCCAACACACATTCATGCAAGAGCTGGCAAGACTTTTACTTCTTCCACTACCTCTATGACATTTTGGCAATTCCAGAGCCCATTGCTGAGTTTTTAACTTGTCCCATGTGACACAATCCAAATATGCTGGGCCATGCTCCTTCTCAGTTACTGCAGTGATAGAGCAGTCTTCCAGATGATATTCCTTTTTAAGGAAAATCAATTTTTGTGTGTGTGGAAGAACTTAGTGGACTGGACGTGTGTCCTTTTTGCTCAGCCAGCGCTGCGGTGTGGTGTGAGAAGAGCGTCAGCATTCATATGACCAGCAGGGCCATCAGTTGAAGGTAACTGGGGACACGGCCCTCAGGCTTATTTTAGCTTATTCTGAGGTAATCTCCATCACTGTCACCTGTGCCAAATCAGCAGCCTTAATTTTCCAATTTGAGGAGAGGTCAGCACAAATTCAGCCAGATTCCCAATAATAAACTCCTACCATTAGGAAATGTGTGTTGTTACCTGGGGTGACAGCATGAGAACTCTTCTCAGCTGAGACCCTCTGCTTGTCCAGGTCACTTGCAGGCTGGTGCATGCTCTACTTTGGATGAGCTTGGAGAAAGCAAACTGGCTTGTCAAACAGGAAAATTTGGGTCCAAGGTGGAGATCAGTGTGAACTGAAGTGGTTCTTGTACATACAATATGGAAAACGATTTAAAGCATGTGGTGCAGTGACCTCAAGCCTATGGCTAAGTAAAACTAGGAAAGACATTTACAACTGAAGTTGCTATTGCTCTCTTTGGGTTTATATTCCCTGTATAATCAATTTTTATTACTTATTTGCATACCTGTTCATTACACAGCTCTCTAAGCTGCATCACTGAATCTATTGCTTATAACTAGTTTGCGAGCACCTCCAAAAAGAACCTCTTCCAAATGCATATCCTCCAACTTTCTCTGAGGGTAAAGATCCTCCGCCTCCTCTAGTAGACTTTTTTTGGTCCCCATTTTAACCTAATAGGAAAAGATTTTGGAAAAACGTGGTATGAGGTTTTGAAACTGCGTGAAGATGAATTTGGAGGTGTTGCAGAACCACTTTGCAATCCAGCTACCGAGTTTCAAGCATACGAGTCATACCCCAGAATAAATATCTTAAAATGATTAGTTAGCGTTGAAATTTTTAGTTATGATATTTTCTATTACCATCTTACGTTGTCATTCACAGAATAAAAGCCCCATGCAACTGCAACAGTGATCCTCGGCAGCAGGTACAATAGGAAGACAGTAAGAGACATTTTGCTTTGGCAAGCCTGGAACCAACGTGCAAGGTAGAGCAAGGAAATAGAGGAGCAGAGAAGCCGGCACATGCAAGTTCATTTAGTTGGCCTGGTATTTCTTCAGGTATGTTCAAGTCAATACTTTGACCTTTGATCACATTTCAAATCAAATCTGGGGTATTTTGTTGCACACTTTCATTGCACAGTTCTTAATTGTGCGGGGGTTTGTTTTAGGCTTCCTTCTTTCTAGCGCTTGTAAGGCTTTGTCTTGACTTTTAAGTAGTCAGAAAGATTTGGACTGCTTGTCTGGGTTGTTTCCTTGATAGGGAAGAAGAGTGGAGTCTATTTTCAAAATCTCTCTTATTTGTAAGTTATTTACACCCTTGGATGGGATTTTGATGGCAATGCTGACGCTAATAACAGGTGCAGATCTATTTTCAGAGCTACAGCAAGATCAGCACTGTCTCTCAGCACCTCCAGCCAACAGCAGTCGATTCTCTGCCCAAAGCATCCCATGACACTGCGGTTCAGAGTCCTAACTCTTTCCCAGCATAAAATGGGGCCCCACGGCAGAGAACATGAGCTTGGCACACAATTTGGAAATCATTTCTCTCACATATATTCAGCCACCTGGCTCAACTGTTGATTAAGTAGGTTGTTCTCCTCGCGTATTTTTGGTGCCAGTCCAACTGGGGTTGTCTTTCTGACAAAGAGAACGAAAGAGTCCCTATTTGCTTATCATGCTTGTAAGGAATTCCTAGCATTTATGTAGACAGGGCATGTCTCCCTCATCCCTAATGAGAAACCCTTTACTTACTTGTAACGAGCACATGACTTCGGGTATGTTAGATAGGTGTCCTGTCCTTGCAGCATGTCCCCTTGGGAGCTTTGAAATGTTTGTTTCAAAATCTTGCGTGGAAACAAAATGCTTTGTAAAATTCCAAAGGAAGCAGAAAGCATTATTTTTACTTAATATGAAATACGATAACTTACCAATATTGTTTTGGCTGGTCTTCTCCAGTGCTTTATCATGTTTGTTTATACATACCCATTGCTGTTGTTACATCTGATGTTATCAAGAATAGAAGCCTTTATTTTGGGGAAATGGGCTTTCTTTGTTAACTTGTCTTCTCCCTTTTGGCTTGGCTGTGAAATCAGATAATAAAATCATGCACAGAAAATAAGATCTTTAAAATTTAATCTGCTACACAAAGCATGGAGTTCCTGATGAAATGGAGGGGGAAGATAGCTGTGAAAACATATTGTGACTATTTTAAGTGGCTGGTGAAATGTGAATGTTTACCTGGACAAACCATTTTATAGTGCTTTAGCTTCTCCAGTTTGGCTCCAAAGACACGCAGAAATAGAGCAAAACATTAAATTATAAATGCATTCTTAAGGTAAGGTTAGAGAATAAAACTGGCAAGATGAAATCTGGCACTTCCAGGGAGCATATCCTATCCCTTGTCTAATTCCAATGATTTGTGTGAAGCGAAGTTCCTTATGCGGGGGATTGCACAACTTTTGTGGTGTTACATGCAATTACCTTTTACTGCCTAGACAAACTGTCAGAGCATTAACCTGAGGTTTTCCATGTAATGTTCCAGATGCACATCCCCCTCAAAAAGGCCCATAATTCAACTTATTTATAGCTGAATAAAAATAAAAATAATAAAAAGCAACAATGCCTCCAAATAGAAGTCAAAGTTCACAGGGATTGACTAGTACAGCATTTTAAAGCCTAGTTCTCAGCAGGTTGTAGGACTGGGGAGAGACCATAATAGGATATTGAAATGTTTTTTCTTTTTCAGACTTGGCAATAAATTCCTTGACATCCTGTTATAATTTCATGAGCTGGTTGAGATTGTCATATTGCATTAGCTCCCGATGAGCCTCCATGCAGGGAGGCACACAAGCCTGTGTATTTTGTCCACCTATGTGCAAAGCCAGAGATAGGTGGGTAGGTTTTTGTCTAATTTACCCATGTAGAAGGAGACAGTTGAAGCAACCTAGAAAGCAGCCAGCTGTTGTGTCCTCCTGCCACAAGGGACTATCTCAGATCCTTGAAAATCCCAATGTGAACCTTCAATGCCAGCACCAGTCCACACATGGAAATGCAGATGTGGAAGCCAAAACCAAAGGAATGAATCTGTGAGCATGAGCTTACTGTCCAGGCTAGAGCAGTTGTCCTAGGTGTGGACTGGTACCCCATGATATTGCAGCCCATGCTGATCTGTAAATGGACCTCCTCCAACATCTCACCTGTGTGAACTGACTGACTTTGGCTGTTCATAGAAAAAGCATTAATGGTCCACCTTCCATGCCTTCTCTGAAGTGTTTTATGTGCTGCTTCCCTTCATTGCAGAGTAAACAAGTAAATGGACTGAAGGGAATTTTCTAGGTGGTAGTTATATACATAACAAAAACGCACATATGACCTGTCATCTGTTTCTTTTTCCCAATGAACTGCAAAATCAACACACAAATATGTTTATACGAACAGGCCAGAAAAACAGCTGGCTCATCAAATAAAAAGGGCATGTTGGCTCTGTTAGGCCAAGTGTTCAACTGGATCCCCTGTATTTATAAAGTGAGAAAGTAGAGCATATTTGAAAATGCAGGTGTATAAATATTTCTGCCAGACCTGATGAAGTATTTGAAGTCTCCCTCAAGCCGCTGCTCTGACTCACCACTTTCCAGCATGTGGGGAATGCTGCCTTGTGGGCAGCGGCAGTCCGGTTCCTGCAGCCGTGGCCCTGGGGTTGTCCTGATGGGGGGTTGCTGAGGAGCACCGTAGGACGCCCCTCAGTCTGACCTTGACTCTACGAGCACGATGGAAGTGTGGCCAAGCAGCAAGTGAAATCTGGGATGGAGGCTTCATCCACGGTGGAAGCAGTGGGTTGATTCCATGGAGGTGCTTCAGGCAGATGTGGAGCTGACCGTTTGTTTCCTTGGCCTGGCATCCGTGGAAGAAGGCTGCAACTTAACTGCCAACATGGAAAAACCGTCTCAGTTCTTAAGTCTACACTTCAAAGGCGGTCATTATATTTAATGTTACAACCCCCCTAATAATCCTGAGGAGGGAGAGCAGAGCAACAACGCTGGCACTGATGCAAACTGCAGACTCAATGCAAATATTATATTAGATACTTCCCAGCTATGACTTCCTCTGGGGTGCTGTCTCTGCTGCACATGGAAAAGTAAATCCTTTCATAATAAAACACATGCATACACATCCACACCCAGGCACACACCTGCAGAGCCTTAACACAACTGTTGCATAACACAGGCTTTCTCAGCAAAGCTAGCACAAGAGTTCTGTCCCTTATGGAATGATGATCCCGTGGTTTATCTAAGCTGCAGCCAGCACAGGGTATTATGCTTATAAAAAATAAGGTTTTCAATATTTCATCTGCTTTCCTGTACATAGATAAAGTCCACAACTAAACAAAGCAATTATTAATAGCTTTTCCTTGGTTATAGTTTTTTTGTTGTTGTTGTTGTCATTGAATGGGCCTTCTACATGGAAAGTTTGACTAAATGATAAAAACTTTCTGAGCTGAAGGGACAGGAAGAAATAGAAGATCCACGGTAGAGTTTGAAATCAGAGTAAAGTTTAATAACCTAAGGCCATAAAACCAGTTGAACATTGTTCTTCAAACTTTACAAGTATAATACAGTTTCTCTTCAAAGAAAATCTAGCAAACTTTGTGCCCAACTGAATTTTGTGGGCAAGCTATCTCTGAGGAAGAAAGGGAGCTGGTTGTAATATTAATGATATTCCACAATTAACAAAACATAATCTGAAGCTATCAAGCTAATGATAAACTTTCATGCCAGCAATGGAAGTGTTACATTTCTACCAAACTCTCATGCCAATGTTACTTCAGGAGCCTTGTGAGCAGCTTCTGCCACTGCACTGACTCAATTCTGTGACTAAAAGGCCAAATCTTAACCTTTTTTTGGTATATTTTGGTATTCTGAGCATAAAATTAAGTCTGCATGCAAGTGTGTCCTGGCTGAAGGCCTGAGAAGGAGTTTCAGCTGTGAAAAAATAATGTTTAAGACATGATCTTGCTTTATGGAAAATTGTGGCACAGCTCCTGCTTCTTTCAGAAGGAACTGGGCTTTGCCCATGATATTTAGGTTCCATGGCCAGTAAATTGCTTTGTACCGATCTTAGGTTTAGAATTTAGAGAACATTGTTTCTTTAGTTCATGGTGAAGGAAGCAGCTCTGGTGCAAACAATGCAATATTTCAGCTTGGATCTTAGA
Source organism: Anas acuta (assembly GCF_963932015.1). Lineage (NCBI taxonomy): Eukaryota > Metazoa > Chordata > Aves > Anseriformes > Anatidae > Anas > Anas acuta. The sequence goes on from NC_088992.1 coordinate 13,862,273, forward strand.
GTTTAATTTCATTACATGATTAGATTTTTCTAATTTAGCAAACTCTGTTGACATCTTAGAAGAGCTCATCCAAATCCCTTTGACTCTCAACAATGGCATAATAACCTGCACTGAATCTGTTCCCGAAGTCTTGCTAGTCGTCTCTCCCTTGCTCATCATGACAGTAATGAAAGCCACTAGATGTCACTACTATATAGCACTAATAAAGTTAAAATAATATTTTTCTGGCAATAAATGTCCTGACTCATAAGGAAGTTGGGTTATAAAAGCCGTGGATAGTTTGGATTCCTTCCAGTTAAAAAACAAAACAAAACTTTTTTTTTTTTTTAAACTAAAAATATTGGATTCAAGTTCAAAACAGTCATTTAACAAATAACATTGACTTGTATTTTAAAAGGAAAAATACTTTGAAGTTAATACCAAGTAAAGAAACATGGTCTGTGGCTCTGAGAACTGAAATGATGGGAAAAAATTATATCTGCAGGTCTACAGTGCTAAAGACGAGGCTTGACTAAATGTAGGGTTGGGGACATTCAGGAATACTCATATTCTCTTGCTCAACCAGAAAGTGAGGCAAAAGGCCAGTGAAATAATAGTAACAGCAGTAATAATATTGTATATTTATATGGTGCCTTTCATCTCCCAGATTTCCACACTGCAGTGTCTAGCTGACTGCAGATACAATAATCACTTCACTCACCACCGACATGGAACCACCCTTGGCAAGGCCATGGCAGCTGTCAAACAGCACATTAAGAATTACTGCTACAATTCGAAAGATCACGAGGGCATTTTTGAAACAGGTAAAGTGTATTTTAATGGGTGAGCTTTGTATTTGTCCATATTGCTGGGGCTATGTCACGTTCTCTCATGTGTTTCCCTCCTCTGGAGGGAGAGGGTGGTTTTTTGTTTTTTTTTTCTTTTGTTTGTTTGTTTGTTTGTTTGTTTGTTTGTTTGTTTAAGACTTTGGTTATTGAAAAGTTGGCAGGTGAGCCAACCATTTTAACTGTTCCTGAGAAGAAATTTAATGGGCCTCAAGTGACCATCTGATTAGCCCATACTGTTACCCTACTGAATCCTTATACTTTTCTTTTGATGTTACCTAGGCAAGAAACCACCAGCTCTGACACTGCCACAGGTAATGAACACACTGAAATCCCAATGGTGGAAGATGCAGAGAATGTACTAAATTATGCCTGTGGGGGAAAACTGAAATAGTAAGAAAATCCTCAGCTGAGGTAGGGCTTCCCTGGTGTCTCTCTCTGTGGAAACTTTTTTTTTGAACACGAAGAATGTGAGGCTTATTGAAATGAGATGGGGTGGGGGTGGTGGGGAAGAATTCCCCCCACCATGTGAAACTACCACCTTTTGTCTACCAGTAAGTGATAGGAACATCTTCATGCAGTTCAGTAACCAGTGTTATTCTATGTGTTATTGCCTACTGTGTGTTCTTCTATAATGATGCTGTTTTAACATTAGTTAGAATGACTTAAGAGGATAAATCTATGGTTTGGAAAGCACTATGGGGCTGTAGGTGCTGTATCACTTCTATTAAATACCTGGTATTCAGACAAAGAATCATCCAAAGACACCCAAAGATGTACAGTAAAACTGGAGGGAATGCCAATCGGCCTTTCTCTTTGTGACTAGTACTATAGAGTTTGTATGTTCTAGGTCTAGGTAAACTCCCAGATGGAGAAGGAATGAGACAGAAACAAGGCAAAGGCAAGAATAACTCACTTCCCAGGCTCAAGTTACCAACAAAAGCATGAAAGCCTCAGCCTGTAGTATAAATTATGACCTATCAACTCAACCAGAGTCATAATAAGAAGGGAGGAATCAGATGAGTAAGGCAATAGGGGAAAAGCAAATACTGTGAGTAATGGCAACAAGAGGTTAGTTCCCTAGAAGTTGTCTAACCACATTAGATAGCACAGCTTAGTGACTGAGTCTGGGCCCAGCGTCTAGAGAATAAATCAACTGTGTTTTTTGTTGTTGATAAAACATTTTCTCCACAGCAGATGGATTTAATATTTCCTGGATCCATACTGTTTAAGACTTGGAGTGGGGATGCTTTTCCAGGATTGCATTATTGATGGCTTTGTTTCTAAGGGATGCAAACTCAGAGTTCTCCTAGGACTTGTTGCTATAAACTGTTAAGCAAGTATTTTTGTCTCTTCTTTGTTCCCTCCCTCCATTTGTTGACTTATGTGTTTGCTCCTGATCGACTTCACTTCTCTGGGACAAGTTAATTCTTCCCGCTCCTACTGCTACTTGCTTCTCTCCCCTGCTACTACCATACCTCTCAGCTGTCTGTGTTGGGAGGATTTGCCCAGATTTTGCCAGGCAGACACTGGTGGCACTGAGCTCCCCACTCTCACTGTGACAGCTCGTTTCTTCTCCGACTATCTCGCAAGTTATTCTTTGCCCAAAGCAGGAAGAACAGCAGAGCATTCCCAAAGTGCAGTATTTTTCTGAAGGGTACCTCCCAAAATAAGGCTCTTTAAAGCAGGTTCTGTGTATAGCTACACCTTGTTGGCGCATAAATACATGCGGCTCCCTCAAGATCATGTAAATTCATGGGTATCAACATGCTAAGAGGTATAAAGTGATATGTTGTCAGCTTCTGAGCTGAATTGTGCTGTTTTTATGTGAGTCAAGCATCTGTCCAGGGCTCTTGAATGAAAGAGAGAGAATGTTTCTGGGCTAACTCACCACCACAATGCTTTTTCACACGTGAATTGTCATTCAGCCATGTCTTATCTTTCAGCTTTGTCAGATGATACGGGACTTGCAACAGACTTGAGCAGTATAACCTTTCAGTCCTGTGAATAAGCTGTAGGGAGCTCTTTCTTCTGTGCTGTGAGCCTGCCAATTTAGGCTCCTTGCTGACCAGTTTACACTCTAATCACACATGAAATTCAAACTGTCTAGGTCAGAGAAGGTTTTTTGGCAAGTCTGGTTAGGAATGTACAGTAGACCAGCCACTACAGAGACCTAGAAGTATTTCAAGAAGGTAGTCAAAGCTAACTTGATGTTCATATGCATATGTGTATATATATATATGTATGTATCTTCAAATGGACAAAATTTGAACTCCCAGACAACTGGGGAGACTGGAAATACCCAAGACTGGCTATGTGCATGAGAGCTGCCCTACTGTCCCAAAGAGAAATGTACCATTCCCATTCCTACCAGCTCTGATGTGGAAAGCAGTTATTTTAAATGGCACAAGGACAGAGTGGCTTTGAATGTGAAGAAAATGCTTTTCCAAAATGGTCCATGACTGGCTGTGAATCCTTCAAAACCAATCTTTATACAGAAAGTATACTGATTACATATAAACCAAGCAGTGACTAAAGAGTCTTTATAAAGTACCCTAATGGTTTTTTTTTTTTTTTTTAGGACATCTGCTGATTTCCTGTTGAGAAAAAATACATAGACAATTAAGAAGCAAGATTTTCCTACAATGCTTTTGCTGTCCTTCAGTTATATGAATGGAGGGGACTACAAACATTTTTGGGTAACATAAAAATTTAGCTGTTAGTGATTTTTTAAAAACTAACTCATTAAGTGTGGCTGAATTTAATTTCTTACTCAGACTGTAAATCTTTCCCCTCTGTCTATCTCTAGCCCACTTCATCTTACTTCAGCACTTCCTGCTAGGTATATGTGGTGTTCACAAGACAGTGTTATTCCACAATGACTAAGTTGTCCTGAAGTGTGTTATGGTTTAATAACAACAGGAATTAGGTTTGCTGCTACCAAAACCATTTTATTATGACACATCCAAAGACATAAAACTCTCTTGTGCAATAATAAAGGAAAAAAAAAAGCTCTTTCCATCCACTTGTACAAAAGAAGCCTCAAGAGATTAGTACCATAATAAGAAGAAAACAAACATGATTCAGTTTAGAAAAATGTAGCTAATATGTCTAAAGGAAAATGCAAGTACTTAATCAGACAGAGAGAAATTTGGGAAGCAGTATTATTGGACATGACCTGTGATTAATGGGCAGACAGAAAATCAAATATTAAATAGATAATTATGCTTTCTGCTGAGATGGCACTGCCGTCGTGAGATTTGAGGTATCATATTCAGTTGCGTGTATTCCAGTTGGGTGGAAGATGTGAATGAGTCGGTGAAGATTTAATAGCCTTAAAAATAATCAGATGAGGAAGATTAAAAAAAAAAAAAAAGGTGGGGGAGAGGGAATAATTAATAAGAAAGCAAGTATTGAGAATTTGGCTAAGTGATGGCACAAGGAAGCGTGAAGGAGCTCAAATATACAAAAAGCTTAAAAGGGAAGAGGAACCGTACAATGCAACATGAGATGGAATCTGAAAGTGAGAGAAAAGAAAATTCTGGGTCAACTAGAAAAAAGAGGACTGAAACATCTCAAGACTTTTTTAAAAAAAAAAAAAAAGAAAGAAAAGAAAAAAAAAAGAAAGAAAAAAAAAAAGAAAAAAACCCTGCATTTTATTTAAACCAAACACATTAAAGTGCTGGGAAACATTAGACTAAACAACTTGATTAACAGTTGGGCAGGAGGCAGGGAGAAGGGATAAGAATGGAGAAATTAGGTCAGTCTTATACATCTCTAATTTCAGGGCTGATTCAGGCTCATCTCACTAATGTGCTTGGGGTTATCTTGTCTGAACGTCAGTGGATTGAAAGGTTGGGTCAAGTTTAGAGAAGTTTATCTGAGTTCTCTCATAGAAGTGCTGTGAACTTTAAACTGGGGCAGATAAGGGGTTGCTGCCTTTGGAAAGCTTCCTAGTTACTCAAAGGTTTGAAACAGAGGATAGAACTTCCTCTTGTCATCAGCCCTTTCAGTCTTAAACAACTAAGAGCTATACCCTCAGGGCTACTGTGGATGCTGAGTTAAGGCTACCCTATTTAGTTAACCAAGATAAATCTGTAATGTACAGTGACAAAAGTAAGCACAAGCTTCCTTCTGTTTTGTCACTGTGCCCACTCTGGCTCAATATCAGAGATGAAAAAATGTGAAGTTACGTATTATTGATAGTAAAGTGTTAATGGGATCTTTTCAGACCTTACAGTGAAAAGTTCATTTTGGTTCACTTCTTATTTTCTCCAGCCTATTTGCACAGCTTTCCTTGTTACGCAGGGTATCAGACAAAAATGCTAATGCTTGAGAAGTTTTCTGCTTGCTTGTGACCTCTGCTTCACCTGAGTAGGAGCCACGGAGAAATACAACCAAACGTTTTCAGGAGCCTCCATAGCACAGGAACTGAGCCACATGACCTGCAAGTCTCCCGGTCAGTGGACTTCGTACGGGCCGACACGGAGGCAGACGGGAAGTGAGAGTTCACTGAGAAACAACACATCCGCGTCGGTGCGCCGAGGTGTGGGATGCCAACCTGAATTCCTGACATGTTAGCGTTCGAGCCGCAGGCTACTGCCAATGGCTCTCCGGCCAAGCCAGGCCAAACAAAAAGTTCCTCTTGAATGTTAAAATTAGAAATAAGATATTACTCAGTTGGATATCACAATAGCAGCGGTTGCTCACACTTACTCACGATTGTTCTAACAGGTTTAGGGCTGACTCCATCCCCTCCTTTCCAGAGGGTGCAGGACTTGACCCTATCTTGAACTCTCACCATTCTCTTCTAATGTGGTAGTGCGGAGTCCGCAACAATGAAACAGTGATGCTTTGTTTCCTTGAACTTCTTAAGAAACAAGGGTCAATTTTTAATTGCCTGTTAAAAGCCTGTTTTGACAGTGCTTTGAAACTGTCAGGTAGATGCATCTGTTTCACTTACATTTGTCTGGGGACAGGGATGTAAAGAAAGGGGACAAGCAGACAGGGGAGAACAGGTCAGCAGAGCTTGGTGTACTATGCAGTTGTCTAGTATAACAAACAAATGACTTAGAGATGGGTAATATCCTAAAGTTTCACATTTGTAGAACAGAAAGACTCTCTGTTCTGTTAGTAGCGTGATAAAAAGCACTCTTCATGAGTGAAAATCAGTTGTATTAACATGCAGGACTTTGAGAAGGGGCAGACAGAAGGACAGGACATACCCATAGAGCACTTGTTTCTTTGTTTTGTTTTCTATCTCTTAGTTTCAGGTCTTTGTTTCTCCAGCATTGGTTACATACCTAATACCACAGATCTTTGATGTAGGAGGCATGAGGATCTGCAGCTTGAACTAAAAAGCTGGCCTTGAAGCTGAGACTTTAATGACTGTGTTGTAGATGAGCTTGTCCCAATGGGAGAACTATGACATGCACAAAAAGCAAACTTTGCTCTTCCAGAGTTCAATTCTTTTAGTTTAGATTAATGAAAAAAGGGTGGTGCATCGCAGCAGAGCTTGATTTGTCTGTCACTGTGGAACAATGAGCAATTAAGGCTACGTTATTATCTGAACCTGGCTTGGCCAGGGTTCTCTGCAGCTGCAGACTTGAGAGCAACATTAGAACTGGCTCTATTAGATATGACTGCAGTGGGAGTTTATAGGATGGGGAGGGGCGATTGTTAACTTGAATTGCATACTTCTGGGTTATTTTTTCTTTTATTGTCGGTAATGAAATTCTTTTTCTTGCTAAAACTTAGGACTGCTCTCCAGTCAGCAGCCTGGGTGTGTAGTGGGGACTACGCTATGCTGCCTGCCCACCATGATAATAGCTCTCTCGTGTCATGGCTGGCATGCTTCTGTGCATGCATGATCATCATTTTTTTGCCATTGGGTGAGACTTCTAGATCAAAGAGGTTTATGAGCAGAACCTCCAATGTGTTTGAGGTTTGCCCATCACTGCACGATACTTCCCAAGAGCACATTTCCTCATTAAAAAGTAGCCAGACTTGTTCCTGACTGCATTATGGTTAGTTTTGATTCAAGGCTGCCTCCAGAATCAATGGGAGTGTGCTCTTGGAAAGTACTATACAGAGATGGGGAAACCTCAAACATTTTGGAGGTTCAGTTTGGAAACCTCTTTGGTTTGGAAGTCCACCAAAAGCATGTCATGAGATGGTTAGAAGGCTGGGTGGGGTTTACGTCTGAGGATAGAGTGCAAAAGTGAGAATTGTTTAGCTTGGAAGGAGAAAGGGCTAGAGAGTATGTGAGTGAGGTGTTTAAGAAAGATACCGTGAAAACTAATCCACTCCTCAAATTAACATTGCTCCCTAATATGAGAGCAAGAGGTTAGTTAGTGGAAACGAAACAGGGAAAATATTTCACTGTGAACCATTTAACTTAGTCCTGATCTCTAAAGGCTGTAGGCAAGCAATGGATACAAACTGCACAGTTTATCAGAAATAGGGCTGATTTTGAGACTTGTGAAGTTTTATTTCCTCTGTATGCCTCCTTGTCTCCTCTGTGTGACTTGTTTATGAAGGTTATAAGTAAATTAGAGTGGAGAATCAGTCCTAATCATATGCTTGTAAAGCTGTTCACTCAACAAGGCTTCAGTCCTGGTGGTGCATGTTAAGCTTTTCGTTGGTACCTGATCTACCACAGGTTTTTGTACAGCTTTCCTAGAAACAGGAGGGGCAGACTTTGGACTGCGTTCAGGCACTTAACGATGAAATTGGGTGTCCGATGGGATTTTTGAAAGTACCTACTTGACAAAATCCTGTTAGGAATCCAGTCTCCAGCTCCTTTTGAAACTTCTGCCAGATTAATTATTTCCATCCCGAGACCTTATGCACAAAAAGTTCTGGTGGTCTTTCACTGTGCCTCTGAGTAATACAACAGGTTTATTGGTGCCTCCTCCTCTTAATGATGCTTTGTGGCAGCAGATATGTCAGCCCTTGAGATGCCTAGATAGTAAAAAAAGAAATAAAGCTTAGAAGGATTGGATTCTGGACAAACAGGAAAGAAATGCTCTCTGTTCTGGAGAGTGGCTCTTTATCCAGACCTTTCAGACCAGCAGCAGCGTGACAGTTTATTCCAAGAACATTTCTGGGTAAAATATCTTGCTGCTAAGTTTGTCTTCTTTTACTTTACCTAAGTCCCTCTTCTTGTTCTCTTCAGAAAGCTCATGATGCACTTAAATTTTTGCCCAGCCAAAACCAGGACAGAGAAGTTGTATCCTTAAGTACTTTTCCCCCTCTGCCTTCCCAGGCTGGAGCTGCTTGGCAGCCTGTAATCTAGGTGAGGCAGGACGTGGGTACTCACCTCGGGCACGGGAAGGATGCTTTGCTCTGCTGCCACTGCAAACATCTGTTTTGCCTAAGCTGCTGTGAGCCTTCAGTTGGTCATGAAAATAATATTGCCAATGCCTGGAGAGGTTTCTCTTACGAACTGTTTACACACTTTATACTTTGAGGACCTAGAGCAGGGCTTCAGAACTGCAACTGGCAGAAAAATGCAGAGGTGCTTTACTTATCTGAAAAGAAAGCACTAATAAAAGTTTTAAAAAGCCTCCAATGTCTGGAATAGCACTGCTCATGGGTAAGAGGGGTACAGCAACGGATCCTTTTCCTGTAACAGGTATGAGATGTGCCTTCCTGAGACTGGGCTAATATGAAGCCCCCTGTGATTAATGTAACTCACCACTGGATGTCATTGTTTCTCTATAGGAAAGGATCAGGGACACTTTTATTTGGCAGTAAAATTGTTTTTGTTGTTATCCCCCCCTCCCCAAATAAAGTGCTTCACATATGGGATATTCAGGTGTTTGGCACCTTCTCCTCTTGGCTACGGCAGGATCAGGAACCTGATTACGCTGCTTGTTTTCTCAGGGTGGGGAAGGTTTATGACCTTGAAGTGAATATGCTCTGTCCCAAAATTTGTATCTATCAGGATGGATTGTCAGCTGATGTAAATTGTACTGCTTTGTTGAGTCACAGCATCAGTGCCAATTTAAACAGGCTGAGAATATAGCTCATTGTGCCTGCTCCTTCCCAGTCCCACTCTAAAAACAGCCAATCCATCCCCTTTCCCCATAAACCTCCTTCATGCCCTCACAACCCACCTTTTTCTTGGTGTTCTTACAACATCCTTATTCCTTTGTTCTCCTTCCTACCTCAGTCAACTGTTTGAGAATTTCATCCAGATTTTGGTATTAGTCATTTTTTTTTTTTTTTTTACATTTTTTTCTACTTTTGTTCATATTCTCTTCAAGACTCCCCTTCCAGATACAAATTTGGAAAGACTGCCTAAGAGAGATATGGTCAACTGGAAACAGAAACAAGTCATATAAACTTAGCCCAGAATCTTGTCCATTTAAATTAGCATCTAGCTTGGTCTTTTGGTTGTTCTGAATTTGCTTCTTATCCCATCTTGGTGTTAATTTGCTGCCCCCAAACCCTGTTTCAAATTTTAAAATCTGGAAACCTATGTTTGGGCAGGTATAACTGTAACACAGGAAATCAAAACTCTTTAGTATTCAATAAGCAGCATGGGATTGTACCTTGTTTGTGGTTCCTGACTTGGATACAGAGAAGGTCTGGGAGGAGGTTAATGGTGTAATCAGCTGCTTATCTGCTCACAAGGCTACCATGCTTCCTGCCAGCTGCTGCTGCAGATGCTCTCTGCCATCTTCCACTACAGTGGGTAGCTTTGCTTTATGGGGTAGAGGGAACTGACACCACTGACAAAGCATTACAGGATGGGTTCCGCTTCTTCCTCTGAATCCTTAGTGTGTCCTTCTGCCAAAGTTCACTTCCACCAGAAGGCACTTGGTGACTTTCAGTTCTCTATCTCACCCTCTTTTACATTTAAGGAAATTATATTTCCTTTCCTAGAATGCAAAGTAAATTAAACCAGTTAATTATTCATATAGCAACAAACAAGTAAAAAGCTCTTGGCACCATGATGACAAAATAGGCCAATTATTTTTATCTTCTTTATGTCGATTGTATGTCCATCCATTATGTGAAGGATCTTGAAGACTGCTTTTCTGGCCTGCAGGGTAATGGAAACCTTCGTAGCCAAGTGATCTGTCATTTGTTCTTTCATAAATCTTCCTGTCCATCTTGATCTATGCAGCAGTAGATACAATGTCACTTCATGTTAGGGACACGGTTTAGTGGGTGATATTGGTGGTAGGGGGATAGTTGGACCAGATGATCTTAGAGGTTTTTTTTCAACCCTAATGCTTTTATTATTTTGTGATCTTTCTCACAAAACGTGTACTCCAAGGTGCATATCCAGGTTTGCGTGTGGTGAGATCAGCGTTGAAGCTGACTGTGCCCTTTTTTCTACTTCTGTTCTCCTGGTGAGGCAGCACAGCTGCAGGGATCCTATGGTACAGTCTTTTCCAAAGTCACCAAAGCAGTTGGCTGTTCTGCTAGTAAAACACTGAGCAGGGGCTAGAGACAGTAATTCAAACATTTTGTTTCACTCAGGGGTCTGGGAGAGCTGAAGCGTGGATATCATTGCTACTTGAAAAGATGGCACAGAAAATAGCAAAACAGTTCCAGGAAACAGTCTTCATCCAGTTCAGGATAGATTTTGGTGTCAGTGAAGATAATTTGTAACTAGAGAGCTGATGGAGCTGTTTGTGGGTTACATGGATTTAGGAAATCTGTGACTTAATGAAATCATGCAACTTCAGAGTATAAGGATAGATCTTACTCTGATGAAATATAATTAAATTCTTAGTTTCCCTGCCAAAAATAAATAGAAAAAAAAAAAAAGAAAGAAAAGACTTGGCATCTTCCACAGAGAGTCTTTTGGGATTAGATAAACTGAAATATTATTCAGTTTTAAAGTCAAAGTGTGTTATAATCTCAAATGTGGCTGTAATAACAACCACCCCCTTCTCACCAATTAAAAGTAGTCTCTGTGGGTTTGGGATCTTACTCTCTAGGGTTATAAACAAACAAAAATTCTGACTTGCATTTATGTTACCTTACCTAGTTATCAGGGCTGTAGCAGAGCAAGGCATATGCTGCTCATATTTACCCATGCTAAATTATTTTATATCTATATGATATTTTTCATGTTTTACATGGACAAAAGGTGTATTTGGTAGTAAGATGCATTGGGTATGTCTGATGGAGCAGTAGCTTATGAAGGCTTGATGCCTAATATGAAGGGCTAAAGTCTGTACTTCAGAGTACCTCTCAGAAAACACCTTTTTCAACAAACAAGCACTATGAGCATGTGATGCTCTTGATGTGAAGCATGTTACAGATAGAGCCCTATGTACTGGGCAATGTGAAGAAAATTCATGATGTCTGACTTTGGGTGCAATAGCTTAACTGTTTGCTTACAGGAAATATTTATTTATTTGCAGGAAATATTTGAAATAGCTTTGCAGATCTGAAATCACTGAAGAAATATGTTCTTAAAGGGATACAGGAGGGGCTGGACAAGATGAATTACATTTTCAGAAATCTGAACAGACACAGCAAATATGAAGCCATCTAACTGCGGTTGTTCAACAAGTAAGTAATTTAACTGAAAATTGACCTCTATTATAAGGATTTCTCTTTGCCTCTGATGTGATTTTCAATTCTGATGCCAAAATAATTTTACACTGAGAGAGTTCATTTTTTTTATTTTGTCACCTGCTCTCTTTTTTTTTTTATATATGTTTATCTCGTTTGGTCATTACATCAGTATCTTTTGATGTAATATGTTCATCTTCTTGATCATTAGCTTATTTAGGGACCATAACTGAGAAATAATTGATAAGAATGCTGAAGAGTGAAGACAAAATATGGAAAATACAATAGGAGATAATTTGGTTTTCATTTGGATAATTTGGTCTGCAATTGGAAGACAATTTGCATCTCAGCTCTACCACTGCTTAGGTTACATACTTTGGTTATACACATATTTGTATAAATATCTGCCTGGAAATCAATGAGACAGCTTGTGTGGATATGGTTCAAAGTAATAACTTTTTTCCCTAGAGTTTTTGGTTTGTAAGAAAACAACCAAACAAACAAAGCCACTACTAACAGAAGTTGTCAGTTCTGTTCCAGATGGTTTTATGGATCAGAGTACTCGAGAAAGCAGTTTTTAAGGACCGTAACATGAGAAGAATAAAACTTCTATTTCTTCACATTTAGTCTGAACATTGTCATTGTTTGGTATGAAATCAATCCAAAATTTTATATCGACGATGATTCTTCCCCTGTTCCTAAACACATTTGCATTGCAAATTGTGTGGCAGTTAGCATTATTGCTCAGTAACTGAAGCTTCTGCAGCACATAACATAGTTACAGATATTTCCTAAAGCTCATCACAGGTAGCAGGTACATTGCTGAGGGCTTTTAGCAGAATGTTAATGGTTTAGATATTTAACTCCAGCAAACTAAGTAAGGCGTAGGCTTCTTTGCAAACGTTAGCCATCATGCCTGTACATTCAATTTGATGACTCACCGCTGTAATACATCTGCCCAGACTGGAACGTGGCAGCCATTCCGCGCTAACAACTCAACGCAGCGGTTTATTTTTCTGAGGAGGAGATGTGAGGAGTAACTCGTCCAATTGAAACTGCAAGGTGAGTCACAAAGGTGATGACAAGGATTAGCTTCCTGCAGCCTGGTCTCATGACTGCAGAAACATTTTAGCAAGTTTTGCAGGAGACAACTTCACAAAGAGCTGGAACGTGTTCGGATAACTGTCCATCAGGAATGCCCTTTGAGTAGAGCTAGCGGCGTGCGCTTTTTCTCTCTGACTGTAAAGATGAGACTTAAAAGGCTTTTGTATGCAGCTGTGAATATTTTCAAATGAATGTCCAGGATGGAAAGCTCTTATCAACGACTTTGAAAGTACACTGGTATTCATTTAAAGTAACTTTATTATTTTCAGGTAATGCATTACTAGGGGAGTTTAGTGTTCTTTTCTACTCCTCCAAAGTGCAAAGGAGGAGTTCATTACTTAAACACTCTTGGCCTTTCAATAGGAGTGTGGTACCCACCTCCTTTCGTGTGCCTTGAAAAATGTCCCTTTACATGGATCTTGATTCAGTCTTGCTGAAACGTGCTGTGCTAGTCTCATTGGTCTCATTTCAAACCCTGAAGAATCATGTAGCACAGCCAGCCTTGCGTTGGTAACCAGCTCCAGAAGTGACAGTACTGCGTGCTTTACAGGAATGCCTGTGGGCCTGAATATGTTGGCAAACATATCAGAGTCACAGGTTGTTTGGGTAACAACTTAAACTTCTGTGTGTTTCACCAAATTGTAGCTATGATCTGGACATTTTGCAGCTGGTACTCCATTAACTAGAAGTTTATAGTATTGCCAATAAAATATATGAAAAAACTATTTCAAGAGGTAGATTTGACTCATCTTCTTGTTCTAAGGCCTCTAAGTGATTTTCAGTCATGTTCATTCACATTCATGTCAAACTCAATTGCCCAGATGAAGCTTGTTCACAATTGCCTAAAACTATATTTGTGTCATGAGGTCTACCTAACACTTCTCAAAGCTCTGACCTAGTAAATTTGCCCTCTGGAGCTGCTATTTTGATTTTTTTCCAACACTAAAACATCCAATTCTTTGAACCAAGTATTCAGTAAAACACTCAGTGACCAGTTCTCACAGTATGTATCTGGGAAGGAGAGGCCAGAACAAAGCAGCTATGCAAATTATCAACTCAGACAAAGCTGAAAGTAGCCCAAAATACATTAAACAGTAAATCTGACTATGCCAGTGTCAGGGCTAAAGTACAGACTTTGATAATGATCATAAAGGGCAGTGATGAAATCTTTCATCTTTCTCATAGATGAAAAAGGAACAGACACACAATGTTCTCGCTGGCGTCTTTGGAAAACCATTTAGGAGCTCTCGTTATATGAAGAAATAGGAGAAGCAATTAGCACTGAAGCCAAACTGCAGCTCTCTATCTGAATAGTACTTCACACAAACAGACCTGCTGAACCCCATGGTCTTATTTAAATAATGAAGTGTTGCACAGTGTAGTTAAAGATTGCTGCCACTGGACCCTGAAAATATAGTAACAGCCTTTATCATGTAGTAACTTAAAGCCTGATGCAGGCTACAAATCAAATTCTCTGCACCCTCTTCTTTCAAAGTGAAATCAGACGTGTTTCTGTACTTCTGGGCCCAGTCTCCCATTTACAAAATACTTTTTTGTTGAGCCAAGCAGCAACTGCTTTTCTGGCAGTGTTTAGTGTCTTAACACTAAGGAGGGTACTTTCAGCAGTTTGCATCATCCCCTCAGCCCATCCATAGCTTCAGCGAAGGTTATCCTAGTAGCTCTTGCTCTGAAGGCTGTCTTCGGGCCTCTGACAGCTTGCAGCCTGTTTTCAGGGCTCCCTGACAGCCTGAAAAGTATGACCATGAAAGTTACAACTGAAAATGCAGGACTCTTTCACAGATAAGGCCTGTTTTTCTTTCCGTTGTGATTCAATGCTACCCTGATTTGTCATTTTGGACCTCCTAGGCTATCTTGATGACAAATAAACTGCAGGTGCCTTGAAGGGCCACCTGCTATTTCAGGTGTGATTGATGTAAATGTCTGAAGTAACTTGCAAATTGTATCCTTTTGTTAAGTCTAACGTTACATACGTGGCTGAATGGGCTATTGCACTGTGTGTCTTGAGAAGCAACAGACCTGAATAGCATATATGAGAAACGATGCACAAAGCTTGTGAGTTTATATACTCCTTTTTGGGCCAAATACTTTACTGAGGGGATTAATGTGAATTTTAACTTCTGCAGCTGTTTCTCCGTGTTCATAAAAATTCAAAGTTCGGTCTCATGTTACATGATGGTAAACCAGATGTACTTCATGTTTCAGGTACTGCACTGAAAATTACTCTTGGTTCACAGCAGCAAAAGCAAAAGTGCGACTGGGATGAATTTGTCTTCCCATGAGGTTCTTAGTCCTTATCTCTCCAAGTCCAAAACTCCTCTGACTGCAAGATCTTCTATGATAGTAATTCCTTCCAGCATTGCCAGCTTTTACAGTTTCATCATAAATCTGCTGGGGCTGGATTTGCGTTAAGATGAAACACATCAGTCGTCACGCTCTGTTCTTGCCTGCCTGAGGGGAAAAGACTATTTGGGTTGGATACCTTTCCTGCATTTCTTCCAGCAAAATATGGGTGCTGGGGAGAGCAGGCAATGCTCAGTCCATTCCATGAGGAACTGAGAAGAATTGGGAGATACAAGAAGGGGGCAAAAGGAAGAAACCAGTCTTATGGGTCATAAAATATCTTTGCCCTGCTCTGAACAACAGAGGGAGAATGTTTCTGTCAGCTGCAAAGCCAGGAGGGAGGGTGAGAGAGAAAACAATCTGCAGCTGTAGAGGGACAGTGGCTTGAGGAAAACAGAAGTGTGTCGGCAAGAGGGAAGATCAGTTATGCAACCATGAGTTTTGGGGACAGCTAAGAGTTGTGTATCATCAGAGAGCATCTAGTGCCAAACCACAACCTTTACTTTGTTCTAGTGAGAGTTTCAGTGAGTCTGGGAGTGCTGGTGAGGTTGTCTGTCAAACTAAGGAGGAAGCTAGGAGAGAAGTTTAAATGTCAACAGGTGGGATAACAGCTATTTTTAAACTGCCTGATGGTAGAAGCCATCACCAGGAGGCTGCACTGGACTGGTTTTGGGTTCTGTGCTGCTGCAGAGACCCTCCTGTCAGCAAAGCAGGTGTAGCACAATTGCTTCACACATCAGGTTCCACTGGCTGGGAAGTAAGCAGCCCCAACAGGGAGGATTTCAGGCCATTTTTGTCACTCTGATGTGCAACTGCATGGTTTGTGTGAGGGCATTGTATTATTTTTGTTACTTTACCTCCCTTTACCTTTGGGAGACACCTGATTTTGAGGGAAGCCCGCCCTCTCCTGAGGGGAACCTTCCTCTGCAGTCACTTAATTGTTTGCTCCCAGCCAGGTTTGCCTAATTATCAATTTGGACTGAAAATTAGCCAGGTGAGAGCTGCTCAGGTGACCTGTGCTGCTGAGCTCCCCTCACAGTACCTCAGTGCTGAGTGAGCT
Organism: Anas acuta; assembly: GCF_963932015.1. Taxonomy (NCBI): domain Eukaryota; kingdom Metazoa; phylum Chordata; class Aves; order Anseriformes; family Anatidae; genus Anas; species Anas acuta. The sequence continues at coordinate 13,878,164 of NC_088992.1, forward strand.
TCCAGCGCCCGGGGCGAGCCATTGTGTGGCAACAGGCTGGAGGGGAAGGGCTACCGGGCGTGGCGAGGCAGGTCACTAGATGACCGACCTGCTTAATCCTGCCAGCTTCACACGGATCCCACAGCTCCCTCCTTCACAGGATGGGCAGTCATGGAGCTGTTGAGGTGAGATGGGACATCTGGAGGTGGCATGGGCCGGGCCAGCTGGAGCAGGTGGCTCGGTTGTCCCCACAGTTGTCTCCATCTTGAGGCCAGGGTGCTGCAGGGCAGCTGGTGGAGGCGTGTGTGAGATTCAGCTCATGGGGAAAAAGCATTTCCCTCAAATGTAAGTCTTCATATTTCAGGTTGTGGCCATGTTGCCTGCCTGATGTTTCCCTTTGTTGAAGTAGGTCAGAGTCACATCTGCCTGTTCCTCAGGTCCTTTGGAGTGGCAGCACCGCTGCTCCTGCTGCATGTACCCTGCCAGCGAGCTGAGGGTGTGTGTGGTCCCTTCAGGTGTGACAAAGCGTCTAGCATTAGTCAAGAAAATTAATGTGGCCAGGAGAGTCCAATGTATTGGCCTTTGGAAGGAAAATTCGGATGTCTGCCAGTCAGTATTAATAGGCTATAAATTTAACCAGCGAGGAAGACAGTGTAAGGATGAATTCTTACTCTTCTGCACTGTGGAGTCCATGGGACAGTCTCAAAAGTTGACTGTGGGCTCTCGTGAGCTTGATCTTAGCATAGAAACTTTTGTTTAGCTTTATGCCCTATATGGATCAATTTATGAAAGAAAATGGAAGTCTTTGACTCCATATGGCTTCCTGTGTGGCTGTCTAAAATAAGCACCTTGTGTGGCCTCGTGTCCCAGGCTTGGGCTGGTGAAAGGGGGTTTTATCTCAGATGCTGTCTCACCCTGGTTCTGAAAAGTTATCCTGCTGCAGTTGTAGTAAAACTCTTGTTTTCCCTGTATTTCTCTAATCTGGTAAAGAAGATACCCCATTATATGACTTTTCCAGGCAACAGGAACATATTAGAAAGCATTCACTGCAAGAGCTCCCAACAGCCCTAGGTAGCTTTTTTCTTTGAATTCCTTAGAATTCCCTTTTATTTGTTTTCTTTTGTTTCCTTTTCTTTGAATTCCCTCTACGGATTAACAAAAGATGTGAGGGTGTATTAGAAGAAGCTTTCCCTTTCCTCTTTGTTATTTTCATTGTCTGAGCAACTATTGCTGTTCGCTGTCTTGGTCAGGATACGAGCCTAGGTAGATGTTTGGTCTGAAACGCTAGGTCTGTCATAATCAACTCCATCTGAAGTGTATTGTTCCCTTATTTGTTTGGTTAGTCCTAAAACAATAAGAAACACCAAACACCTTCAGCATATGGCCAGGAGGCTGGGGTAGCTGTGGGTGACCTGCAGTTGCTTCTCGTAGTAGTGCAAGAGTACAGGGGAGAATGTTCTCAGCATCCAAAAACCTCGACACTGGATCATTGTTTTGCTGACTTATCAGCAATGATGGGGAGGGGCTGTCAACAGTTATCCCAAAATATGTGAGCATTTTTTTAGGAGATGGGAGGAAATAAGGAGTTAAGTCCCAGCTGACAGGGATTATTAATACAGGCTTTGCATTTACTTTTGAAGACTGGTGCTTTTTCAGTGGAATAATAATTGGTCAGCATGACCACCCCTGAAAGTGTGGTTACAGAAAGCCTGAAGCTATAAATTTCTTAAACTGTTCAAACTCAGTTGACAACAGTACGTTAGCCTGTGGCTTCTGTGCTAATTAGGTCATGTCATCAGTGTAAGCAAGTATAATTTCAGAGTGTATATGTTAATTGCCAACTGAGGATATTGCTGTTTGGGTGTAATAAAGTGTTCGCTGTGGGAGGGAAGAAGCAGCATGCTAGGTTGGTTGCAGCCAGGGTTTGTCTGGAGTTGTGTGAATAGTTAAGGATTTTTAAAGTAGGTTAATTAGACTATTTAGGTGTTTTTTAGCATTAAGCATTGGTTTTTGTATGTCTTATTTTGTGGCTATATGTATATATATTTATTTATTTTTTCCCCTCCCCTTTGTCTTCATTAGAGATTCAGTCTTTAAAGGTTGGCATGCACAAAGTAGAAGAACTCGCAAGGCTTTCTTCTGGGATCTGTAAAAATGTGTATGTTAATAGCTCAGGTGCTTTTTGGAGCAGCAGTGTAACAGACTTCTATGCATGCAGAACAATCTTTAAGAATAGCTGATTAGAGTAAGCAGTATCGATGACAATTCATCATTTATACTATGAACAACTCCTCAGTGACTTTGTCAGATTTTGCTTGCTCTTCCCAAGAGCGGACAAATTCACTTACCACAGTCCCAGAGTGACAGAAAAGGCAAGCAGGTTTCCCAGTGTGCATCCTGAAACTATCCAGAGACTGCAGGCTGAGAGCTGTGCTGAGATGATGAGGTTCATTGCCACACTCAGTAATGGGCTGTTAGTCTGACAGCATCTGCTGTGCTGCTTCAGAGACTGAAGTCATTTGAAGGATGCTCTGAGTAGAGGATTGAGTAACCTGGACAGCAAAGTTGGACATGATACTTAGGGACATGGTTTAGTGGGTGATAATGGTGGTAGGCAGCTGGTTAGACCAGATGATCTTGAAGGTCTTTTCCAACTTTAATGATTCTGTGATGTTTTAAAAATGAACAAGCACACACAAAACAAAAAACTTTAATTCAGTTTTTGTATTGGCTTGGAGTTGTTTGTGAAAGATGGGATATTTTAAGACTTAAGCATCAAGCTCAATATGTATGCACAGCATGTTACAGATCTTGGCCTTGCACCTGAATGCTGTTCACTTAACCATCCTCACGTCCAGCCTGTCTGCCTCAGGGTGAGGGAAACTTGCCCAAGGCAGCACAGCTGCATGGAGGAAGTGGCTTGTAAGTGGTGCCATGGGCTTTGTGGTATCAAAGTGTTGTGCTCATTTTCTACAGGGTTAAGCTTTACTTAGTTATTTCCCATGGGAGATTTATAGAGAACCTTGCTAGGCTTTGGGGGATATGGGTAATAATTTCTGTTTTTACTTATGACAAGCAACATTTGATTCTTCCTAACCCTGCATGTGTTTTTTTTCTTTTCTTTTTAGACAACATAAGTTGCAGGAGAAATGCTGAAGTTACTCTGAGTGACACATTTGAGCATTGGAATGGTAAGTTGTCATTTATAAGCAGCAGAGAATGGCTTTGTGCATGATCGCTATGTGCATGTCTTACACGTGACACGTGCATCACCTTACACATTCTCCAATAACACTGGGAACATTGTGGGGTGACAAGTTTTGGATGTTTATATTATCAACTGTCAAAGAGGGAATAGAATGCTCTAAAAAGCTGGCATACTGATGATGATTTGATGATGCTGATGATGGTCTGCTCAAGTCCCGTGCTATAGGAGTATTTTCTGTGGCTTCTGGTGTAACATTTTTTTTCAGATCCTTGGTTGAAAAGTTAGCCCCTGGGGCCTTATTTATGGGAAACACAAATGCTTCCAAAGACCAGTCTTGTGAAGGGACTGACATTTCAAGGTCCCAAAAGTTTCTCTTTGTGAGGTAGGGTGCTGAAGGGAGTGATGAGAGAACTGTTTCCTTGGCTGTTGCCAAGATTTGAAGTTCCCAGATAGGAATTTGAACAGGTTGGAAGACAGCTACCTAAAATACTTCTTATTTTATTAAAAAAAGTAATAACAATAAATTGTGTGTGGTGGGGAGAAAAAGTGCTTGTCTACATTTGTTTATAGAGTAAAATGACATGAAAACGTAACAAGACTTTGAGGTTTATCCCCTTTTCATTTACTTGCCGTTTGTGTTTTCCAAACACCTTGTACTCCCCAGTTCTATTTCTTTTTTTTTTTTTTTTTGAGAAAACTGTTCAGGTGGTAGTGGGCTCTAATTTTTATTTGATAATATGCAGAAGTCAAGTGTTAACAAAGAGTTTGTATAGTCTTACTTACTTGTGTTTCCCTCTTATAGCCCTTGCAGTGTCACCACTGTATTTATTCTTGAGGGATTCTTGCCTAGATCTGAATTTCTGAAAGCAAGTTTATTCATCTCCTTGTGCTTTTGAAACAATGGCTTAGGGTGGTGAAGAACTGTTGGACTGGGAGCTGGTGCCACTGAAGCATAATGGTAAAGAGATCTGTCTCACCAGTCTGATCAAAGAAACCAACATTCATGGCAGAACAGATTTCAACTGTGGTATTTCTGGCTGAAGACACATAAAGTGCTTGGGGAAGTAATTTAACAATGAAGTGATCTTATGATAAAGTGTTAGAACAGGACATTAGTAAACAGTAAGAGCCTGACATGCAGTGGTGTAGAAGAATCATTGATTTGTGGTGTTATTATGTATGGCTGGTCTAAGGCTATGTCAGAATAGTGTTTTCTGGCAGCAAGAACCACAGAGATTGTCTGTAGTTCATGGTAGCAGTAAAGATATAATTTTCATAGCAGAAAACTATATGGAGCAATAAACAGTTTTGTTGGGCATTAAATAAGGATATGAAGTTAAAAGCTTTACCTATTAATATAGCTCTTGCTGGAGGATAAATGTGATCTAAATAAATAAACTTCAATGTAACCAAAGTGCTTTGTTTGTTTTCAAGTGTGTCTGAAAGTTCAGAGATTCTGATGCTTTGGGTTTTTCATTGAAAATACATAAGATGGTCTACTTTTAGAGACCAAATAATTAAAGGCAGGTAACTGGGAGAGATTACATACAGTAAAAGGGATGTGATGTGATTGTACACATTTAGGAACATGTACTTTTTCTCCGTCTGACTGTAGCACAAAACTTGCAGCACAGGTCTTGGTAAGCATAGAAGTCTTTTGTCCCTCTCAGCAAAATAAATAAATAATAATAATAATAAAAAAATTAAAAAATCATGTGTTCTGTGTAGACCTAAGAGATTTGGGATGTAGGTTTTTATTTTCTAGACTGGATCTTAGCCTGGAAATTCTTTTTGATTACATCTGCTTTAACCTTGTATAACATCAGAAATGAGAGCTCTCCATACGTACTGAAGGTTGTAAATCCATGTGATCTGTTGGTGCCTATTGATTACAAACTAGTATTGCAACAAATAGTGTCATGACTCAGTTCATGGGTCATAACATCTGTCTAAAGTTAATGTAGATTCTGTTTTGATTAAATACTTACATAGTGAATTCTGTTTGAATTTTTTGGCTGTAGCATCGTTATTTGCTGTGAGGGTGTCTGGCGAGGTTCCGAGAAGTGTTTCTGTCTTCATGACATTATACAGTCAGTGTCTATAATCTTTAATGTTCCCATGTGGCTGGCTTGCTTTTCTTCTTTGGCCTGAGGTTGCAGGGTCTGAGAGGACTGTGTGTAGTTCAAATCACACTGCAGGTGGATCAGAAACAAGGTTTTGAGTGAACTATGTGTGGGGTTAAGATTTGGAGAAACCTTGAGGTGCAGAACTCAGCTTTAGTCTTTGCTCCAGGTAAAATTTTATATGCTTTCTTTAACCAAGGGCTGTTACACTTGCCCAGTGACTGAGTTAAAAGCTAACGTGAAGAAATGCTCATTCATGTCTTTTGCTTGTCATTAGCCTCCTGTAGCAAGCTGCTATGCTAGGTAAGAGCAGTACTCATTATAACAGAGTAGTTTTTTGGACCATGTAATGTGTTGAATGATTATTTTTTTTCATAATTTTTCTTTTTCTACTAATAGCTTTTGTTAAAGCATGGGTCAGTTTGGGGATTTCATTGCTTTTTGTCAGTTCAGGTTCATAGAACATGACTTCTAGATTTGGTGAATTCTACATCTAGTATTGGTTATAACAACTAATGTATGTAAACACAGAGTTGAGTAGACCATTAAGTTTTGAAGAAGGGTAAGTGACACAGTTGATTTTTATATGTGAGTTAATTTGCTTTGTAAAATAGCTTTCTATTTTCTTATTGGAAACCAAGGTTTATTATTATTATTATTTTTTTTTAATGGTGTCTTGGTGTCTCAATACTTTTTTAAAAAAAGTTTTAAAACTTATCTTTCTGGCAGTAAAGTTTACATGTAGCTAACTTACTAATCTTAAAATTTACAAAAACTTATAGGCACTAAATATTTAGTGGCTAACTGTGTGTGTGAGTGGGTTATCCTCTGTGTTGGTATAGATATTCTGTGTAGAGTATCTAACACTTCTCGTTTACTGCAGGGGTTTTGTTATCTTTATTGAGCGATTCTGCTGGTCCTTAAGATCAGTCTTGAAGTTACACTGTGACTGTATGGTCTCAACTCATGTTCAGCACAGGCAACACCTCAGCTGAGTTCATGATCAGCTAGGTAACTTCCCTAATGCAGCAAGAATCTATTAGTTTTTAAATAGCTGTTTTGGGGGAGCATTCGGAGTGCTAGTGGAATTGCTGCCTTTAGGATGCCCCTTCAAGGTCTTGGGCTCAGTTTCTTGATGCTCTTTTGACAACTGATGCTTCTTACTTTACTATGTATCTAAGTATGTTCAGCTGGAAGTTAGTAATCGAAGAATTTGCTTCTCTTACCACATTTTCATCTCCTAGGGAGATGATGAGAATATAGATTTTGGAAGATGATTTTGAAACTTCCTGACTTGGTATTTTATTTTTTTGACTTCTTCAGGTCTTGAATCTGATGATTTCATCCCAGAGTGTTTTCATTTTATCTTTTTTTTTTTTTTTTTAATCCTCTAAAGAAATTGTAGTTTTTCAGTTTCAATAAATGTGCTACGCAGAGAATAAGAATCCTGTTTTGCCTACTCTGAAGAACATGCAGTTGAAACACAAGGTGCCAAAACAGGAGGAAGGGTGTACATGAAATCCATGTTCAGTCAAAGAGTAATACGCAAACCAGTGTCCGGTGAAGTGAAGAAGGGGCTATTTACTAACTCAGAAGTGTTTCAGAAACAAAGTGCAGAAAGATGGGGTGGGAAGCATAGGAGTAGATGTTCAGGCAGTATGCTGGTTATAGAAGGGATATACCTTACCTTCTTGTTTCTATTTCTCTCAGAGAAGTGCTTTCCCATTTTGACTTTATAGCAGGTGCTGTTTCCTTGTGCTGATGTTTATGCAGTATTGGCCATAGAGCAATCCTACGTGTTCACCCTGCTTCCTGATGCTTGCATGTTCACAAATGCCTTTATTGCTGGCTGTGTTTCACTTCCTGTTCGAGAAGGATGCCTGGAATGCTCTCCAGACTTCAGCTTAAGGAATTAGCAGATTTAAGGCCTTTTTTTTTTTCCCTTCAGCTTCTTTGCTTTGCTGACATACTTTACATATAAAGCAATGCACTGTCTGGACTTCAGGTGTTTCAGCCACTGTCAAATACCACCTCTTCATTTTTTTTTCCCAATTTTATTTAATCCAAGTGGGTTCTAGGGTGTCAATGAAACCAGCAATTTTCTTTAATCTTTTCTGATGTAATGTTTCTCTTCCCCATGTTGCCAGCTATGCCTGCTTTGCTGCCTTCGTCCCTTGTCTGAATTAGACACCCTTGTAATTTAATCTCCCAGTCAATGTCTTGCTTTAATCACGCCTCGAGCATGCCAATTACATTACACTTCTCCCTTAGCACATGTGCTTCCAATTCACCGCATTGTCACATACCAGCTCCACGCATCGCATGGATGGTGTTTATGGTTCCTTGCCTGCTGCACAGAGAGGGAAGCAGGGAGGTGTTCTCCAGCCATCCTCGCTCAGTTACTGGTGTGGGATGCTTCCTGGGGAACTGAAGGGGGGCATATGACAAACGTTGTTTTGCTGGTGACCTTTACTGGGGAAAGCTCTCTTCCAGTTAGGAGTCAGTAATGGGATCATTCATGGTAGCTTGTCTGGGTGCAAATACATCATCTAACATTGGAGACTGCACTTCTTTAGTGCTGACTTCTGCAGTTGCTTTCAGTATCCTGTCCCATTGCTTGCACCAGTTGGCTGCCACAAACAGCTGGCCACGCTCTGTGGCTGCAACTGTGAAGCTGCCTTTCACCAAAGGGAAGCAGAGTGCAAATGATGAGCCTGCCTCTGCTGTCCTTGTTTGCAACTCAATTTGTTCCACGTGGAGCGGGATTAGCAAAACTGTGTTCTTGAGGATTTGTTTCCATAGTTGGGATCTTTGGTATATGAGAGACCTACGAGCAGTGTTGAGTTTATCCTTCTCAGTCATGAAAGTAATCTTTCTTGTCTATCCCACCATGTGTTCTCATGACTTTTGCAGGACTGTCAGTTTCAGATAAATTTGATAGAGATGTAGTAATGAATGACAAAGGTTGCTGGGTAGGGCACGCAGCCTTTGTGGTTGTATAAGCCTTGTTTCCCTAAGAAAACAAACCTATAATCAAATGCCTCCCAGTATGGGAGGACATCTGAAAAATATTTACCAAAGGAATCTACGGTCTCCCTAAGTGTGGTGTTTTCCATGTTTCTTAAAACCATTCAAATGCTGTTTCTGTAACCACCAGCCCTGTGCCTGTGGCATACCGTCTGTATTTCAGGGCAGCACTGCTGAGCTGGCTGATGTGAGGCTGTTGCATTCTTGCAGTAGGATTGCCAAGTCCTCGACAGCCTCGGGAATGATACAGGCTCAGTGGAAGTCTCTCTGTTGACTTCCTGAGCTTTACATAATACCTTTGGAGAGCGAGGGCTAAATGTGCACCGTAGTTCAATCAGTGTGACTGTTAATGCCTTGAATAACAGCTTCCGTGAGGTCACACCAGGCTCCAGGAGCTAGACATCGAGGAAGGTAATTTGGAAGAGGGCAGGACCTGGTGATGAAGGTCACAAGGCACATGGGATATATACTAGATAGCTGTTTGCTGTATTCTTAATGAGTAATAATATATTAATAATGTACAGTACTCGTAGTACGCGTTTCTATAGATTACAATATTAATGAGTATGTACGTGTTAACCTTTTTTTCTTTCTGTCATGCTGGTTTCATCTATTCGCCCGTTTACCAACATAAAGTTGCCTGTTACATTGATCAATTCTCTAGTATTTGCTAACCTTCAAGAGCTTTGCTCCCTCTGGCTCAGTTTTGCTGACAGAGCAGTTTTAGCGATAGGGTCATTTGGAAGGTAAGACAGAAGTTTCTTCCAAGGGAGTTAGAGGATACATGGCTGTTGTGGTCTGCTGCTAAAGTAGATGCAACTGCAGCTGATCCCAGATGAAAATACCACTGCAGTACTGTGCCGTGCTTCTGTTTGCCCTGGTGGTCTGCTGGTCCTGGCAATTACCTCAGCTTTTTCCAGAGTTGCAAGGTATTTAGAGTCCTCCTTGAAACACCATCCCATTAAAGCTGATGGCAGTGGCAGATGGACCTTATAGGAAGTATTTGTTTTGTTACTTAATTAGCGCTCTACTCTCCCTTTGTGCTTTAGTGGTTGGTTGCTTTTTTCTGGGGACTATGTTTGTTAGGCTTGGAAGAATTCCCAGGTGTTATGAGTATAAGAATATGGTTATGAAAAGGTGTGTTACTAGGTTTTGAGAGTGGATCTCTCTTACTGAACTAATAAATCTTAAGAAATAGCAAACAGTAATGACTTGTATGCAGCCAGGTCTGAATTTGGAAATAAGGTTATTGCTGGGACATTGATCTTCTGTGATCATGTCCAGTGTTGAGCTTAGGTAACGACAGGCTTAGCTCTGTATTTGAGAGCCAATGCTGTGTTGCATTTACAGCTTAATACAAATAAGCAGGATTCTTTTGTGTTTCAGCAAGTGAGTGTACATGTAATCGCTGGCAGATGCGAGCTGTGGGTCAGTGTTCCCAAACTGCTTGCCATTTCCAGAGCTCCCCTGAAGCCATGCTGCAGCACAAGCCTGTGCAGTTCAGGGACCGGAGGGCAAAAGCTGCTCTGCCTTAATGGGGATGGACAATGGAGGCAAGAGTTCTGCTTAGAGGGGCCTTTGCTGTAATACCCCTAATGCCTCACAACGCTGGCAGGCATCCCGGTTTGTTTCTAATGGAAAAAACTCACCTTTGACAGTTTCTTCTATGACTCTATCTTCCAGACCTTAGCATGGTTTACTGTAGATGCCATGGTAGTGCCTGTTTAGTAGTTCAGGATTACTGTGTAACTTAGTGTGCCCTTCTGCTGTTCCACAAACCCTTTTCTGCTGTGTGATGTTGCACCTTACTTGAAAACGTGACTGTAAGAAAACCTCATTTTTGTTAAATCTCTGCTCTGCAAATTTGTTTTATTGACTTGAATAAGGACTTTGTACTCCCACTATGTGGTTGATACAAGAGACATCTGAGGAAATCTGGGTATTGTCACACAACTGAGAGCTAGACTAAGTACTGTAAAAACTTCATGAATGTAGTTTAGAGGGTGGAGGCATTCTCATCAGGCTGGGTTCGTGTAGAGTGGACGTGAAGCTACTGGTAGTTCATTTGTAAGGCAGTTAGTGGGAGTACTCTAAAATAGGATGGTTTCAGAAGTGAAATGGGGTTCTGTCACCCAGCTGTAAAATCTAGTTAAATGTTTTGTCTTCAGATGGCTTGTTAGTGTGTGCTACTATAGAGAAGACCTGCCAGCTATCTATTATATGGCTAGCATCAAGAAGAGAAATTGGTTTTTATTACTGTAGCGTCTGAATGAATGGTTTGAATGCACAACTGACTGCAGGCTTTTGAAGGAGAACGTGGTGCCTCATCCTCCAACAAGACAGCACTTTGTGCATCAGCATGCCCATAGATTATTCTTTCATATCTTGCATTTTCAGGGTGGCTGTTCTGTTGCTGGTGCCGCAGCTGTTGGAATCCGTGATGCTGTTAAGAGTGCATAGCTCATTTCTGCAGCTTCTTCTCTCCTTTGTTTGCAGCTTCACCAGATGTAGTCATGTCAAAGCTGAGCTGAGTCTCATTCCTTTCAAAATTTTCCCCGGGGTCTATAGCTGGAGAGAAATGATCACCATTTAAATTTTTCAGGGCAGTGCCTTGAGCAACAAATGTGCTGGGGCTCTTTAATAAAAACAAGATTAGTTGGATTTATGGCCTAGATTTTCAGGAAAGATGCTAATGGATGTGTGTGTCAACCGAGAGAAGATCCATATGTATGGACCTTGTATATCAATATGCAAGCTAGAAAAGTAGTAAAAGCAACTTATTTAACATACATACATATGAGTTGAAATACTCTGAGCTGAGAGATAAATTGGATGTAGCTCTTATCAGTATAACAATATATCAGAGTGGCACTGAAAGCTCGGCTTTTCTTTGAGAAATTGCTTGCGTTTCTGTCATATTGGCCCACAGTGATGCAAATAACCTGGAGAAACACAAAAGTGTTCTGTAATTTATCATATAAAGTGGAGGATTTGCTTCACTATGAAAACTCGCGCCCTTTTTTTCTCCTAAGCATATGCTGCTGAAGCTGAGTCTGTCAATGTCAAGTACAAGTCAGAAACAAGTTTTTATGGTTGCGTTGCAAACTGCAGGAAATGTTTACATGCTACTAATCACAGTGGCTCTCTCCAGTGGGCACAGCTATATTTAGGCACAATGTGAAATTGGCTGCCATAAATAAAGTTTTTCCTCAGCTGTTTTCATAAGGATGTTGCATACACAGCTTAAAACCTCTGCATTGGTTTAAAAACAGAACAAAAAACCCACCTGTGATGCTTACCTCTTGAAAGCAACCTTAGGTGTTTTTTTTTTTAACAGTTGGTAGTTGTTTCCCAGCTTTATTACATCACCTCCATTTGTGCTGCAAGATTGATGTAGGAAATTCTGTGTAAATGCACTCCATCAAGAAGCCATTGTGTCACCTTGGGTTCCTAAAGATGCTCACTGCAATGCAGCGTAATTGGCAAAGCCAACACGGAACAAACCTTGATTTATAAGTTAAAAACATGAAGTCTTTAGGAAAGTTGGTTAAGTACTTTACAGATCACCTCTATTTTTTCTGCCATAGATGCCTCGCCTCGCTGGTTTCCTTTATGTCATTCTGTCCATATTCTGTTTATTACTGAAGTGAATAAAGTCACTGTATGTTTGGCTGAGTAGAATATAAAATGTAGTTTTGGGGGGTTTACCTCAAAAGGGGTAAAGTGAAGAAGCACCGAATAAAATATGAACATTCATTGGGAGTGAAAAGTTTTCTGGAAAGAATGCAATTAATCCAGTGTTGAAAAATAATGTTGAAATTAATCGATTGCATCAAAGATAGGAGGCGAATGCAGTGTGTATGCTGCAAAAGTGTGTGGGGGAAGCTGGGACAGCGAGAATGCAGAGCACTGTAATGATGATGCCAGCCAGCTCCCTAGACAGCAGCATATCAAACAGTCCATCTTGAATTTAGTTCATTTCTAGGTAGTAATCATCAAGCAAATCTGCTCATTTCAGCCAATATGCTGAAATTTAATTCATTTTTTTGTAGTTAACTTCGCACAGAACAAAAAACGCATCACCTTCTGACCAGCTGTAGAGTTGGTTGAAATACACAAACTACAAACTTGTCCATTTTTAAACACATGGAAACTTTTGTGGATGTTGAGACCCTGTGAAAACTTGTGGCTTCCTCCACTTTGTGTCACGCAGCTGAGATTTTTGTTGTGAGTAATGACTTCTCTTTCTGATGCCTGATGTAAATAGCTGTGTTCTTCTGGCCAAGTTTGTCAAAGACCCCAGACCTATGAAGACAGTCTGAAATTTAGTCACATACACGAAGGTTTAAATACTTCTGTACAGTATTCCTAGAAAAACAGACCTAGCAAAGCCAGGATGAAATTTTAGTCCTAAATATATTATAAGTGAAGCTGGTAGTGCTGCCTATAATTAAGCTTGCCTCACATTTCCCATTATAAGACCCTGTTTTCAGTGGCATATAACTTTGCCAAATTTTAACTGTTTGGGCTGAAACTTTCCATGCTGAATGTCTGCCTCAGATGAATTGTTTGGAAAGCTTCAACAAAAAATGGTTTCACCATTTCTGGGAATGAAATTAAGAGAAAAATATTTTCTTTTGCCCATGCAAACTTAATTCTGGCATTTCCTGAGTTTTGAGAGCTTGGGTCCGTAGCCTTGATGTTTTTGTGTGTATATATATATATTTACATTTCCTTTAGAAAAGGAAAGTTCATAAAATAATGCCTCCATGCATGTATTTGGATAACCAAAGAATGTTTAATTTGATGTGAAAACTCTGAGTAATTAACTTACATTAGAAACAATCAAACGATATTGATTTACTGTTTGTCTTTGGGCAAATCGATTGAGACCTGATTTCAGCAAGCTCTTCTCTCAGAAGGGACCGGACTGTGGGGAAGCCTTAAAAATAGCCTCTCAATCTTTTTCCTTTCGTTATTTGCATGTGGAATACAGCTAAGGAATGCTCTTTTTGCACAGTTTGCTGTCAGGCTGAGTTAAAGTTTATGGGGCATTTTGATTTGAGTTGTTTGAATGCACTCCAATGTCACCCAAATTTATCTAAGTGGCAGGCGTAATTGTTAGCTGGCTCATGTGGGGCATCTTGCGTTGGGTTCTGTGGCAAGGTTTTGGTACAAATGCACGAGTCCACGTGTCTCCAGGTACTGAGAACATCTAGGAGAAAGATTATTTTTCTAGATGCATATTAAGTGGAGAGATATCAGCCACCAAGCTTGCATGTACAAGGTGCTTCAGGAGGTGCATTTATATGCAGTCTTGTTCTGCTGGCTCCAAACACCTTGAGCAAGGCTGAACTCTCCTGCCTCAGCAGCTCAGCTGTTGTTTCTGCTCACCGTGCTGGCTGGAGCTGTTTTGCTTGTGCTGCCCCCCGTGAAGTGATACACAGCCAGTGCAACGCGGCTGGATGCCGTGTTGCTCCCTGAAAGGCTGTTAAATGTCAGAGGAGGATTCTAGATGCTGGAGAAAATACTTGGGGGCTAAAAACATGTTGGTGTTTATGTTCATGAGCTGACACGAGTGGGATGAGAAGAGAATGTACTAGGTGGGGGCACAGGACTATATTCTCTTTCCATTAAGACATCACATCTGCAGAGGGATGATGGATGCTACTTCTTTGGTCCTCTTTCTATTCACCTTCCCCGTGTGTTCAGTGAGCAGTCTCCATGGAGCTGTGAGAACAGTGTGCCCATACCAAAACTAAGTGCAACACGGGACAGCTGGAAACCTTGCTGGAGCCTTTGAGGCCCAGTCAGATTTATTTTTGCTCTTTTTGCATCCCAGCTTTGTTTTCTTTTATCTTCATCCTTTTATCTTCATCCCTGTTGGTTACTCCTGACTGTAACTGAGAGCTGGCGTAGTCCTGCAGTGAAACATGCTGATGCTTTCTGTTCATGCCTCGTATTTCCTTTCTGGCAGACCGTAAGGTGAAGCAAGGGAAGGAAGCAATTACAACTCTTCTTTAAATGCAGGTCAATCCCAGAGAGAAGTCCAAGCTGGTATATGCCACCTGAGAGAAATTACATTGATAACTTGTGAAAGAGGGGTGCTGCCTGCAAACACTGCCTGTATCAAAAGCAGACCCACACTTCAGAAATTGCCATGTGATACCTCAAAAGAGTCCTCAAAAACTCTCATCTCATGTCCAGGATATCCAGTTATATAGGTACTGGTGATGGGAACTTCAGGCTATCTTCACATTTCCTGACTTTTACAACAGATGTGTATTTATTGTTTGTATGTCATTGTTCACCTATCCAAAGTATTTCAGAGAAGAGTATCCTCTACTGAAGCAGAGTTTTTTATTGAGACTTGGTTGGATTCCTTCATATTTTCAATTGAGCTTTGCTGGGTTACAGTCTGGAAGTGAAAAAAAAAAAAACAATCACAGGAGTATTTTGTATGGTGGCTCCTAAAAACCACATCAAGCTTCTGGGACTCTTTCCATTAGCCTGGACCGGAGGAGAAGAGTCTTTGAAATTCCTACAGTTGAATTGGAAAAAGAGACAAAGGGTGAAGGTGGTGAAGCACAGAAGTGAAACACCCAGTTCAGTGCTCCTTACCTGGTCATAGCAGGAATGGGGCCCTCCCCGCACCCCTGCATTTGGTGTGGAGTAAGGAGGCTGAAGCTGGCTGTTGGACAGTGCTGGGTGATTTGTTGTTCAACTTACTGAGTAAATTTGAGCGAAATCACAGCCGGTTTCACTAACAATGGGGGAAAACAAAAATAGTTGGAGGAAGCAGGTGCAGGTGTGTATGGTGTCATGCTGCAGAACACGGATGCTCAGGCTCCTCTGTGCTGGAAACTGCTCCAATAATGAAAATGTAACTTGTGTCTTTGGGCCCCTGACATATCAGATGATCTTATATGTGTGGGAGTGGTTATTTTAGAGGTAAAGGTGAGCTCTTGTTTTTGCTGCATATTTGATGTTAATTACTGGATTGAATTTTTTTTAATTTTTTCTCAAAGAGTAAGTTTCTGATTAAAGTATTTGTGAAGTAATAAGATGGAGAGTTGCTGGGGAATCAGACAGGTGTGTTAGTTATATCATTTGTTGTCTTAATGTTATTATTGCCAGGGGATTTTAGTTGCACTGCCCAGGAAATTCTTTTGAAAAAGCTGGTGCCAGCTTGATACATTTTTCTGTGTTACTGGCAAGAGCTGTGACAACAATGAAATCACTTTCTGTCTCTGTGATGCAGGCCCAAGGCAAGACTTTTTGCTTTTCACAGCTTTGTGTGTACTTAGCTCTAAGTAGAATTAATTCTAGATGAATGCAGTTTGATCAAAAGAGCGTGCATCTCTGTAAGTGACCTTCACTCCCTCTTCAGGCTAGTAACAGCTGCACTCAGAGGTGGTGCAATTCTCCCTCTTCCAATGTTGGTCATTTTCCATTAAAAAAAGACATACAAAAAACCCCTAACCCTTTGCTCCATCCTATCAAGGAAGGAATTACCAGAGGACTATGAACTCCATTCCCACTTCAAAGGCTTTTGAGCTAACTTGGATTAGACTTCTGTCTTGAATGCTCTCCTGTTGAAGGGCTCCATCCAGCAGCTAACAAGCTTGGCCCCGTTACGTCTCTGAACTCAGTCCCTCAAAAATGGGAGTGGTGGTATATACCGAAGGGGAAGTTGTTTGCATAGCATTTCTCTTGAAATGTTGTCTCTGTCTCGCTCTGTTCCTAAACCACGTGTGCATTCTTTCAAATAAAATTTCAATGGATGTGGTATTTTCCCTGACTTCCTCCCATGAACGGGTGTTGACGTGCTACTAACCAGCTGCGTTGTTCTGCTCCAGAGATAGGTGCCCTCGCAGCATGGCTCAAGTAGCTCCTGCGAGCAGACAGCTTGTGTTAAGCTGTTGGGATCGCTTGAGACCAAGGTTCCAGAGGAATGCTGTGTCTGTGTGGCAAACGACCTGGAGAGGTACTTGGTTGTGTATGTGGAATTGCGCTTCCAACACGTATCTATTACAGCCATCAGACCTCGTAGTACAGCTTTTGTTCTCAATTCAACAGAATATTGAGGCAATTCTATACCTTTCCTGACTGAGGTTCAAATATATAACCGAAAATCTGATGTACTGGGTAAGAGGCTTAAAAAACGAGGCTTTCTTCAAGAATACTTCCTGGAAAGAGTATGGCAGGAGGGTCAACTTTAGAGTAACTGTGTGGAGCATTAGTCCCTGTATGTTGTAGCCCTTGCTTGCCTTTCCCAGCTGCTCAGTGGGCTTTTCTTTAGTTTGTAGGCTCTTAAGCACAGGAATGATCTTTCACTCTTATTTCTACAGCCGTCTAAGTATGTTTGGTCTGGAATGCCACAGCAATGTAAATAATATCTGTACTCTTGTGATGGGCTTCCAAATGAAGTCCTGCTTCTGCACTTGAATCTTTCTAGGAGTATCAGTTGCTCACCTTCCTTTTGGGAAACTGTCTTCTGTAAGTTTTATTGGTAGAGGACTTTGCAATATTCTTTTAAGGCAATTACTTAACCGTAAGTAGTGTTCCTTTATTACAGTTTAAAGCAGGGTCACATTTTGAGTTTTAGTGCATTTAAGTGCAATTGTCCTCTCTCAAGAACATAATGCTAAAAATTATGCTAGCAAAAAGGCACTGCGGAAGTCGAAGATGAGTTCAGGTTGGACATTATACACTGATTTCCCAAGGGGACTCCTTCAGAGTGTGGAGAAGCAATTTCAGCATTCACGTTTCCATTGTGACATAATTGCTGAGGATTTTAGTATCTTCGTTCAGCTTATAATTTGTTAAATTGTTTTGGATTATGCTCCCAGAAGGGGGGGATAAACCTGAATTAGAGTATTTGAGTGTTGGGATCTGAAAAAAAGTCTGAAACAAGAAATGAGACTGTACTACTTCTTTAGCATAAGAAGCAGGCCAGTTACACTCTCTGAATAACGATTTTGAGGCAGCCACACTCAGCTCCGTGAAGCTGCTAACGCACATTGCCATATTTCTCGTGAGGCTGACAATGTTTGCCGAGCATTGACCGATGCTGTAATGTAGGCCAAACACTTGACAATATTTATATTATCTGTAAAGTGGCTGACAACATTTAATAACATCTGTGAAGTACTTCGGGATGTTAATGATGTACTCAGCGAGGACCCGAGGAGCTCTGCAGCATTACAGCTAGCTGGCTGCACTTGTGCTGTGCACCAAGGGGCATGCACACGGACACGTCTTCGGTGCTGATGCAATTCCAGCCCCATGGGGACGTGTCAGTGATGGGCTTGGTACAAAATGTCTGTAAAAATGGTGATGTCCATACAGAGCTTCTCTCTAAGTAGGGGATTTATTTTTTTCAGTAAAGCTGAACAGCTGTTAAATGACACCAATTTCGGGTCTACTTTCTTTTTTAGTGCATTGGCTACCCTTATAATTAAGGTATTGAACTCATGCTTGTAACCTGCAGAATTAACTGCATTTTTCATACAACCTTGGTTAAATTGCTTAAACTCTTCATGTCTCACTTCTTCTCTATGTGCATTAGAGAATGCAAAGACCTTCAGAACATAATTTCTATCACCTTGTGTGTGTGTAATGCCAAGTGTGACAGTCCTGGCTGAAGTTACACATCTAGAAGCTATCGTTAATACAAGTGTTCAGCCTCCAGTGTGTGTGCAGTTTCAAGTGGATTCTGGACCATCCATCTGAGTGAGGCTACTGTGCACTGTTAGCTATGTGTAAATAATTTCTGTGCCTTATGGACCTTGTACAGCAACTTAAGAGCCTTGTGAATGAATGGAAGTTTTTACGTAAGCATAATTATTGCAGTGTGTAAGGATACTGATGGTAGCTCTAGTCTAACGGCACCAGAGGTAGAAGTCGTCACTGCAAGAAGCAGGAAAGGGATGAGACTTGAGTCAATGATGAGAACAGCAAAATGCTTGTGTATATGTATTTATCTGTTGAAACATCCAGCCACACATGCTGTAGCTGTGGCCAGAAATAGTCTTTGTGTGCATTCACAGCTGAATGATGCTCGGTGTGAATCACAGAATTTCTAGGTTGGAAGAGACCTCGAGATCATCGAGTCCAACCTCTAACCTAACACTAACAGTCCCCACTAAACCATATCCCTAAGCTCTACAACTAAACGTCTTTTGAAGACTTCCAGGGATGGTGACTCCACCACCTCCCTGGGCAGCCTGTTCCAGTGCCTCACAACCCTTTCAGTAAAGAAGCTCTTCCTAACATCTAACCTAAAACTCCCCTGGTGCAACTTTAGCCCCTTCCCCCTCATCCTGTCACCAGGCACGTGGGAGAACAGACCAACCCCCACCTCACTACAGCCTCCTTTATGGTATCTGTAGAGAGCAATAAGGTCGCCCCTGAGCCTCCTCTTCTCCAGGCTGAACAAGCCCAGCTCCCTCAGCCGCTCCTTGTAGGACTTGTTCTCCAGGCCCCTCACCAGCTTTGTCGCCCTTCTCTGGACCCGCTCAAGCACCTCGATGTCCTTCTTGTAGCGAGGGGCCCAAAACTGAACACAGTACTCGAGGTGCGGCCTCACCAGAGCCGAGTACAGGGGGACGATCACCTCCCTAGCCCTGCTGGTCACACTGCTTCTGATACAAGCCAGGATGCTGTTGGCCTTCTTGGCCACCTGAGCACACTGCTGGCTCATATTCAGCCGACTGTCCACCATCACTCCCAGGTCCTTCTCTGCCTGGCAGCTCTCCAACCACTCATCTCCCAGCCTGTAGCTCTGCTTGGGGTTATTGCGCCCCAGGTGCAGGACCCGGCACTTGGCCTTGTTGAACTTCATGCAGTTGACCTCAGCCCATCGGTGCAGCCTATCCAGATCCTCCTGCAGAGCCTTCCTACCCTCGAGCAGATTGACACATGCGCATAGCTTGGTGTCATCTGCAAACTTACTGAGGGTGCACTCAATGCCGTCATCCAGATCATTGATGAAGATATTAAAGAGGACCGGCCCCAGCACTGAGCCCTGGGGAACGCCACTAGTGACTGGCCTCCAACTGGACTTGACTCCATTTACCACGACTCTTTAGGCCCGGCTATCCAGCCAGTTTCTAACCCAATGAAGCGTGCGCCAGTCCAAGCCTAGGGCAGCCAGTTTCTTGAGGAGAATGCTGTGGGAGACGGTGTCAAAAGCCTTGCTGAAGTCAAGGTAGACCACAGCCACAGCCTTTCCCTCGTCCACCCAGCACATCACTTTGTCATAGAAGGAGATCAGGTTCGTCAAGCAGGATCTGCCTTCCATAAACCCATGCTGACTGGGCCTGATCGCCGGCTTGCCCCGCAAGTGCCGCATGATGACTCCCAAGAGGATCTGCTCCATGAGCTTCCCTGGCACTGAGGTCAAACTGACTGGCCTGTAGTTCCCCGGGTCTGCCCTCCGGCCCTTCTTGTAGATGGGCGTCACATTCGCTAGCCACCAGTCAACTGGGACCACCCCCGATAGCCAGGACTGCTGATAAATGATGGATAGGGGCTTGGCCAGCTCCTCTGCCAGTTCTCTCAGTACCCTTGGGTGGATCCCGTCCGGCCCCATCGATTTGTGCGCATCCAAGTGCCGTAGCAGGTCACCAACCAGTTCTTCATGGATGGTGAGGGCCACATCCTGCTCCCCATCCCCTTCCACCAGCTCAGGGTACTGGGTATCCAGAGAACAACCGGTATTGACGCTAAAGACTGAGGCAAAGAAGGCATTAAGCACCTCCGCCTTTTCCTCATCTCTTGTAACTAAGTTTCCCCCCGCATCCAGTAAAGGATGGAGATTCTCCTTAGTCCTCCTTTTTGTGTTGATGTATTTATTTATAAAAACGTTTTTTGTTATCTTTAATGGCAGTAGCCAGATTGAGCTCCAGATGAGCTTTGGCCTTCCTAATTTTGTCCCTGCACAGCCTCGCTACATCCTTATAGTCCTCACTAGTGGCCTGCCCACTTTTCCAAAGATTATAAACCCTCTTTTTTTTCTCCTAAGCTCAAGCCACAATTCTCTGTTGAGCCAGGCTGGTCTTCTTCCCCGCCAGCTCGTCTTTGGGCACGTGGGGACAGACTGTTCCTGCGCCATTAAGATTTCCCTCTTGAAGAGCGCCCAGCCTTCCTGGACCCCTCTGCCCTTCAGAACCGCCTCCCAACGGACTCTACCAACCAGTGTCCTGAGCAGCTCAAAGTCAGAAGCCTTCAGAGATCATCTTGCTGGATGTGCTGATCAGGGTGGGTTCATAAGGCTTCGGGATATACTGGTATACAGCAGATGCTCAAATGAAACAAGCTTTCTAAATATATAGGAATGTCAACTTGTGGGATGGCAGTGCTGTTCTGAAACTTATCACTCTAATTCTGGACTGCTTTAAAAATGGAAGTATCCCATCAAGATGAATGCAAACTGTGTATGTGTCTGGCAATGGAAATCTGTTTGGAAGCTTTCTGTGGTCTTGAATTTGTAATCTTTTTTTCTTAAGTATGAAATGGTATTTGATTTTTCACCGTTTCTTTTGTAGTATGTAAAGCTGTCTTTTCAATCTTATTTCTATCTTCAGTTCTCCTCAAAAAAAAGAGCAAAATTGGTGAGCAGTAGTTTTCAGGACAACATTGCTTTCCTTTCTTTCGGAGGGCTCTTTGCTTGACTGAAAGCTTCCTAAACTTCGTCACAAACACTGGGGCCCGATTGTGTGGTTCAGCTTCTACTAGTCACATACTCTTATGCCAGTAATTTCTTGGCTACAATCATTGCAGTTGCAACTTATTAGATCCTTGAGAAAGCGATTGCCTGTACAAGTCCTGTGCTTTTGTCATGCAGGTGATGAAAATTGTGTAAAACACCACCTAGCATGCCATCACTCAGTAGCTGAGCAGAAGCCCACCTGCCTGCTCGCTGAGTAGCAATTCTGTGTAGTAGCAAGTCCGCAAGTGTCAGAAAGTATTTTTCGTCCTTAATTTCTCTTGCAAGAGAGAAGTAACACTTTGGGTGTAAAGTAAATATGCTGCTTGAAGAATAGCGTATTCTTCAAATGCTTCACAACAGTTAATTTGTTGTGGGAGGAAAAGTGAGATCAGATTGTTGTGGCCATAACTCCTACTTGACCATACTGATTCAGTTTTTCCTCAGGCTTGGACTTGATGTTCCTGCAACTGCCTACTACTCCAGTTTGTATGGAGGGAAAATGTGTTGATTGTACCAAGGGCACAAGATCTGTAATTAGACTGAAAAATGCAGCATCTTCCCTCTGTCAAGCTGCTTCTCTTGCACAATTGCAGTTTCTTGGGTCCCCGTTCAGAGAGCATTACACAGTCCTGCTCTGACACACCAATTTACTTTACTCCCAAGAGCTGCCTTATTGGATTTATAAACTATTTTTCTTAGCTCCATAAAACTAGGGTTTGACTTACAGGGTGCTGGTTTTACAGTTTTAAAGCTTGTGCAACATAAAAAATGACATTTTTACCGTGACATCCTCATTATGCATGAGCTGCCATGCCTACACAGTACAACTGCAAGGCTCCTTTTCAAAGTAATGATTCTCAGCTCGTACCTGTGGAAGAATTAAAGCAAACATTTAGACATTGCTGGGATCCATTACATAATAAGAAAAACTTTCAACTTTGCTGACAGCAGTCTTTTACTCAGCTCTTAAGATTTAGGAGATAAAAAGGTAAGAACAGATCAAACTGGCCTTCTCCTCCTCCTCCCATGAGGGCTCTGTAAAATTCAACAGGTGTGAAATGGCAGGAGCACACTGCAGCTCAGCGCTGCTTTTCCTTGTGTGCATGTGCTCTGAAGGATGCTACCATTCCTCTTGGCTTCTGGGTATTACTAGAAATTTAAACTGCTGCTTCTGTTTTGTAATTATTTGTTGCTTCTTCTGGTGTAAAGAGAACCGGTGTGTCACTTTTTCTTATGTAGTCATAGGCATTTCTTCACCTCGTACCTTTTTCTTACAGAAGAAACAAGTTCGAGGTTGTAGCTGCGAGCTGATGGTCAGCCTCTGATTTTGAAGTGTTAAACTAATTTCTAGCTCAACAATTTCAAAAGCAATCTGGGTATGCGGTGCTCAATAATGCTGTATCAGGTGGTTTCATAAAAGATGCTTATCTCTTACAAACTTTGCATCCATCTTTCCTTAGAAAGCTTCAGCAGTGCTGTTAATATTAACTAATTACTCTTGTGCCACATGGGTGCAACTTGGCAGCTGTGTTCCTCAGAGACTATCGTGTTGCAGGGGGGGATGAAACACTGCTTCTAAAAAGGCAGAAAGAGTAGCTGAGATTGATGCGTGCTTCTTGAAGGCACAGTCATCTTTAGAGACTTCTGGGGTTGCTAATGGGACAAATGGGCTCAATGTTTTTTAATCAGAGATTTTTTTAAAAGAATGCTGGGAATACATTATATTGACACACTGCTGATAGAAGGAGATTCTGTCCATTATAAAGAAAGAAGTTTAAACTTCAAAACCCGATGCTGAGTTTCAGTTGGGATTTATCTTTCCAAATATCAGAAAGTCAAGTAAGAGTGAGAAATCTGCTAGCAAATATTTTTCAGCTCAACTTCAGATGCCATGTTGTTAACGTGAAGCAGATCTTTAAAGTGAAATGATGCAAAAGGTCCTTGCGTTCATGTTTGCTGTATATGCATGTAGGTGTTCTCTAGACAGTTGCGATTGTGGGTCCTGTCAAAGTCCTAGCAAAAGCTTACTCAGTGGGATGTTTTCAACCGCAATAATTCATCTTACCCTTCTCAAACAAAGGCAGAGACAAAGGATGAGGCCCTGCACTCCGCCCATCTCCTCTTCTGCAGCCTGCTGTAAATGTTGCTGAAATGTCTAGCAATGAGGCTGGATGGAGCAGTGCAGACTGCCAGAGCAAATGGGTGTTTTGCACCTGTGTAAAGTTTTGGCTTTCCTTGGCTGAAATCCCATCCAACGGAATGTCATACAGACAGAACTCAGCTTTTGGCATCATTGCATGTCACCATTCAGAATGAAGACTTAAAACCGAAAAGCTTGTGCTCGTAGGCCATGGCATTGTGTGAGTTTCTCAGCCTACAGGAGCAGGATGAACATTTTTTTCAAGTCCCTGGTTCTGCAAAAAAGAGGGGAACTAAGAAGGGAACAGGGACTTACTATCATTTTTTTTTTATTCTGTTCTTGGGCAGCACAGTAGTGACAAAGCCACAAATAAACACAACAGATCTCCTTAGGAGACTGAGTCATGTTTCTGAGCGATGATCACAATTTCTGGGACAATATACAGTATATATACACCCACAATATATAGAGTCTGTAAATATATTGCAGAAATCATGGTTAATGTTCTGAGACTTAGAGATTAGCCTTGTTTGAGCTGAGAAATCAACAGTTAATTTCTCCAGCTCCCTGCTTTGGAAGGTCACCTTTGGAAGGTGCAGCACATTTTGCTGCTGTTCACTTCTGTATGCTCAGGTAACGGAGGATCTACAGAGATTATAAATAACAATTCTCTAGGTGCTTCATTAGGAAGAATGCAGTCACGATGGCTGATTCTTTTAATCATAAAAACTGTCTGGCAATGCTAGAACTGAAGTCAATCTAATTCCGTGCATAATTGTCTCTGCAGTTGGAAAGCTTTTCCTAATTTTTACATCTTCCATATGATTCTTAGTAGCTTTATGCTATCATTTTGAGAACCCAAAATGTAACTGTAACACTTTTTTGTGAGTCAGCAATTTGTCTTAATGAAGCTGGTTTTCACAAGTATCAGCCAAATTTCTGCCTTTATTGAGGTGATTCCGCTATATTTCTGTGTTCTGCATGCTACTTAAATACTCAGTGAAAACAGAAAGTAGATTATTTCTTTTTTTTTTTTTCATTGCATATCTGCTAGAAGATTAATACAGCATCTTTTAATCTTTTCTGTTCTAAACAACTTCAAAATTTCCAGGCTTTTTTGGATATTTTGTCAGAGGCCTCAGTTCAGTTGCTCACTTGTGTAGTTAGGGTGATTTTGTGTTTTCAGAGAAGCTTTGAAAACAGGTTATAGCTTCTGAGCTGAGATCCCTCCAATGCTACAAGCAGTTTGTGTCTCACAGGCTATTCTTTTGTTTATATATACATATTTTTCTGCACCACAAAGTTGCTATCTGATGCCCAGAGCCCATGATGGTAATTCCATCATTTTCTGTATATTTGGTATCAGATGTGAGATATTCCAAGCCTCTGATTTGTGTAATTTGATTATTCTTCACAAAGATTAAATCTTGCGTTTTCCACACTGAATCCCATTTTTCCCAAACCACTTGTACAGTTTGTTTTCGTGCTTTGGTTTCTGATCCACTCTCCGTTTGTAGCCCTGGCTGGCTTGGTGTTGGCTGTGTGCTTAAGAAATCTATTTCATCATTTGAGTTATTCAGGAAAACACTAAATAAACCGTAGCAAGGGCAGACTGAAGCCGAGCAGTGCAGGATCAGTGATACCAACTCGGTTAGTACAGCTTTCCACCCAGCTTTGCACATACATCTAGACTAAGAAATGCTCAGAAAGACAGCATCAAAACGTTGCTAAATCAAGTTACTCCTCCTCCTCCTGGTCTCGTTGCCCTGTCTGCCATTTTTGTTAATTTAGGGCCTGGACTGCATCTACCGCTTTTCCCCAGTCTACAAAATTTGTCAGTCTGCTCTCTGAGGTAGATTGCTTTGACATGATTTGCTCTTGAGAAACCCATGTTGGCTGTTAGTCATCTGTCTCTTGCTTAGTGTTTGTGTAATGATTTGTTCCAGTGTTTTTCCAAGAACTGAAGTGAGAAGGCGATTGCTGCAATCTCTGAAACTTTCAGATTTTCTCAGAGTATGTGAGATTTAAATGCATCTGCAGCAATGGTTTGATAACACTGGAGCTATTTGTCCACATGCACTTCTTTTCCCCAATGCTAACAGGAAATTTTATCTCTGTTCTGCTGGGCTGTCCTACTCTGCTGTTTATAATTTCTTGCGCTTGTGGCTGGAGTTTTGTTGGCAGTGTAGCCAATTAGCGAAAGCATGTTCCAGACGACAGAATCTGCAGGAAAATGCTGGGACTAAAAGCAGGCATGTAATGTTTAATAGGACGTGTACAATGCTTCATTACAATTTTAATTAGTTCAGCTTTTGGCACTCTGTAGCGGTGGTGTTTTGTGTTTAAAAACAAAAGCGCAAATAGCAAACAAAATTGTTTTGTTAGAAAATAAACACAAAATAACCTTTCTTTCAAAGCTCTGGCAGTTCCTGAAACCAGTCAGTGCTGTGTTTCTCTGCAGTGGTTGAAATATGTCAGGCAGGTGTTTCAAAAGTCCTTATGCTGCAGGGAAATAAACTCTGATGTAATCTGCCTAATTTGACTCTTTGAATTACTTTCAAGAACACTTGCTGTTTGTAATGGAAATAGCTCACCAACCACTTCAGAGGGGACTTTGTAATGTGAGCTGGTAAAACTCTGCAGGTGTAGTGGGTTTTTTATTTTATTTAACATCTTAGGTTTGTTTACTTTAATGTGTTACTGAAAAAGTGACATAAAAGTGGTTTAACAAGTCATTTTTCATTTGAAAAATGTTTTCTTATTAACAAAGTTAACATCCAGTATTCTGCAATAGAACTACTGACTCCAGGAAACCACATTTTGCTCAGGAGAATATGTTTCCTGAGGCTGAAATTCCCCAGAGACTTTTGTTTGGGATTGTACATACCTGAGGCATTTTGGCGTAAGCATCAATTAAAAAATGGGAAATGGTGTTTTCCTTGCTAATTCTTGGCTACTGAATGGAGGTTGCTAAAAGCCCTGTTTTACCAAAGCTGTTTTAATTTTTTTTTTTTTTTCCTTCCTAATTTAAGTTTGTGAATTAAACTGGGTTGGCCTCAGGAAAAAGATCCCGAGGTGTCAGAGTTCAGCATTTCACCTACAGATTTAAGCAGTTGTGCTCGACCTAAAGTTGTACGTCTTGAGCGAGTGGTCATTTACAGAAATAGAAATTCTGTCTGCGATGCAAACTTGAAGATGAGTGTTCAACACACAATGCCTTGTAAGTAACAACACTCAAATACTTTTAAGCTGGAAGGAAATCCAGCGAAAAACTGACGAAGACTGACAAAAATCAGTTTCCAGTTCTGCTCATCATGCCCATGAGCATTTATGCCCAATTTGATTAGTGCATTAGTTAACTTCATTGGTGTGTAGACTGTTAATGCTATGCTTCAGTAGAGATTTAAAAAAAAAAGTTCAAGAAGATGCTGGTTTGCATGTTTGCAATTGTGAGACTTAGTGGAGATAGCAGAAATCAGGATTTTTTTTTTTTTTTAATTTTAAATAGTCCTTATTGTATTTTGTATTGCTTTGAATAGTTCTGACTTCAGATATACAAGCACTAATGCAATCTTTCAAGCACCTGCTTGGCACCTGCCAAGGTGCAGAGCTCTCTTGTTGGTGTTGTCAGGCTCAGTAGCCAGTTTTAAACATCCATAAGCTGCTTATTGCAGAACTGAAAGCAGAGCACTCGTTTTCCAGTCAAGGCTACCATTTGCCCTTGCCAAGTCTGGAGTTCTAAATCAAAGCCATTTTTGAATTATCCAAGCACACACACACAAAAAAAAGTTGACAGCTGTGAGGTTTTCTTTCCACATTCATCTACCTCAGAAACAGCTGAATGGATTTATAAGACTTTCCAAAAATATCCCCCTCTATGCTACGGGCAGAGTTAAACAGCAGGAAAACTTAGCAAATCTACTACAACTCACTTTGTTTTGACAACTCTTGTCTCTTCCTTATTTACCAATTGAAGTAATTTACGCAAGTGTGTTTTGTTTGTACTAGTATTTCAGGGATGACTGCTCTGCGCGTAAGTTTCTGTGTTTACAGAAGGGTTGGTTGCAATTCATTATTTCCCAGGGTGAGGAGCAGGGTATTAGTCAGAGGTCAAACCATGACTGGAGCAGTCATGACTTGTGAACTTTTTCTAGCTGAAGGTAAAACTTGAGGAGTGACCCACAGGCAGAAAACAGTTCTACCAACGTATGAAGTGAATGTAGACAGTTGGAAGAAGAAGAAAGAGGGGAAAAAAGACAAACCAACAACAAAGCCCCATAAAAACAGCTTCATGCCATGTACAATAACACTTGGAAATGCAATGCGCAAGGAAGATGTCTGGTATTTGCACAAATAGTTCTGCTGGCTCTGTATGCCCAAATGAATGACATTTCTGTCCTAGTAATGAATTTAATAGTTTACAAGCAAGTTGGAGCGAGGTTCCCAGTTGCTTTGTATTTCCCTGAAGCTGCACAACGTCTAACAACTGCTTTCATCTGTATCCACGATCTGTGCACACCTCGGTTAGGGAGAGCAAAGAGTTAACCTGTGCCTCCAGCACCTTCCCTTTGAACGGGCCGTAATGATTTTAGGCTCTATAATTTGATCACATAAGTGGGAAGCCATAATGAATTAGTTTGGTTGTTGTTCCTGCAAGTGTGCATTTTATTACAATAGGCACATCTGGGGAGCACCTCGTGCTCTGCAGCATCTATAGGAAAGGACCTGCATTCCAAATCAGAGCTGACTTTGACTTGTAAGTCTGTTTTTATGAGGTGTATGTGTGTGCCTGCCCCAGGAGAGTGAGCACTGTTTCCAAAGGGGCATTTGGATACCATATGCTTGGAAAATGCTGGCTATTGCTCAGAAAAAGCAACGTATCTTCTCTTGGTAAATGCCGCAGCCCTTCTTAGTGAAAGGTTTCTCTCTACAGCAAATTCTGAGAAATGATGAGTGATAGGAAAAAAAACAACAACAAAACGTGAGTTGCTGTCTGCAATCTGTTCTGAAATTCAAGCTGTTGAATAGGTTTTGAAACTGAGGTTGCAAAACTGAAATGTTATCTCTGTGTTCAGTCACACTAGTATCAATGAAAATATTCCTGTATGCCCTAGGTGATGCAAATTTTGCCTCATATGAATTTAGTGGCTGCATAGCAGCCTTAGTGTTTCATTTGTGAATTCAATGGCTTTATTATTAAACCAGAACCAGTACTGGTATTTAACCACACTTAGATTCAGTTTGGTTAGGACCGAGGGTATGTCAAGCAAAAATTGAAGCCCCGTTCCTGAGAGCATACAAAAGCAGAGCGTGAACTGGGCACTATTCTTTGTCTCAGCAAAGTGTGCCCTAGATGATTGAATATCTCCTGCCAGCTCCCCATTCCAAAGTTCAGCTGTTTTAAGGTGCATAAAGACCACGTGGCAATTCAGGACGTGAAAAAAACTGCTTGCATGGATGTAAAATCAGGGTTGTTAGGGCCTGAAGGCTCAGGCTGGGGCTCTTTCCACCTGTCTCAGTTAACCTGCAAGGCTGAGCAGGTGTGCGGCGGGATGGTGAGAGGCCTGCCCTAATGCTTGAAGCAGGAAGTGTTTCTATGCGAGTTAATACTGATAAGCTGAATTTGGGGTGTGGAAGGATCTGTAAAATCCTCTAGCCTCATTCTTCCCTCCTTGTTCTGTGTCCTCAGTCACTCTCTAAACAATTTTCTGCAAGCCAACTCCAAAAATCCAGTCTTTCAAACTGCAGTTCTGCAGTTGTGCAGCAAAAGGCTGTCCTCAGTGATGCGGTGACGGGTCACAAAGCCGCGATGCGGGGCAGGAGCAGGGGCTGCAGCCTGGGGCAGGTCCCGTGGGCTGAGGCCGTCAGGTGGCAGCAGCTGCCCACCAGGAAGGTGTTGGCCTGGGGTACCCGTCTGATCTCACACCTCTGTGGAAAGCACGGGCTGGTTCGAGCAGTTTGCCTTAGGTAAGAGCCCTGGGTGTGTTTCCTCTTTCTGAGATGTGTTCCATGGGGTGATCCTGCCTTGCTGCGTTATGGTACTGCTCTGTGATACCAGCTCCCAATCGTTGCCTCGGGCGGTTGGCCTGGATGATCCTCGTTAGGTCCCTTCCAACTGCACGAGCTATTCCATTCCAAGCTAATTGCAAGCTTTCCACTCCTTAATGCCTAAAAAAGAAAGAAATTTGATCAAAGTCTTTAAGTTTCGTTGAGAAGCAAGGTGTCTCATTTGCTGGATGGACCATGACAACGTGACATGAGAGTTCAGAAAGCAAAAAGCAAGGAAAGAAGAATCCCCCACGTTCTGGGCTGCTGGGGCTGGCAGTAGCACAGCTGATGCCCCAGTGCAGTGACTCCTTAGTGGTTACCAGACCTTCTGTGCGGGCACTCAGCAGCTCAGGTGAGTTTGTGTCCCAGCTCTGTTGGGTCTGTAGATGTTTTCACAACGGTGGAAAACCACGTTGTGTAAAGAACCAATAAACCACGTGGGAAAATGCAAACATCTATTTAAACACGCAGGTATGTTTTTTGTCAGCCAAGGAAAAATCCCTACTGCAGCCCCACCAGCTGACAGGAGATAATGTACAGCTCCAGGGTGTATCTGTGCCACCCAGCGGTGTGTGTCTGTTCCGCACTCCGAGTCTACCTTGGTGGTCACTTCAAGTTCAGGAGGAATATATTCTCAACACACAGCCCCCGTCTGCAGCATGCTGTACTGTTTTGGTGAGTCTTCTGGGTCTTCTGGGTATTGATGTGGACACTGAGAGATTCCAAACTGTCAGGGAGCAAATGGAAGGAACAGGTTATCCTTATAAAGAAAGAAATTCAAAATTTTGAGCATTACTGCATTTTGTTTCTGGGTCATTACTAAGAACCCAATGGACTTGTGTCTTGCAGGTATTTCTGTTCAAATCACTGGTCAGAGCAGCCTACTCTGCACTGAGACTTAAAGCCATCCCCACCAATCCACTCTGATTGTTATTGACTTTTCACTTTTTTTGACTTGAAGTCATGTTGCCACCAAATGATTCATCACTCTGATTATGAAACTACTGTTTTCTGAGAAGTGAGCCTATTTCTGGCAATACCATGGAACTTGTTGGCACGAGGTTGAGGATTGTTTGCTCATTTATTCCAGGTAATTTTGTGAGATTTCATAGAAAAAGGCTCTCTAGTTCTCTTGCTTCCTGAGGCAACCTATGTAGGCATCTCAGACTTCCCAGCAGGTTTATCCAGAAGGCTGCTGTACCTGTGCAGGTTGAGGCTCAGCTGTGGACAGAACCGAGTTTTTCTGCTCTGAGGACGTGGGGTTGGGACCAAAGCTGGGGTTCCAGCAGGACTTCATTGCAGTTGTAACATGAGAAAGGAGTTGCTGACTTCTTTTGTGGGTTTCTGAGTGTTTTCCTTCCATTTGAAGCCCGCGTTCAGAAGCTATAGGCTGTGTGCACCTGTTTTGTTTAAAAGAACTTTTTGTCCATCAGAGATGCTTGGCAGCAAAACCAAAGAAGCATCTTTGGGTTGAGGAAACAAAAGATGAGTACAAAATGCACACTTCATTTTCTGAAACTCATGGCTGTAAAAACTACTTTTTTGATGTTTTGAAACCTGATGTTAATTAAGTACTTCTGGTTGCCATCACTGGATGAGTTGCTCTTTCTTTTAGTTCCCCATCTGCAAAATGGGGATAAATATTTTCCTACCACATAGAAAGATCATGTTAAAGACGTAAGAAGTCTGGATACCGATGGAGTGGAGATCATATAAATATCTAAAATAAATACACACCGGGGTTGGAAAACACATTTTAATTCTAGCAACTTTCTTTCTGTCTTTTTTAACAGAGCTAGTAATTTGGCATATTTGTGTTGAGAAAGCCATTAAGGCAGATTAATAACACTGTAGATGTTTTATTTTTGTACATGGGCAAGATAATATCATTAATATCTGTCTTCCTTTGGCTGGCTTTGTGTGGCTTTTGCACAGAGCACTACATTAAAAAGAGATTACCCTGCTATGACCCACTGAGTTTCCCTTTCCACCCAAAAAAATACAGGAGAGAGCCAGTATGCTTTAGTCCAAATATAAACGGATGTGCTTCACCAGTGCTCTGGTATGCTGCACGGGCTTCTGAATCAAATCAGAACTCAGTGCAAAATGTCTGCTGTGCTGTGGCACCGGGGATCACGGCGATGTCCCTGGGTCAGGGCAGTGCCAGTGCTCGCTCTTCATTCTGCTGAGCAGGCACAGGCTTCATTTCAGCATGGGCTTTCCGAGCAGGGTGAGCTCCTGCAGCAGGTTCTTGGAAAACAATTCAGAGCCGGGGGCAGCCCGTGGCAGCCTTCCCGGGGGCTTCTCGAGGCTCTGGACCAGGTCTGTTGTGTGCGGAGGTCAGGGTGTCATTTTTTTGAAGGTTTCTATGGCAACCTAAAAACACAGCAACATAAACTCTGTTATATTAGCCTAAAACCCAGGGGGAGGTGTCAGAGTTGGAAGGTATGCATTTGAATTCTCAGTCGCCGGGGTACAGAGGGATTTGCTTGGGGTTGAGGTTCAGCTCTGTTTCTTCAATATGCACGGAGGTCTGGGCAAAGCCTCCCCAAATCTGCCCTCTCGAGTACACGTGGATTTTCAGGGGAGAAGCGGAGGGAAACAACAATTCTCCCAGCTGAGAGAGACTCCAGTACCTCCCCTTCCCTCACCTGCAGGCAGGATGGGTGGCATAATGCCATCGAGGCTCAGCATTGGGTGTGCTGCTCAGAGCCTTCCTGTGGCTGGCAGGTAGCTGGGCTATGTTGCGTGGCTACTTATTCACCTATTCTTAGTAAAATTACTCCTAGAGATTATTTATTTTGTCTTAATTTTTACATACTGCTACTCAGAGTAGGAAATGTTTTGCCATCTCAACCTTTTGTGGGCCAGGAAGTCTGCTTTCTGTTGGTTCTAGCTGCTAGACAAGTGGGAAGGGGCTTTCGTTCCCTGTATGGACTGAAACTTTGCTGTGCAAATGTGGCAGAAAATGCCTGATGCTTGATAAAGACAGGAGGAGTTGGTAGTTCCTACTATAGATTTTTAAATGAAAAATCAAAACAGATTTTGGTAAAACTGGCCAGATGGCAGAGATTTAAACGCAAATCATTCTTCTAACATTATTCTTTTCCACCTGGAGAGAATAGTTAATTATTCTTAATTTTTTTCTGCAAGGAAAAACACCCCTGTATCTGCTTTTCAGTCACTGGTCTCCTGCATGGGCTTCTCGGTGTGTGAATGCAATAAATTCTACCGCTGCTTTACCATCTACACGCCCAGTTTTCCCAGTTGTGTGGTCTCCATTAAGAGGCCACTTATCTGAGTTAATTATAATTGTGTCTCCAGCCTGGAAAATATAGAAAATAGTGAAGATAGAAAAATATGGATGTAGGATGTTTTCCTCCAACAGGGGGTCTGCTTTGTCAGTGCTCTGTCCTGCACAGAGAGTGGAGCCACTGACAGGAGCAAAGAGCTGAGAGTGTACAGCATAAGAAAAATGAGGTAGAGATCTCCAAAATGGAGGTTTGTAAAGTAGAAAAATCTTTCTAGCAACAAGGGCAGCTGGCCGCCTGCTTGGTGGAAGACTTGGATTTGTGTATTTCAGAGTTTAGGGGCGGAAGTGTTCTTGTTTTAAACTTGTTCTCTGGCAACCTGGAACTTGGAGAAAACACTCAGTACGCTTCAAAATATTTACAGAAGGCAATCACACAAGGAAATCCATAAAGAAAAGAAAATAAACCCAAAAAGGGCAATGACATCAGAAGAAAAGGGGTAAAGGCACAGGTAATTAGTAGCTGGCAGAGCCATTCGCTAGTGCAGAGCTTGCCAGCTTCTCTTGCTGTTCCCTGCATCACCTGCAGGTCCTGTGGATTTGTTGGAGGATGTCTTGTGATGTTCCTTGTTTATTTGTTAGGCTGTAAAGGTTTTTCAGAATTGCCACTAGTGTTGTTTCTTTTTTGGCACTGCAGTAGAAAAGCAACAGGTCACAATGGCAGAAGTCCTGAATTCCTTTAGAAGTGCTTGGAACTGAAGGCTGAGGTAGGTTGGAGGGCTTTTTATCTTCCTGCCTGCTAAGATAAAGGAGATGTTTTGAGAGCTGTCACTCTGGTGCCTTTCAAAACTACTAAATTAAAACCAAAATGGTCAAGAACTGTGTAGTGGGAAGGGACAAACATCAACTACTGCTTCAGTAATGATAACGTTTAAAAACTTCAGGTTTTGAACAGAGAAAACCCTCATTAGAACCAAAGCCGCTTGTTGATTAAAAACAAAGAAGCATTTGTTCCATCCATATTAGGCAATTTTTATAGACAATAACCAGTCTCTATCTGCAGAATGCTGCAGTACCTGACAGGCATTTTGCAAAGGATGCAAATACTTAGCTCATCTACATCAGTGTTCCTGCTATCTCTGGCAGGGTGAAGTTGATTTATGCCCCATCTGGACCTAGCTCACAGTTCCCTGTCTGCCCACCCTACAAATATGTTCCTGCGGCTTAGCTGCTGCATGTAGTGCTGCTGGTAGACCAGGGGTGGTTCATTGCAAAAGATCTCTTTCTTCAGATATTTTGCTTCATCTCAGCTGTGCAGAAGTAGTTTGTGGTCCTACTGCCCCTGTACAGGTGGGGAAATGAATAAATGCAGTCAACTCTCATTTTTTCCTCTAGTCTTTACGGTGAGTGGCTAGCAAGCCTTCATGTGGCTAGCTGGCTTCTGTGTCCTCAGTGGAGCATTTGTGCATCAATCAGTGCAGCTTGCCAGGCACAGAGCGAGGGGCCTGATGGCCTGGTTTTCTCTGGTGGGCTCTTTGCACATTGAAGATGCTTATGGCTCCCAGGAACCAAGCGTGGCTGACTTCAGCAAAATCCCTTTATGTTCCTGAAACTGAGAGTAAGCAGTTGGTAGGGTCTGGTCATATCAGACAGAGGAGAGCAGGGCTGTTTCACTGGGAAAACTGAGCATAAACAGCATTCAGAGTAAATAGCAGGAAATAGGGATAAATTACTTTCTAGTGGAGAGGCACAAAAATTTCCCCGTGTGAGAATGGGTCAGACCCTACTGTCCCCTTGGGAGGGAGGGAGGAGCACGTGCAGTCTGGATTTCATCCAGAGCTCTGTGGCTTTGGTACCTCTGTGCTCGCTAGCATGGGGGTCTGTTTTGAGGACTAACAGGGAGTGGTGCAGAGCTCAGGCTTTTAATCACACAGCTTTTTTTGGCAGCAGAACATTCCATTTCTGTCTTGGGAGCCATCCCCCTATGGATACCGAGCAGTATGATGGGATATGCCTGCCCTTTTTCTTTTCTGTACACACATTGTTTACAGACAGCCAAAAATGTTACTCGACTATTCGACCTCCCGTATTTGATGAAATGAGAAAGGCAGAGTCACAGCAACCTTCTGGTACATATTTATGACCTGCTCTCCTTCGACAGAGAGCCTGCAGTCCTAAATCTGCTGTGTGAATCTTCACCAGCTCTGTGACTCTGCCATGCAACCTCCCTCTCTCTGCCTGTCTTGTCTTTCCTGGCTGTGTCCTGTGAACCAGTTTGGACCAGTGCTTGCTTGTCTCCTGTCTGCTCACCGTGTGGTTTTGTGACCTTACACTTGACTGCCACCTCCTCAGCAAGTGGTGCTGTCAAGAAGTTGTTGGTGGGGTGCAGCTTCCTCGAAGGTGTAATGCAGTGGTTGTTAAGACACTCGATGTCACTGTGGCATGGGATAAGAGAGCGGTGTGGTGTGTCCAGTGTGATATGAACTCAACACATGGACTCCTGTGTGCTGAGCTCGAGTCGCAGTGCCCCATCAACAGGACCTGGCTGAAGCCCAAGCCTGGGATACACAAGTGCTTCAAGTTATGGGGTGTGCGGTACTCAGATCCAGACACGACTTTAGACCTGAGCCTCTATCTAAAAAAATTAACTGTTAAGAGTACGTCCATGAAAGTCTTGCTGGATTCTTCCAGCTGTGAGTGCTATAGGTGAACGGTGCCTAATATTGCAGTCAGATTTGAATTCCTTCTTCAAATGTCATCCATTACCAAGAAATAAGGAGTTGGTTTCTGCAGAATGAGAAACATTGCTGGAGTTCTAAGGTAATAGAGGAAGAACGGTATTTTTCATTCAATGTGTTTGAAAGTGTATACTTTGCCGCACTGTGAATCTCATGACCTTGATCAGATTTCTCAGGCCGAGGGCCCATGTGATTATTAAATGACTCAGGGTAGCTTGGCATTGTGCTGACATGTTGTGTCACTCGCACCTTTACTCATCACTGTCTCTCCATATCACATTTCAGTAGAGGATGCTAAGAAAAGCAAACCCAGATTTTCTTGCACATGAATGGTGTCAGTTGCCCAGTTTTCACAGGAGATGTTCATCCTTGTTACTGTTGCATTTGTATAAAGGTCTGCACGGAAACATCTCCATGGGTTTGGCTGAAATTCTTGTTCCAGTCGAAAGAAAAACACACGTGACAAAAATTGCCTTCTGTGTCAATAGAGTTCTTGCTATTTGTTACTCGCAGATGGAAAGTCACCAGAAGGGTGGTTGTAAATGGAGGCCATTCTTTAGAGCTTGTGTTCTCTGTTCTGTGTTTTGATGTGTTACTCCTCCTGCAGGCATCCATGAAGTTCCGTTGTACACATGTTTTGGGGATGGCCTAATTCTTTGACCGGTGACCAGCAGAAAAAATCCCTGATTTCAGGCAGAGTTAAAAGGCACTTCTGGGATCCATGCTCTGAGTTATTTGACTGCCTGAGTCTGTATTGCAGATCAGTGGTAGTGTGGGAACACACCACAGCAGCATTCCTGCACACCTTACTGGATATGTTCAGAAGTCACGTTTGCCATGTTTCCAGGATAGCATGGATCATTCACAGAACCATAGAATATCCCGAGTTGGAAGGGACCCATAAGGATCATTGAGTCCAACTCCTGGCACCGCACAGGTCTATCCAAAATTTTAGACCATGTGACTAATTACACAGTCCAAACGTTTCTTAAATTCTGACAGGCTTGGCGCAGTGACTACGTCCCTGGGGAGCCTGTTCCAGTCTCAGCCTCCCTTTTACAGGCTGAACAGGCCCAGTGCCCTCAGCCGCTCCTCATACGTCTTTCCCTCTAGTCCCTTCACCATCTTCGTCGCCTTCCTCTGGACGCTCTCCAACAGTTCAATGTTCTTCTTGAACGGTTGGCCCTCCTGGCTGCCAGGGCACAAAGCTGGCTCATATTCAACTTGGTGTCAACCACAACCCCCAGATCTCTCTCTGCAGGACTGCTCTCCAGCGTCTCATCGCCCAGTCTGTACGTACAGCCAGGGTTGCTCCACCCCAGGTGCATGACCTGGCACTTGCTCTTGTTAAACTTCATGCAGTTGGTGATCGCCCACCTCTCCAATCTGTGCAGATCCCTCTGCAAGGCCTTTCCACCCTCATCAGAACCCACAACTCCTCCAAGTTTGGTGTCGTTGGCAAATTTCTCAAAACACCTTCTAGGCCTACATCCAAATCATTTATAAAAACATTGAAGAGGACTGGCCCTAAAATGGAGCCTTGGGGGACCCCACTGGTGACCATCCGCCAGCCAGATGCGGCCCCATTTACCACAACCCTTTGAGCCCTGCCCGTCAGCCAGTTGCTCACCCATCGTATGATGTTTTTGTTAAGCTGTATGGTGGACATTTTGTCCAGTAGGATCCTATGGGAAACCATGTCAAAAGCTTTGCTGAAGTTCAAAAAGATCACAGCAGTTGGTTTCCCTTAATTGACTGCATGGGTGATCTTATCATAAAAGGAAATCAAATTTGTTAGGCTGGACCTACCCCTTGTGAACCCATGTTGACTGGGATCAATGACTGCATTGTCCCCCAGGTGCACTTCAATAACTTCAAGGATCATCCTTTCCATAATTTTACCAGACTCTGATGTGAGACTGACAGGCCTGTAATTGCTAGGGTCTTCTTTCTTGCCCTTCTTGAAAATTGGTACAACATTTGCCAGCTTCCAGGCTACTGAGACCTCTCCAGATTCCCAAGATTGTTGAAAAATAGTTGGGAGAGGTCCCGCAATGATTCATTCTCAATGAAACACTTGAAATGTCACTGTTGAATGGTTCATTACTATAGCTAAGGAACTGATAAACGATCAGTTGAAATAACATAATTAATGAAACAGTCTACCTTCATCTTAAAAAATACAAGTGGCTTGCTCCAGGAAATAAAATACATAGAAGTCAGAGGTTGCAAAAGTCATTTTGGTTGCTGAACTCTTTGGTCAAGCAGAATTATTTGCTAGGGAACATTAATAAGCCAAGTGATACGGGAAGTGTAGGGGTCAGACTGTTACCAAATTCAGCCTCAGCTGTTGGCAGCAGTACAGGAAGGCACATTAAACTGGAGATACAGATTTTTCAAGCAGGGGACTTGTTTTTTTACTCGTATTACCATGAATATCCAAGTGGATTTTAATGATAATTGTGGATGTTTTACCTGATGGAGAAAGTACCTTGAGGAATCTTCTAAATGTACAATCATTTCCCTTTTTAAAGTTTTCTAAATAATTTGAGGGGGTTCTGAAAAATACCCAAGTGTGTAGTTACGGTGTCAGGGTGGGAACTGTGATGAATTGACTGATACAGATCAGAATAACACGGCAGGTTCAAGCAGCTTAGGCAGAAGAGGCAGAGGGCTGAGAGTCTGCTATGAAGTGTTTGTGAGCACGCTAAATCAAAGAGGATTTAGAACTTAAGATACCAGGAGTTAGCAGGAAAGGTTGGGTTAAAATCTGTATTGAAAATCATTCCCCCAAACTCAAATTCTGTGTGCACTTGCATTTTTATTGTTTATATTGTCTTCCACTTCTGTCCTTTCTTTATGGAGAATGGATGCAAAGCCTGCACCTTTCTGGGAAGCTGGATTAAACTTCAGACATGCAGTAATGAGTTCCAGTTTGGAGAGTCTGCTTCATAGTTCTCAAGAGTCAGTATATTAAAAACAAAACAAAAGATTCGATGAATTTTACATTTAGGAAGAACACACCAAACTTCTGTTACACTACTCCAGTTCTGTTGATTTTAACTGATTTGTCTTGGCAAGTAAGTGGGGAGAATATGAGAAGGTAGCAAATTGCAAGATTATGTGAAAAGCCTATGATTTCACTTTACCAGATAGGTTCTGCTTGTTTCATTTTCTATTATATTACAATAATTAGTCAATAGTCTGATTGCTCTATTCAGGGATTAGTGTCACAGACAATTCATCACAAGTCGAACATATGCTCTCTTGGATGTACCATATTTCTCTGCTTATAATTACACTTCCATTGTGTGCGCTAGTCAGAGGAAAAACTCTTCCTCATTAATATTTGTTTGACCATACTTATACCAGATGGAGATTAGTGTGGATTTTTTTCCACCTGGGATAAATCACTGCAGATACCAGTCAAGCTTTTCAAAACAATAGCTGGATTGTGTCGGGGTATTTTGTACCTGCTAAGGTTGTGCATATCCCTAGTGCTGTTAATTTATCTCATATCATTGATTTTCTCTAGGCAAATGTCTTTTCTGTCAGTTTTAATTTTTTCTCAGTAGATGTGAAAGAACTTGCTTTTAATACTTCACAGGGCAGGTAAAAGGCACAAACCCTAGAAATGAGCATGAAAACTGCAATTCAGATTTGAGAGATACAGTCCTGGATGTCTGCAGAGGTCTGCAAAGAAGACGTGGGGCTGTATTCCCAGCACTCAGCACTCTTCTGGAGCCTGCAGCTCTTGCTGTGAATTATTTTCCCTTTTAATCTCAAAAGGCCTCAGTGTGCAGAGTCTTGAAATCTTCTGAATACCTGTCCCCCAAGTATAAGTCCACGATACCTCACTAGGGTGCTCAACTCTTCAGAACCCCTCATAGCCTGGTGTGAAGCCCTTTTCTGGGGTTTATTAATTTGGGGGCAGATTGTAAGGTCAGCATTTCCACGCTTCTGATGTAACTGCCGTTAGAAATTGAGCTGTGCAGCGGGTTCACTGTTGCAAGAGTCTGGTCCAGTTCTCCAGGATCTGGTCTCCAGTCAGTCTCGTGGAAGAGAGTGGAAACTGCACAGCTTCAACGAAGTGCTTAATGGCAAAGCTGGTTGAATTGATATCCCCTCAATTTGAAGTAGTCTCCTGGATCGTGTTCTCCTGGCACACGGATCCATTTCAGACAGCTGGATCTAATGTAACAGTGAGGTATGGGTTGCAGGATAATTTTTTCTTTATTAAAGTCAAATTGTGAGTTTTCTTTGTTTAAACAATGTGTGGTGCTCTTTGGAATAAGAACAACCAGGCTGTGTAATAGTCAATGTAATATCCGTATAATGATTCCTGTCTTGGATATAAACTGTCAATTCCGACCTGACCTGCTAAGGCTTATCCTCGGGAAGGCATCTGCAGGCTGGAAAAGTGTGCTTCAGCGTGAAGATAGGGATTCACCAGAGAAATGAAAGAAGCCTTCCCCAGCTACAGGACTTCTCTAAAATGAGTTGAAAGACTTGCTGCTTTGTGTGCAGCTGAAGGTTACAGCGTTCTGCCCTGTACTGGCTCTTCTGCTGCAGATGTCACCCTAATGTCTGTGCTGGGGAGGAAGCACAGGGTGAGAGACTCGGGGTCTAAGCCAGAGCATTTCCACCACAAGAGATAAAGGATGGATCAGTGAGCATGGCCTTTAAAATACCGAAAGCTCAATTGCCATGGAATGTGTTGAACTATTTTTGTTGTAAACCTTAAACAAGAACAACCCCCTTCATAACAGAATCCAAGTTAATAGCAAATGGTGGATGTAGAGCTGTGGATGCTGGACTGAATAACAATATATTCTGTAGATTACACAGAACTTCTCCAAAGAAGTCAAATCTCTGCTAGTCTTGGGAGGATTTGCAGCAAGTTGTGCTTGGGACCTCAGTAATTGTCACTGAGGGCTCCAATAGCACCCGTCTAGGTCATAAAACTGGAAAGCAGAAGGCTGTTCCTCTTGGGAGTGAAGAGCCCTTTGTTCTGGCAACCTTTTAGTTCAGTTTGTAAGGTAAATCTTAGTTTGAGAAAATTTAGATATTTGGAAGTGTCAAATCCTGCTCAGTTTACTAATAAAAATACTGCCTCACTTCAGTAGCACTGCCTCTGAGAGTGGGCTTAGCTACGTGGTTCCTTGCAATTAGTGTTGGAGTTAGCTGGGACTCGGGATGTGCAATGAGGAAAACGTATAATAAAGAGAAGTGATGCTGAGAAGGTCTGAGAGACCCTTTTATGCTAGAGACTTAACTTCTGGCCTAGTTTTGGCAGTACAGGAGCAGTCCCCTTGTCTGACTTAAGCAGTGAGAAGTCCGGTGGCCTTGGCAGAGCCACTGGTGTGTGTAGGGCAGGAGGTGCTTGGAAGTGCCTGGCAAAGTGGGGCAAGAGAGCAGCAGGCCTGTCCACTACCAAAAAAAAAAAAAAAAAAAAAGAAAGGAAGAAAACCTCAGAGCTGTATGTGAAACACAGGAGCTGCAGGGAGCCAGGCTCACGTTCATTAGTATAGAACCAAAATACCCACGTGCTGCTTCCTTTGTGGTGCCTGTGGCCACCAATTTCCTTGTCCACAGCCAGCAGTCTGTGGGGGTTTTGGTGTATGGATACATGTGGATGTTGTTTTCTTCCTGAGAGCCTTTCCTGAGGTCTCTGAATACCGAATCCCAGCAGGCATCCTGCTTCTGCTTCCCTGAAGCTGACGCCAGCCTTTGCTGGAGCCAGAGCA
This sequence comes from Anas acuta, assembly GCF_963932015.1. Classification (NCBI taxonomy): domain Eukaryota; kingdom Metazoa; phylum Chordata; class Aves; order Anseriformes; family Anatidae; genus Anas; species Anas acuta. The sequence continues at coordinate 13,919,139 of NC_088992.1, forward strand.
ACGCAAGTGGGTGCTTGGGCTGGGCAGAGGTGGACACTGCCGGCAGAAATCAGGAACTGTTTGTTGTAATGTGCTTCAGAAGAAGATATAAAGCATTCTCCTGTAGTTTACCACAGGTCTGATTTATGCTTTCTGTCTGTTTTTATTATCCCCCCTAAATGAGCAATGCCCTGGAGCCCTCGGTTGGGTGGCCTAACGTAATTCATTGTTCCCTAATGCCTGAAAAACCTTGCCTTGCTCTGTGCTGGTAGGTGTGCTGAAATAATAAATTATATGGCCATGATGAATGTAACGATAGTCCTTTTTATACCCATAAAATTGTTTTGAATTGTGCCGCTCTAAAATAGTTACCATTCTTTCTGCCTGATAGTAGAATAATACAGAGCAGAGTTGAGGGCTGGTGCTGCAGAGGTCAGGTGTGGTTCAGACCGTGCTTCCAGCCGCTGTGCCAACCGAGCCAGCCTCAAGCCTGCAAAAGGTGGTAGAAAGGCTCTGCTGGCCTTCGTTGGGTTTTGTGTTCTTGGTCTCATTTCAGTGCCACTGTGGAAATTGATTTTAATTACATTCACTGCTAATCACCCGATCTCAGAAGGGGATGTAGCTGTGAAATAGGCCAGAAGAAGGAAACAAGTTAATTTGATGTACTCTGGGGACAAGAGCAGTGTTTCTTGAGTGGTGCACGGAAAGAAGAGCGATGGAGCACTGGGTTAGCAAAAGGGAGCTGAGGTTATGGTGCGGTGAAAGCTGGGTGACGCTACTTCAGCTGTCATGGTGAAGCGGGAAGGTTTGCTGCTGGCCTGCCTCAGAGCTGTCACTGCGAAATCAGGAGGCCTACAGATAGGCCTTTGCCCTTTCCCTGGCAATCCTCTTCTCTTTCAGTTGTACGAGTGAATGGGTAGGAGGAGTAAAGCAGAGTTCATAGCAGTAATATTTCTCAGTATGTTTTCCCTTCTTTTGGTTAAAACAAGCAACGTTTTTACCTTCTCAGGCAATATCTGTGGGTTTTAATTTATGCACTCAATTTACTTTTATACTTGTGTCATCTGTAGTTTCTGTGTTCTGCAGATACAGTTGACTGAAGTGAACCAAACTGCAAGCTTGAGTGTGTTTCTGGGCCCTTTGTCTGAGAAGCACAGTTCCAGTTTTGCAGTTGAGAGCTGATATGAAGCACATGGATTGCACTGCAGTGTGAGGGACTGGTTCAACCTGGAACTGTCTCAGTTTACCCAGTTCATCTCAGGTCAGATCCCCAGCAAGTGAGCACTGGCACAGCCTCATCTGTGTAGGACTCCTGTGCTAGGCTGCACGAAGTTTTTTAGATCAGTGGTAAAATCCCTGCTGAACACGGTGTTGCTATGAGTATTCACACTGTGATAGCGCATTGCCCAGCGTGTGGCCCCTGCTGCGTGGTTTGCAGTCCCTGACAAGGATCTGCCCTGTGTCTAACGGGGCCAGGTTTTCAGTCCTTGTGGGAGCTGGATTCTGAGCTATACATTTGACTTCCCTACACTACCAAGGTTAGAAAAAGTTGTTGCTACTGAGTAGAAACCAGGTTTGGGCCAAGTCAAGGGAAGCTGGGCAAGCATTTTGTAAGTTCCTTGACAGAAACTGTCTTGCAGAAGATCAAATACCATTTTCTTCTAATGCCTTTACTGCATCACTTGTAAATTCAAAATGTTGCCTCCTCATCATTGATTTGCCTACGAGCTCCCTTGGTTTACTCGTTTCCTTTTTCCTTCTCCTTCCTGCATCAGCAGGGGCTTCTAATGCTTTGCACTGAGCTTCTCCCGAGCACCTTGGGATTTGCTCCTGCTCTGGATGTAGCTGTATTTTGTCTGCAGGAAAAGGTAGGAGTTGACTGCTGCGGAAGCAGAGATCTCTGCGGTTTGCCTGGGAAATACCGGAGGATGTGTTTTTCCCATTTTTCATGGCATTTGGACTCCTAGTTTTGCTTCTAAAACTAGGAGGGGAGTTGGCTGAGGGTAGGGGGAAGTTGCCTTTTTATTTTTTTCCCTCCTTGGTGGGGATTGCATGGATTTTCTGCCTGGAGATGTGGGAACTGGGTGGCTCCCACCTGCCCCACAGGGCTGGGCAGCTCTGGCTCGAGCCTCAGCTCTGCGTGAAGCCGGTACAAAGGGGCTGGGGCTTGTGGGGGTCAGTTCCAGCCCGCTGGCCATGCTGCCTTGCAAGGGGTCTGCCTGCAAGGAAGGTGCTGAGATTTGTCACCATTCATGGCAGAAATCGTCTCATTTGGTCAGCTGATGCTTCGGAACAGCGAACTGAGTAAAAAGGAAGATAGCGTGTGATTACCCAGGCGCTGTGCTGCGTGGCAAGCAGGTCTGGTGGGGCTGCCTTATAAGGCACTTCTGGATGTATCTAGGCATCCAAATCGCCTCTTTTGAAGAAGGCCAAATGGTCTTTCAATTATTGTTCTGGGAAGCTCATGTCACTGGGTGTATAATTCATTTCACTTGGAATTTCAGGGTCAGACATAAATGTTGTTATCCACTTCAGAAGAAAAGCTTTAGAAAAGGGAGTGGGAAGCTGAATTGATATTTGGAAAAATGAAAAATGTTTAAAATATTTTTTTCAAAAAAAAAAAAAAAAGCCCTCAGCGAAGAGTCATTCCACTCTACTTCTGGCCAGTCTCAGAGGCTTCTCTTCCAGGACGTCTGCCTATGAATGAATCATGACACGATCCTGGGAACTCTGCAGCCGCCTTCGCTATTCTATACATGGCATCAGACACCACCTGCAGATGAAGAGAGAGGAAAACTTTGCAGTTCCTAAACCTCACCTCATTACACCACGGGGTACAATCAGATGTGTGTGTGCACTTCGTAGCTCCCGGGAGAAGGAATAAATGTGCAGTGTCGTGCAATTCACAATGTGACTTGTTGATACTGAAGCTGTCTTGGAAAATTAATACTGACTGGTTTTTCAAAGGGGTTATGGCCAGAAAAAAAGGCTTATAAAAGAGGAGGAAAAAAAAAAAGAAAAAACACCAATGGATTATGATTTTTTGTTGTTGTTTTGAAAATAATCAGAGTAAAAACAACAGCAATATGAAAATGGGCTCAGTTTGCCATTTTGAGCATCTCTGTATCTTTCTGTGGACAAAACATCAAAACCTGCATAAGGATCTCTTGACGCTGAATGTCAGATTCTTGGGGTAAAGCTCCCTAAATACTACCAGAATCCTTTTAGAGGCTGATTTCTTTTCCCAGGAAAGCTTGAATAAATCCCTTTGATAAACAGAAGCTGGCGTTGAGCAGGGAGGAAATGTGCTTTATGTGTGACAGCATGAGAATAACAATCAGGATTCCAGCATTCTGCCCTTGCCCTCTTCTAATTTATGTTTTCCTGAAAAAAGAAGGTTCCCGTATCTGTTGTACCAGTCTGTCTGCTCAGAATTTCAGTGGATGTGAATGAATTCAGCAGTCCTAAGATCTTCATTTAACCACTTTGTGGATATGTGTTGAGCTATGGTACGATCCAATACATGGCATTTTTCTTACCTAGTGGGAGCAAGACTTTCAGCTTTTTGCCTTGCTGGCCTGCCGAGTCGGGCATCTTACTGGTTGCATTGCTGGTAAATGGACATCTGGAAGAATGTGAAGGTCTCAAGAAAAGTGTATGATATGTTTTTCCTCTTCTTCCCCAGTGCAGCTGGAAATTCTAGGTAAAGTCTAGGAGACAATCTTCTGAACCCAGGTGGTAAAAGGTCTTAGTGCTTTAATGTATAACCAGAGATGTTACTAATGCTCATAAAAAAAAAAAAAATACTCTAGTGCCATTACAGAAGAGGGCCATGGGACTGCCTGATGGATTTTTTTATTAAAAAAAAAAAAAAAATGTCAACTCTTGATGTCTCTTGTATCAATATATCATCCGTAGAGACTTGCTAGAGCTTGAATTGCCCGAATCATCCCATACAGAATGCTTGAATAAAACCTCATAATCACTTTGGAATCTGAGCTATGGGTTAGCGATGTCATCTGCTGTGTGGGTGTGTGTTGTAGGTGAAGTTCTTCCTCATCCTTATCCTCCCAGCCGGCTGCCTCACCAGCCAAAGGTATCACCATCAAATTTCTACTATACCCAGCAGTTTCTGTCTGAACTTGGATGTAGCTACCCCTGTTTTGCTGTGGTACCTCCCTGCATAGTTAGTCCTCTCTTGCTGTCCAGGTGTCTTCTTCCATCCTCCATCTGCCCTAGGATGCCAGGCCACTGAAATATTTTAGATTGGTTCCTTCTTGCTTTCTGTATGTGTTGTCCTTATTCTTGATGAGAAGCATCCCCAAGTCATCTGCAGAAATAACCTTTTTAGAGTACTCCCTACAGTTCCCTCACACTTCTATGTTGTTGCCTAATAATCAATTACTCCATTCGAGGTGGTTGTTCTTTGTGTTTAGCCTGGAATCAGTACATGCCCTTCTTCCTGTCTGCATTGCTGCCCTGTATTGACTTAGAGTTTTTCTTCAGCCTGCTTACCTTTCAGTGCTGACAACCACAAGAAATTCTTACCTGCATGCTGCTGTGCTCACCTTCCTCAACACATCCCTCTTCTGATGTACGGCCGATGCTGGTGATAGCAGAGCCCCTGCAAGTGTACTTGCAAGTGTACGACTGGCTTGTGCTTATCCAGCTTTTCCTGAACTCTGATCTGGAAGCCCTGAGGAAAAGGGACCACCAACAAGTTACAGGACTTCAGTCTGCTTTGTGAATTTGTAACTTGCACTGCTGTGACTTCAGTCCTGCTGGCCAAAGAGGGAGAAAGCAGAGCTGTTGTTACATTGAGAGAAGTCAGCCTTTTCTCGCAGATAACTGTGATAGGACTACGGGGAATGTCCTCAGGTTGCGCCAAGGAAGGTTTAGGTTGGAAATTAGGAGACGTTTCATCTCAGAAAGAGCAGTCAGACATTGGAACAGGTTGCCCAGGGAGGTGGTGGAGTCAACATCCCTGGGGGTGTTTAAGGAAAGGTTGGACCTGGTGCTTAGGGACATGGTCTAGTGGGTGATGTTGGTGGAGGGGTGATGGTTGGACCAGATAATCTTTTGAAGGTCTTTTCCAACCTTGATGATTCTATGATTTTTAGAGGATATTAGGAACCACCAAAATTTGAAGAAGAAACCTCACTAGTGTGGTTGTACCAGGTAGATCTGATTTCAGGGTGAGACGTGGTTGCTTTTGTAGAGTGAGGGGTCTGGTCCCTCCAGACAGTGACTGGCACAGGTTCGAGGTGATACCAAGGATCCTAGCCTGAGGTTTTTATGAAGCTGTCAGGGGAGAGTTACCTATCTGTATCTGCCCAGCCTGTGCATGGCACACAGCACGAAGACATGTTACCCTCCGTTTGATGAAACGGGCGTTTCATCAATATGCACATGTAATGGGAATTGCGTGTTTGTCAAAGCATAATGAAGAGGGATGGAGGTGACAAGTTCAAGTCGTACCACGAGCCCCAATTTGGCAAAACATTCCTGCTAAGCAAAGTCCTTCAGCACGTGTTTTAAGTCTCGCTGGTTCCAATGAGAATTAATCCATCGAGTGCTTTGCAGAATTGATGTCCAAGAGCCCTGTGTTTGCCTAGAGAAAAGGGGATGCTTGTGGGTCGTCTGCTCTTCAGCAAGGACTTGCTGAAAACCAGCCCTGGATGTTCAGTGAGGGAGCAGCAGTGCGAGAGGCAAGCCCAGTTAGTGGTGGGAGCCCTGAGCCAGCGGGTTCCTATGCCTCTGTCTAGACCGAAGAGGTTTGGAAATTTTCAGATTAGCTTTGGATAAGCCTCTGAACTTCTGGATCCTTCTCCTAACCAGATGAAACCTCTAAAAAGCTTGAGGCTTGTCCATTGCTAATTTTCATATGAACTACATTAAAAACTCTTAAGTTGAAATACTTCTTACTTTAAAAATAGAATAATAAAACAATAAATCAGAAGGAAAAGCATGCTGAAAAAATGTAGAAAACAGATGAAAAGCAAAAGGGAAAAGTGAACTTCGTAAAAATACCATACATGCCAGACCCTTCAAGTATGATTTCCTGCATATTGCACTTTAAAAAGCATGATATTACAACATGCTCTCACATTCAGGGGCCAAAAATATGAAAGAATAAAGCCTTGTTTGATCTCGAGAGTTGAATGGGTGTCATTTGACCCATCCATGATCTGATCCTAGACCTAGGACATGTCAGATGATTTTCCACTCAATGAGTGTCTGCACCACTCCCTTGTCTCTTCTCCACCCTCTTTTTGAAAAGATAGTGCTGACACGCTTCCTGTTATGGGCTGCTGGTACGGCTCTCGAGCATCCTGGCACCGAAACGCCTGTGGGTTGGGCAGAGGACTTCAAAAGCAATTTCTGGCGCACGGACGAAATATTTTGAAGTGAGTTTGGGTGGTTCCCAAAACGACCTGCTCCAAGCAAGTAGAAAGAAAGCTTACATTATCTCATGTAAAAGACCCAGAGCCTCTCAGGAGCCTGCCAGAGGTTTATGAAATACCGTGTTACTGCTGAGAAACCTTGACGAATGCATTGACTGCTGACGAAAATAAGAAGCGTAAACACGATGCAGAGATAACTGCTCGGAATTGTGTGTCTGCTCTTAATTTATCAGGATCTAGGCTATACTTGTCCTGTTTGCAAAACACACATCGTACTTGTTTTGTTGTTAGTCAAAGCCAATTGCGTGTGCGTGGAAACTACAGAAGACAAAAAGGAAGGAAGCTTTAAAAATAACAAGTTGTTTGTTGTTTGTTTTATGGTTTTTGGGGAGGATGGGGGCAGGCAGCTTTGTGCTTCACCTCCACCTGTTGCAGGTGGCACCAGAACGGGAGCCAGGAGGTGGTTGGCCTGAGAACTTTAACACCACTTAGTTCGTCTTGGGTTTGTCCCCGTCTCCCCCTTGTTTATGTGTGTAACAAATAAGCAAAGGGCCGCATGGTGCTCTTGGCATTAGCAGGCATCAGGCTTCCAGATCCCTTTGTGTTTCCTTTCCACTGACTCAAGTATCAAGTGGCTTCAGGCTCTTTGAGCGAAGTACCCAGCCTTTAGTGCTCAGAGCTGCCATCTTTCCCAGGCTTCAGTGGCACACAGAGTAGGGATGTGCATCATTATCTAGTTTATTTTGCTAATTGGCACCAGAACTGCTGAGAGCCAGAATGTGCCTTGTGTGAGCTGCTGTCAGTGCCCACCCAGCGTGCTGCCATATCCCTTTTTAGCCACTGCTGTCCTGTTTCTGACTTTGTCGCTAACGAGGTAGGAATATAAGCCAATCTTATGTTTTTTCCCCGCTTCTGAATTTGCCTTTTTTCATGTCTTATGCATTCCTCATATATTTCTGTCACGAGTTTGGTGGTCATTGTGTTGTATAGCGAGGTCTCAGGGATATTCAGGTTTACTGGGGTTTAAATAGTAATTATAATCTCATGTTGTTGGTCAAGTGGTTGTTTTCTGGGGGAGAGATTGTTGGGAAATATACTGATTTCTTCCCTTCGTAACAGTTTTCTTTCGCTAGAGTCTGTGCTGAAGTTCTTGCCACTGAACTTCAGCAGAGGAATTAATCCAGTGACGTGTGTATGGGTATTTGCTGCCTGTTGTTTAGCTGGGTGACAGTTCTCACGCAGCATTCTCTTCCCTTAAATGGATGACCGAAAACATTCAGAGCATGTAATCAACAAAAATAACACTTCCTGAGTACACTTTCAACATTCAAGACTGTTTTTGTAAACAGTAGCTTTCTCAATATTCATGAAAAATTGCCAGTAGCCCTGCACTAGTAAGAGCAAGCTGGAGGTGGCGTTTTATTTTTGAAGAAATTGGTTCAACTGAAGCATTAGGTGGTTTTCTGCATGACGTTTACCCTTTGTTAACCTTGCTTGCCAATGCTTGTAACTTGTGTCTCTGCTAGGAATCTTTGCCTGGTATCTGCTGTATGAAAACCCACCTGCACAGACTTATGGCAGTTTCAAATAATTCAGCTTTGGCCAACTTTACCCTCCCCGAAAGCGTATTTACACGGCACTGTCATAGTTCTACTTCTGTGTTTATTGAATCAAGTATCTTTAATGGTTCTTCATATGCCAGACCCTCCAAACCCTTTTTTCTAGTCTTTCTCTTTTAACGTGGGGTGACCCCAACTGGTCACCAGTGGAAACCTGAACAGAGATGTGTTCAGAGGAAATTTGTGTTTTTCTACCCTTTATGTACATCTGTTACAACATCTGTTACATTTTGGGGGGATAACTGAGAATTGAAATTTCTTGTCCTGTCTACTTCATCAGATTCATTCAAAAATATTTCAGAACTTAATCTCAGACCTTAGACTATGAATGAAATAAATGCTGGACAGTGCTCAGGCTGATGCAGAGGAAGAAAGTGAAATTTAGCCCTGGTCTGCGTTACTAAAACTCACGTGTATGGTGTGTCCATCTCTGGCACTGGTGAGTAGAAATGCATTGCTTTTGAGAGATCACTTTGTGATGAACTCCATCCAGGAGTGTTATTTCAAACAAATCTTTGGTGGGAATAATACTGCAATCTCCTGCTTCATGGAGGAAGTTCTATTAGGTAGACAGGACTGGTACTGCTTAGACCACCCCCAAAATGTCGTGTTTTCTCCCCATTATGCTTCATTGTATTGGATGTGGTCTCTTCAATTGGTTGTTCTGTGGAGTAAATCAGGCATTTTGGGATAGTGAACACAAGCTGTTAAAGGAGAAGTCAAAAAAAAATAAATGACACGAGACCTTAACTTAAAATGCTGTTGTGGTCTCAGCAAGTCTGTAAACATGGTACCACATGGTAGGCTTCGTTCTGAGCTCTCTGCGGTCAGTTTAGGTCAGAGTGTTGGCAGTAAAACAGTGCTTCTTGTAATGGCAAGTCCCACAGGTGTTGCTGGCAGCTCTTCCTAACGAAGATTCAGCAGGACAAATGCCTCCTGCTGATACCATGAGGAATCGAGAAACCCAAGGCAGGCACAGAGGAACTGGCCTGGCCTGTGCAGCTCCTTTGGTTCACATTTAGTCCTCGTTTTGTCCTCTGGAAAGTATCTGACATACCTGAGCAGTTAATTTCTTGTCACTTTCTGAAGAGGCTTTGGGGTGCATTAAGTAGTAACACTGAAATAACTTCAGAAGTTTAAGTCTTATTTTTTTGGGTGATGTAGATGGGGAAAGCAAAATTTTACTTGAAAACTGAGGATTCATCTCAAAGTCAGGAAGGTGCTTTGGAAAACGTTGGTGTTCGGCTTTTCAGTGTAATATTTGGTATTCCTCCTGTGAAAATCACTTTCTCTTTCCTCTGCTGTGCCCATAAGGAAGGCTCAGTTGCTACAGCCATAATTTTAAATTCTCAGCGACTCGTGGAATAGTTGTTAGTCTGTCAGTTCATTATGGTAGCTTTCTTTTGGTTATTCACAATGCATAACTGATTGAACACATTTGTTGTGTTTATTGAGAACATAATTCTCAATCAAACTTGTAACACAAGCCCTGTTGCAAATGCAAAATTCCCTTTTCATGAGCATCCTGCAGTGTTTCTGTTTTTCACCCCCTTAAATTCTGCCAGTAAAATATTGTGAAGAAGCCGAAAGGCAATTTATTCATTGTCACTTGGAAGAGTCAACCGAGGCTCTGTGGGAACGCTTTTTTCCTAACACTTGCTCGTGACGGCAGTGAAAGGGCAGCTGTAAGCGCGAGGACTTTGTTCTGTCTGCCGCTATTCAGCTGCAGAGGACTTCATTTTGTGGTGAAAAGCGGAATGAAGAGTAGCACTGGCTAGATAACAAGTGTTGAAAGAGAAGTTGTGGCATTCATCTTAATAGCACGATCTGCATATCTCAGTGGTGCAGAAAATTGATATTTTTTTTCCATTTATACTATCATTTGAAGTCAGACGGACTCTTTCAGACCAGATTTTTCAAGGCAAGGGCAGATGTCAAAGTAGCTTATCCTAGTGCTATTTTTATTTTTTTTATAGGAAAACATGCAGAATTGTCAATGACTGCAAGCCAAGCCGTTACTGGAGAGCAGGAAGCTGTCTGTGTAGCTGGCTGCATTCATGGCTGCCCCGCCAGGAGCTGGTGGATTTGGGGGATCAGGACTGCCTTAACCAGAACCCTGACCCGCTCTGGTGGTGCAGCTGAGCTGACATAGGGTTGCACTCATGCAGGTAAGGGGCAGACAGGGCAGTCCTATCAACGCTTCCCACCGTGGCCCAGTGCCACTGCTTGCAGTGAAAATGCCCGAGTCTGCGCTTTCACGTAAACACCTACGTGTCCTTTTTACCGCACTAATTGCAACTGCTTTCATTCGTCAGAGATGCAAAATGTCCTAGAAAATGCCAAGGAAATGAACTTTCTGTCCCCTGGATCTCAGGCAGATGTTGCTTACGGAGAAGCATGTGGCCCAGATTTTCTGGTCTGGCCAAGCTGTGTTTGAACCGAGACCAGGGAGGGGAAATAAAAGCGACTGAGCTATTTTTGATTGCTTGATCTTGGGACTAGTCCAGCTTCTGAAGCAAGTTAGAAGTGCTCTAGTTTTGTACAAGCCCTGCTTGAATTCCAGGCATCTCAGTACGCACACCTGTGCCCCTTTTTTGCTAGGGACCATCACCCCATGCTGTGGGCTGGTGGATTCACAGGGTGCCAGAGGGTGTGTAGGCAGTACAGCCTTCATGATGCTGCCTTTGTAATGCCTCAGGGTCTGCAAAAGACAAGTCCAAAACACTTGCTCAACACTAGAACATCCTCAGGTTTCCTCTGCTTAATGTGCTGGTGTAATTTAATTCCATTTCACATGGCAGTGGTTGAGAAAGACTCATCTCCATGCATGGTTCCAACAAAATAATGTCCCAGGTTGTAGTCCTATGGACAACAAGGTGATCTCAGTGATGCCCTTCTGTAACGAGGAGCACCAAGGTGAGGTGAGGGCACCTGGGCTGCCTGCTCTGGAGACAAGGAGGCTGAGAGGCGGCCTCAGTGCTCTCTGCAGCTCCCTGGGGAGGGCAGACCCCAGCCTCTTCTGCTGCCCAAGGACAGGAGACGCAGGGCCCACATGAAGGCGAAAGGAGGAATCTCATATCACGAGCGTGTTCAGGCACTGGCACAGGCTTCCTAGTGAGGTGGTTGGTGCCCTGTGTTGGTCGGTGTTAAAGAGCCATTTGGAAAGTGCCCCCAGTAATGCAATTTAACTTTTGGTTAAAATAAGTAACTGGGAAAATGGAGCTTATTTAGATAATGGGAATGGGTTTTATGTGCTAACGGAGGTGAAAAGCCTCAGATAAGGCTGAAAGCCTTGATGTTAATTGGGTAGGAATTGCCTTAATTTATTGGTCTGATTTAAAAGTTTGAAATCCAAAATGCAATAGAGAGCTGAGAGAAAATGAGAACAGATTAAAACCGACATCCTCTGTGTAATGGCAGGTACTGTGGAAAATATTTCTAAGCTCAAAGCTTCAGCACTTTGATTACATTTGAGCTATCTGATTTTTTTTTATCTGCGCAGTAAAATGCTCAAGCACATCCATCCATCAACCCGAAATGGATGTGTAATCCCATAACTGTTCCCTGTTCAGCAAAGCCCTTAAGCATGTACTGCAGTCCCAGCAAAGTCAGTGGGTTTGAAACACATGTTCAAAGTTAGAGGCACGTGTCGCAGTGCTTGTTAAACTGCTGCCCCATGTCTCTGTAGCAGGGTGCGCTTCCCTCCCGCCTAACCTTTCAGCTTTATAGTTGGAGCTAGACAATAAGGAGAAATGGTGTTTATAAAAGTGTTGTCAAGTGTTGTCTCGAGCTACCCAGAGGTAGTTGGACTAACCCCTGAAACAAGCGCTTCCCCTTGCCTTTGCTGTTTTGGTAATTCCTCAGTTTGTCTCGTTCAGTATTACTGCTTCATGAAGTTTGTGCAGAAATTAACAGTCTAATTCAGGAAGACAATTGTTGGGCTCACTTTGGAAACAGATGAAGTGTTGAGAACGGTTTCTGGGTCTCACCAAATACCCTTAATTTGAAAAATATGGTGAAGAAGTTTGAAGGACTCCCTACTGCTTTCATGGTAGCAGTCCGTAATGGTGGCAGCTACTTCCCTACAAGTTTATGTATGCTGCTGGAGGCAGTGACAGAGGGAAACCCATGCTCTGTTTTATTTTAGTGGAAGGAATGCCTTTATTCCAGCACTCAGAGAGTAAATACAAATATCATGAGAACATATTGTGGATCGCCAGCATCAGTGAATAGGAGATGATGATTTCCACTGCTTGAACAAAGAACTAAAAACATGCAAAAAGGGACAAAGCTGGAACATTATTGTATAAGCAAGAGTTCTCTGGCACTTCGGTGCTCCATGGTGGGGGACTTTTATATCAGAATTCTGAAAAAATGACCCCAAAATACCATGGGATGCACAGGCGAATGGGAGTGGAGAAATACACTGGGATTTCTTCACCCTCCTTCCAGTGAAGTGTTTCAGTCAGTGAAGCACAGTGTGTGACTTGCTACACAGGTGGTGGAGGCTTCCCCTACCTCATGCAGGATGCTCAGACACCGCCCTGTGCCTCATGCTCATTGTCACCCCCTGCAATTGGTCTTGGCGTGCTCTGTGCTGATTCTGCTTCTGCAGAAATTAGCATCTGTGGCTCTCAGGCTCTCTGTTAGTGCTAATAATTATTCCAAATATTTGAGCTTTAGCCTGCGCTCCTGTAGCGGAGCCATTGGGGGAGGATCTGGATTGCACCATGGTAGTGTAATAGCTCTGATATGAACCAAAGCATTGAAAGTACACAATTTAACTTCTCCAGATAAAGGTGATGCGTCTGTTAGCTGTAGAACCATGCCTGCTGTTTGTGTGCTGGCTGCAGCACGTGAGGCCTCGTTGCTCCTGCTGGAGCAGCCCGAGCTAGCCCGGCACCCAGCAGGTGCTTGGCTTGAACCTCGCAGCTCCTGCGCCTGGGGCTGGCCAGGAGTACCTGGGTGTAGCGGCTGCTCAGGGTGCTCCGCGTGGAGATGCACTGCTCTTCATGGCACCCTATGCTCCGTCTGAAAGTCAGATGTCTGGAGCTGGTCCCTGAATTGAGGAGTATCTGCTCTTAATGGGAATGCAGTCCCATCAGAGCTCTGTCGGTGACTGTGTTAATTTCTGGGGTTTCTGGAGGTAAGTGCTGTTGTGCGCTGTGCGGTGTCTACATCTTGAGGGTTGTGGAGGGGCTTTCACCTACGGGAAGAAAGGTCTTAATTTCCCCCCTTCAGACCGTACAAACAACCCATTTCAGTTTTCTCTTGTTTGTGATGGGACTCAGAGACCTTGATAGCGGAAACATGACAAACGCGCAGCCGCATGGTGCACTTCTATGGACTGGGTGGTTAAAGCCGGGTTTGCCGTCAGAAGCAGCCTAGCAGTTCTCTGTAGTGCCCGAGCCCTTCAGCCAGTATATACAGGGAGAAAATCCAGACTGCTGTGCGATCAGGCGGGGTTTCACATTTTGTCTTTTCCGCATGCTTCGGCACACCCTAGCTTGAGGTGGGACTGGAAGCGAAACTTCTGGAATACTCGAGGAAGACCATTCTTGTGGTATTTCCAGCCCAGCCAAAAACAGGAAGCACTGGAAAACTCGCCAAAAAAAAATAAAATAAAAAAAAATCAGGCTGCTGGGGAGCTTGCCAGCCTGGTTTCCAAGCCAAGGGGATTTGGAAAAGCATCTGAATGTTTCAGAGGTTATCCAAACCAGACCAGGAGACTTTCCCTCGCTGCTCGGTGCATAAGCAAAGCACAGCCCTCTGAGCTGCGCTGTCCGTGAGGAGGTTCCTGTACGTGGTTGCTTGCTAGCAGCTCTGCCCTAGCCACTGTAGTAACTTGTTTCCCCATCACTGAAGGAGCCTGCTGTCCCGGCAGCCTCAAACTGAAATAAAAACTCTTATTCTTGAAAAGAGTGAACAGAGGGGGAAGACAAAACAAAGTGAAAAGCCCTGAAGCTGTTCTACAAGTGTCCTTATCCATCACCCACTCCAGGTGTCATTTGGAGACAAGAAGCCAGCCACTTCTGTCCCTCATCCCTCAGCCTCTGCACATCCCGAGCTCTCTCCTTGCTGTCTGCATGAAGGGGGCACCCCACGGAGGGGTGCCTGCGGTCACGTCTGTGCTTTGCTCCTCAGCCCTGCCTGCCTGCTGAGGCTGGCTTGCCAAGTCTGGGCACTTTGGTGTCCTTGGAGCCAAAGAGGCAGCGTGGTGCTGTAAGCTGTTATTATTGATGGGGAGTTATTGAGAAGAAAGTCAGGGAGAGCCACGCTGAAGTGTGTATTCACTGAATAGCTTGAATTTTGACTTGCATACTCTTTTAAGTCAGTTTTAATCAAATTGCTTGTGTCAGTTTTACAGACCCGGGGTGGTCATAAAGACAAGAATGTTAATGGTTTCTTCCTGTCAAATTAGTTTATGGCCAAAGGTATTTTTTTTTCTTTTTGTTTTAAACCACCAGCAGTGATAACATTAACCTAAACAAACCCAGCCCCCTGAACTCTGCTCCTGGCAAGTGAAACATAGCTGTGTGCGGGCGGAGGATCTGCAGGTTATCTTCGGGACAGATCCCACGGCCCTAGGACGAGGAAGAGGTGTTCCTTTAAACTACCGAGCTGAGGTGGTCCTGTACCTTCTCACACCTCACACAGAAAGACGCTGCCTGACTTGAAGTACAGCTGGGCTGAGTAGGAAGGGCTCCAAAACCAAAGCATCGAGTAATTATTGTGAGCACGCTTTTCCTGATAAATGCATGGAGGGAGGAATGACAAAAAAAAAAAAAAAGAAAAACACCAGAAAACCCAACCTGATCCAGGAATTCTTGGTAGGCACGTGGAATTTTTTCTTCTTCTTTTTTTTTTTTTTTTTTCTTACTGCTTGTAGCCCCAGCATCTGTTTGTCAGTCAAAGCACGTGGCCTGCAGTGTTTCAGGAGTTTCAGTGCTTGAGGTGTGTGATAAGAAAAGTGGCAGAAAAATTGTTTTCTCTCTGGAAAACTGTATTTTCTGCTATCACGTATCCTGTGAGTTGAATGAGTGAAGTAATGCTTGGCTACTAAATAATACCTCGACATTCAGTATGTTCTGATTGTTTAGCAGAAAGTATAATTGAGCAAAACAACAGCATTTTGCATTAGGAAAGGCGAGAAGCAGCATATATCAGGATATGCTGTTCCTCTGAGTCTTCATGGTGGAGAATCTCTTCTTCCACAGAGGATCTGTCTGCAAGGTCAAATTAGCTTGTCAAATTAATCCTGACAGCACACCAGGTATTCACAGGAGCTGAGCCTAATAACGAGCTTGCACTTCTCAGTAACTGAGGACGGTTTTACGTGGAGGGCCGTGCTCTGCCCCTGCTGTTGCGCTGCTCCTCCCAGGGGACCTGCAGTTTGCCACCTCCTGCTCAGTTCCTCGTCTCTTGTTTGCTGTAAAATCAGCCCCAAAGCTCAGAAAAGTGAAGGGTGCAGTTTTGAGTTCAATAAAATATTGACTATATTGTAGAGATATATCTGATTTTAAAAGTTTTGCTAGGAAGTGAGAGGGAAATGGTACTTTTAACATCTCTGCCTTCTTTAGCTTGAATGTAGAAGGCAAGGAAGTGATAAAAAGGGTTATCTCTAGTGTATACAAAAGCCTAGGCAATTCCTATTAATAGCAGAAGTAAATCTAGAAAACTTAATATTCGGTAGTTTTACAGCTAAGGGAGGGTGATGGATCAGGAATTATCCCCGCAGTTCTTCTCTCTAGGCAGCTCTGTCCTCTGCTGAGAGCTCTGAATTTTCTAGCTCTGAAGATTTTCCTAGTAAGGAACTTTATCACCTTCTTTTTTTTTTTTTTTTTTCCGTTTTTATAGTGACTCTACCAGGAATAATAAAAGTCTTCAGCTCTTATGCTGAAAGACTTCTGACTTCACTCTAGAAACGATCTGTTAGTAAGCGTTTTACACCTTTTGCTAGACTCACTGAAGGATTTAAAAAAAAAAAAAGTGGCAAGAAGTCTCCTTCTGAAAAGGCCATTCACGGTGTTTAGGTTCTCTCTCTCTGTTTTCACCTTGAGTATGATAGGAAAAAGCCCTCGTTTGCAATAGCTTTTTAGAAGAGTGAGCTGCACATGTGAAACTTCCCCCAAAGAAATAAATTATCCCATTATTCTGATCCCATTATCCTTTGTTTTGATTTTTTTCCTTAAAAAAAAAAGGGGGGGGGGGAGGGGGGGGAAGCACCTGCAGAAAACCATTGATGGAAAGGGTTTGGAAGAAGGGAAAATGAAGATGTTGCTGTAAATCTGAGCACATCAAAACCCCCAAATGTGGGCTGAGGTGGAGTTGCAGCCAGCACAGCTAGCTTCTCCTGTGCCATTGCTTGGGACTGGCTTGAGAGGGTTGCAGTCCCGGTGCCTTCGCTACATTTGCAATTACTTCTCAGAGGCCCCTGCCTCAGGGATCTTTTCTGTTTACATGTCAGTGGGAACTGAATTCTCCTTTAGCTCAAGTGGAGGTGTGCCAGCAGAAGACGTGACCCTAGGCTGTTACAGAGCATTGTAAAAAGCCGCAAGCTCTTGAATCCAGGAGGAATTTTGAAAATCTCTCTAAAGCAGAGGGAATATACCTACCTGTTCCTCCTTCGACAGTGACTAGTGGGTTATTCAGAGGTAGTCCCAAGGCAGGCTAACGGGACGTGTTTTCCCAAATGCGTGTTTTGGGGTTCGCTGCCCGTCACCGTAAAGAGACCCTGAGAGGTCTGTTGGCTCGCTGTCCTGCTGCACAGATGAGAAAACCAGCTGTAACGCTGTCAGCTGGAGTTATTTAAAACCTAGTGAAGTTTAATAGGATTATCAAATAACCGACTTTTCATCCATGTTTACTAATACCTAGTCAGACCTTTTCCTCCTGCAGTCTGGGAGAATGATGGAGTCATTCATGGAAGCAAAACAGTGCGTGGCTGCTCGCTGTGCCCATGACAAGGTACGCCGGGACACCTCGAGCAGGTAACCAGCAGTGCTGGTATCTGGGGCTCTATTATGATAAAATGGAACAAGGAAAAAGTGCACGTGTCTTTGCGATGGGATTTGATTCTTGATGTCATCCTGATTTTACTCTTGCTGGAATCACCAGAGGTTTCTCTAGTAGTTGCAGCAAGAGCATGGCCTGAGGCATGTTGAGTACATCCAAAAACTTTGCTCCTCAGTAATCCAGTAAGCACGAAAGCTTAGCTTGGCAGGGTCACAGGGATGTTTAGATCTGCTCTGTCAGAAGAGTGATGCTATCAGAACCTAGAACAATACTTCTTAAGACCCTTATTTTCTAAAGCACATACTGTTTCCTCTTTACTAATAGAAACTGTATTTTGGGACCACTAAAAGCCACTGAGATCTTCTCATTGGTTTTAGGGGAATTTGGACCCAGCTGTTGTATTCCAAGCAGCTCAGTGGATGCTTGGTTGAGCGAAGCTAGTCTGCAGATGACTTGAAGATCCGTCCGTCTGCGATGGAAAGATGGATAAAAAGCATTATGGCTTTATTTCCATCTCATTTTGAGTTATGGTCCATGCATGCTCCACGGGCCATGGGTTTGGAATAGAGCATATATGGATTCTCCAGAAGAAGCCTCTATTATTCGGATAGAAATGTGCATTTCAGAAGCAAAACACATCTGCGTTGCAGCCCGGCAAGTTCAAAGCCACCCGGAGAAGTTTATGGGAAGCAGCTGTGGGTTGTCTTTGCTAATTAGGAACAGAACGTGCTGAGGACTTGACACAACAGGTTTACACAGTGCGATTAGGTAAAGAAAGTTAATGTCTGCTTTTAATAACAAGAGCAAGTAGCAGAGGTGGCAAAGTATTTTTAATGACATCATTTGCCCAGCTGTTTTACACATCTGTAGCGCAGGACGTCGTTCCAGGTCTGTAACACTTCATCCTTGCTCTTCCACACCTTTGGGATAAGGGATAAAGTTACCTGTCTGGAGGGGAGCAGCCTGGGAAACATTTGTCTTTGCGGCTAGTTATCAGCCTTGGTCATGTTGAAACGCTGGCTGAATGGTGAGTGCCCGCGTTAGGTAGATGTGTGTTTCGGAGTGCTAATTACTTCACTGCGAATCTGGCGCTTATGCAGCGATCCCTGTGTCTCGGCCAAGCTTACATCTAGGAATGAAACATTTGCAGCAGCTGCAAAAATGTTTTTACTTATTTCGAGCATTATAATGTTTTATAGCCATGAATAATGACAAGTGCATAAATCACTCGTGAACTTGCAGCGTTCGACGCTTCCCCCTGTGCTGTCAGACAGCGATGGCACGGAGGGGCCGTGGCACAGGCGCTGCTGCAGGGGAGTGCGGGCACGTGTTGCCTGTGTGCACGGGGGCTGTCTCAGCTCTGGGTAGGTTCTGTGGGATTTCCATGGGGGCCGAGCCTCGATTCAGGCACCTTTTCTCTCTCCCTTTGATGCTCAGGGGCAGCTGGGCAGGGCTGTGCTCCTGATTCAAACCGAGACACCTTCTGTGAAGGTGCCATGGCCAAGCTAGCATGGGCTCATAGCCGCATCCAAAGCAGTACTAAAACATAATGTCCAGCATTAAATTGTGTCCTAACAAAGAGGAGTGTAACAATTAGTTCATTTTCATAAACTCGTTAGCTCCAATGGGGAGCGAGGCAGGTAGTGCTGCCCGTGCTGGGAGCTTGCTGTCCCTGCATCACGGTGCTGCTGCTCCCCAGCCCACTGCTTGGGCTCCAGGCAGGCCCCGTCCTGTGCCTTGCTTTGGTTGTTGCTTGGGGTTGCTCTCAAATACCTGTGATGCTCTTGAAAATCTTGTTTCTCATATTTAGTGTTCGTCGTGATATACGGATGTAGAACGTAGAATATTAGGATGTTCACGTGTGGTGTATGGCACGCTTTGGGAGCGCGCTTGGATTGTGGGATTTCATTACATGGTAAATTAACCTTTGGTCTGGAAGACAAAAAAGAAAACACTAAATTCTGATACAAAATCATGGCAAATCAATACAATATTGGCTAAATGCAAAATGGAACAGGTTCAGGGGAGAATATACAGTGGGTCTGAGAAAGAGGCACTCTTCATTCTGATGTAATAATGAACTTCTTCTTGGTGCTTTTCTATACGCCTGGTGCAGGGTGGGTGACCTACAGGTTTGGCAGGATGCCTCCTTTCTCTTTGGATGATACTCAGCAGCTATTAAGTGCAGAAATAGGTCTGGCTGAGCTTCTTTCAGCCAACAGCTCCGTTTATTAACA
Organism: Anas acuta; assembly: GCF_963932015.1. Taxonomy (NCBI): domain Eukaryota; kingdom Metazoa; phylum Chordata; class Aves; order Anseriformes; family Anatidae; genus Anas; species Anas acuta. The sequence continues at coordinate 13,938,393 of NC_088992.1, forward strand.
ACCTGATACATTCTATTGCGTTACGGTGTTTGCGTGTGCATAATTTTATTTATGGGTGCAGCAAGGGCTGAACATCATTCTGTTTCATGGCAAAAACCACCTAAGTATTTGTCAAAGGTAGAGGTTTTTCAGAACTGTTGAAACAAACTATAAAATTCCTGCAGAGGTGGAAAGTCTGAAAATTGCATTTGCTTCAGCAAAGCTATGTTTAACTTTATGATGTAGGGGGGGGGAAGAAAAGGTTCAGGTGGATATTGCAAGTATTACTAAAATAAGCAGAGACAAAGTACAATTTCAGAGCAGGTGTATCGGTTCAAAGCGAAGAGGAGAGCACATTCATTTGCAGTGATAAAAGAACCGTGCAGGCCTTCTGAACAGTTTGTCAAGTAAGTTAACCTGTTCACAATTTTTCCTTTCATGCTTCTTCGGGAGATATATGTGAGTGATGTAATAATGGAAAAATAAGAGCAATGATGATGCGCATCTGCGGGTGGATGGTTTCATGTGCTGTACAGATTTTACAAGTCTGCCTGGTGATAACAGCGGAGTGTCACTGCTGCGTAATTTGATTTCTGAGTCCTCTCGAACGGTAAGAAGAGCCTCAGAGCAAGATCTCAGGCCTGAAGCCAAGTATTTGGGTGATGTTTCAAGGATGCACTCCATGCTGATATTTTTAGTATTTAACAACTGTGGGGCAAAGCAGTGATGGGAGGTCGCAGTCATCTCCTGCCAGCCCCTCCCTGTACCTCACCTGTGAGCACAGCAGTACGTAGAAGGGTCTGAGCATCAGCTTTTCTAATCTCCCCTTTTCTGAACAAAATGAATCCCAAGGTAGGCACCATCCCCTGTTCCTGGAAGAGATGGGGGGGGGGTCCTGTCTGAAAGCTGTGTTTTATTAGAAAAACAGAAAATATTGCTGAAAAATCACTACGTCATTTTGCAATGACTTGGGTGCTTCACATCAAGACCTGGCCTTTTTCTATAACTGTACCTTACCTGAGCCAAGGGGATTTGTCCTGACACAGGAATAACACAAGAAATTCTGCCTGCAGTGTTAGGCGGGCGGCTACCTGGATGGTCGCCGCTTTTCCTCTTTGGCTTTCGAGCCACGGGAAGCACTACCAGCCATGAAAGCTGAATGAATGTAAGTAAGCAAAAACAAGAGGAAAGCCGAGCTCCGTGAAGCCAAAGAGGGCTGGATTCAAGGCAGCAGGCAGTGAGGGAGCTTCACCTGTGCCCTCCGTGTTGCCCATGGCCCCGGCACCGGCAACCTGGATCCAGTGGGGACGCGGTCGGGCCGGGCCTGCCTGGAGCGCGGCGCCGGGCAGCTCGCAGAGCACGGCCGGCTGCCAAGCCGTGTAACGGGCGGCTGTTTTTGTTGAAAAGGCAGCTTGAGAAGTTAAAACCTTCTGATTTTTTTTTTTTTTTTTTGAAAATCAGCTGGAGAACATTATAGTCACGCAGAACTGAAGGCAGACAACTCGTTAAAATTAGCGTTGGCCGTAATTAAAAACATGCTGGGGGAAAAAGAGCATGAGAAGAAACAGACTCTTGGAAAGCTCCTGACGTTGCTAAATGTCTAAATGGAAACGGAGCTTGCTAATTGATTCAAATAATTGCTTGGCTACTCTGTGCCCCCCCCTGCAGGAGGTACCAGAGCCGCTCTCCTGTGCTGCAGAGCCCGGCTCCCCTGCACCGTGCTGGGGATGGGCCCCTCCAGCTCTCCAAAATCTGGTGTTGTGTTGCTTTGTGCGGCATCGGGGCCGGGAGGAGCAGGCGCTCTGTGGCTGGCATCCTCTGCTGGCAGCATCCCGGAGGCTGCCTGGAGAGCAGCAGCTGCCTGCTGGCCTGTGCTTTGTGCCTGGTCCCCCGATAAGGCTCAGAGCATCCACCCAGCAAGGAAGATTTCCACAGGGAGGTAACTCAGAGCTGTGGCTCTGCTGTGAGCGCAGATGCCGGCCATCAGTAGTGGGTACAGTGGGTGCAGTCAGGTTGCTGCTACCTTCAGGTGCATTTGGGACGTCACAGCTAAAATAACGAGGCCACCGGCACAGGGAGCGAGTGCCGTTCCTCTGCTGGGTATTGCGGTGTTTCTTCTTCCATTCTGGAAAACACACCTTGTCCTTACAAAGAGTATCTTCAGGTGCTCCTCTAGCAGCTTTTCCTCACAATAAAGCACCACCACGGCTTGAGCACTGCACCGTGCCATTTTGCGTGCTGCCTTCGGATGAACAAGTAGCCGCGGTGAATCCCTTTCCTTGTTGTACTGTTAGGCCTGATTTTGTAGCGCTGCTAATTTTACATCCATCCTGTCCCATTTAGCTGGAATTTTTATTTCATAGCTATTGCATATGGTTAGGAAGTGTCCCTTTCCACACATCATAATTCACTTTTCTGTTGGCTTCTATTGTATAACACAACACGAGCGTGAAAAATCCTCTTCGCATCTCAGTCTCGAGAAGCCCCATTTCATATCATCACGTGGAGCCCCGTGGTTGGCATGCGGTGTTATGAAGATAACAAATCCCGCTTCACGTCCTTGCGTAAGACCTACTGGCTTCAATTATGTGTTGTAACTCAATGACTGCCTCATTAAAATCATAATGCAATTTATATTGGCTTTTATTGCACGTTGTAACATGACGATAGGCCCGTTTCATGTGATGCCTTTTGGCTTTTTTAACAAATCAAAATGTAACAGCCCACCTTTTTATATTCTTATGTAATGAACTCTTTCCACAGCTCCGTCTGATGCTTATTGGCTTCTATGAGAGATCCTATTCCTAATTTAATGAGTCCCTCTTCACATCATAATGTAATTCATACTGGCTTTTACAGCTCAGCCTCACGCACCAGTGCCAAATCGGATTGTGTCATAAAGCTAAGTGGCTTCTAATGGACATCACACCTCAGTAACCCTGTCACACGTTGTAACATTTCTGTCTGCTTCTCTAACACGTTGCAAAAGCCGCTGGTTCTCCAGAAAGTCTGCTGCAGGCGCGAGCCGTGGCGGGGTTAGGCAGCAGGCTGCTACGGCACAGGCGGAGCCACTGCAGGCACTGGGGAGGGTCACAGGGAGATTTTAGGGGATGTTTTAGAGACACGCTGCCTGCCAGGCTTCAGTGACCCTCCGGGACCTGGCACAGGTCATTGCACAGAGTGTGGGTTCAGGTCTTTTTCTCCTTGTTTGTGTATTTTAATCTCTTGTAGTGTCTCTTGCCTATGTTCATAATAAGGCATTTATTTACTTCCTTAGCCAAACTGCAGTGTTAGGGCTAAGGTTGTTTTTTCCATTCCAAAATCTGTTTTGGACCTTCATGTTGTCTGAGGGAAGGTTCTTCATGGTAGAAAATCAGAAAATTCCCCTCAGTGTCTATTTCTGACAGAGCAGTGCTGTGCGGAGGCAGAAGAGGCAGTGGCACATCGCTGCTCCTGGTGCTCGGCGCTGCTGACCCAAAGCAGTGCCTGCTGCCCCAGGCATTGCGAGCAGAGTAAATCTGGTGCTTCACTGACATCTCACGAGGCCTTTGAGCTTTCTTCAGAAAGAAAGGATAAAAAAAAAAATCCAAGTTGGAACATTGCACAGTATTTCTTTCAAGGTACGCAGGCAAATCTGCTGATTCATGGCCTAATATTGGTTCCCATTTAAAGTGTATAGTCCCTGTGTGCCTCATGTGGGTCTCACATCTCTTAAGTAGTAGCAGTATTAAGAAGCAGACACTAAGAATGGGGTTTCTTTTCCCAAACTTCAAATGTCTGCATCTTGTCTAATCCCTTTAGCCTTCGTTTGCAGATGTTAGAGAGAGAAAACAAAATGTCAATACATGATCATAGATTTATTTTAGAAATCTACTTTTAGGTGAGTAGGATTGTTCCCTGAAAATGATTTCTTTCCACTGTCTGCAATGTGACCTGGTGTCTAGTCAGGTGGAGAATCCCACTCTTGGTAAGATGACTTCATATAAGTACCACAGCCAGGTACTGTAAATTACATATTTCATTTTTTTTAAAAAAAAGCTCCCTATCATATCTTCTGTTCTTCTGAAATTTCCAGCACAATTTAATGACTCAGTTTTTCTCCTTTTTATCTATTTCCTTGTAGCCAGTTCCCCCCCCTCTTTTTTTCACCCGCCACGTGTCCCACCCAATGCTGGTTGTTGCTGAGTGCTGGCGGTGCCTTTCCACAGGATCTTCCTTCTCCGGGCCCCCAGCAAACTGACGAAATGCAGGTCAGTAGCCGACACACCTGAGCGCACGCAGGGCTGAGAAAGCAGGTGCACGGGGAGGTGACGGAAGGATTAGCGATTTGGACACACTCCTGATCGTTTCTGAAACCTCTCAACGAGTTGTGCTTTCTCCTCCCGATTCTCCCTGGTGCTGTAAAAGCGCCGTCCTTGGCCAGCGGTTCGGGCTGACACAGAATGTGTTCCTTCGAAGTGAGTTATCGCTACAGCTCCTTATAAATCATCCGTTTCACTTATTGCATTACAGATTATAGATCTGATAGCTGTTATTTTATAACTGAGCTCTTTTTAACGTTGTCATGGGATTTAATTCCCTGCAAAATGGCAAGCGATGAACTTTTGCTTTGTACAGGACAGTGTGTTCTAACCGCTCCTTGAGATTTGGTAAAAGGAAAACATAATATGTCACAACTTCTTATCAGAAATATGAGCTTCTAATAGTGTTGTCGCTGCCCTTGCACAGATTTAAAGCTTGGGATAGCTCAAGCCTCTCCTGTGGACTGGGTCTCTCAGCCGGATTGTATGGCTGTTGGCTCCTGGTGACCTGATCTTCCCATGGGGCGTGTTTTATGGAAGGTGATGGTGCAGGGTGGAGTCTGTGGGTTGGGACTTGACATTCATGGAAGGCAGTAGGGTCAGGGGACTTAAACTCCTGTAAAGCCAGGTCTTATTTCACCCACACGTGGGCTCCCAGAGCAGCTGAGGCTGGCAGAGACCCCTGAGGTCTCTGGATCAGAGGTTACTAATCCAGCCCCTGCTGCAGGCTGGGCCCACTGGAGCACGTTGCTCATGAGCTGGTCCTGTCAGGTCTTGAATTGTCCCTGGGGATGGAGACTCCACAGCTTCCCTTGAAACCTTTCCACTGTTTGACCATATTCACTACTAAATTCACTACCAAAACATGCTTTTTCTTGCCTTTAAGTAGATTTCCTGTGTTTCAGTTTGTGCTCATTGCCTCCCGTCCTGTCACTGGGCACCACTGAGAAGAGCCTGGCTCCCTCTTCTTCACTGCCACCCACCCCCACCAGGTGTTTATAAGATCCCAATGATAAGATCCCTTGTCAGCATGTGGCCCTGTGCTGGACTCCGGGGTTACCAGCAGCCCTTATACACCACGCATCAGTGCTGGGAAGCTTGTTTTCCCTTGCACTTAGCTTTGAGTGAAAATCTGCAGTCACTGAATGTAACCTATGGACAGAATTCATTTTTCAGAGGCTTGTCCTCACTGTGATAACTTCTGTAGCTGGGATCTGTGCAGTGTTACTGTGCACATGTGTCAGTGCTCGTACTGCAAAAAGCAAACGTGCTGTACGAGGACAAGGACGGATAGCTTTGAGTAGACAGACACAGAATCTGAAATCATAACTGCATTAATTTCATAGCTACTGGTATTGGAGCTAAAATAGTAAAAACAGGGAAAAAAAAAAAAGTTTCAAAGCCTATCTTTGCAGGAGTGGTATCTCCTTGTCTGCGCTGGTGGATGGTGCTGCTACAGTCCCCTGTGATGCCTCTTTTACCCTAGCCCAGGAGGACAGCCTGTGCCAGCAGCACTATTCCTTACAGCGCACGGGGTAGGTGCTACTGGAGAACATAAGACATTCTTCTGTTTTTATAGACAGTCGATATTTAGGCTCTAGCAGTCCTGGCTAGCTTGCCTGAAGCAATTAAGAATAACACATTGTTGAAGTGATTTTTATGGGCCTGCACAAGTCTGGGGGATGATTTTATGTGCTAGCACATCCTGGGGGGATGAAAAGACATATGTTTCTCTCAAAGGTTGTGCGTGCTGCCCAGAGAGCTTCTGTGTGCAAATGAAATTAGGTTATGGGATAGAAAACATTGCAAGTCGGCGATGGTCCCAAGCCAGAGATGCTGTGGCCCAGCGCTGCGAGGAACACAGTGGAGAGAAGGGCTGTTAGGTCTGTGCCTGCAGGCAGCCACCTCGTGGTGTGGGGTTTGGAGACTGTCTTTCAGTGTCCTTCCTCCAGGAAGAGGAAAAAAAAATAATAAAAAAAAAAAAAGCCAATAAAGGAGTTGTTTTGGGGCTGGTTCCTTGAAGAAAGGACCCATCTTGCTGGGAGGGCTCACAGCACCTTCACCTATCCCTGTCAATGCTGGTGTGGTACTGGAGCCATGGGAGTCATTGCAGCTGGTGAGAAATGTATGGGAGCCCTGCAGACTGCATCAGGGAATGTGCTTTAGTAGGTGTTAAAGCCGTTGTAAAGAAGGGCACAACATGGAGAGGAAGATGGGAATAGCTGAAAGGAAAGCAAAAAATGCGTGATCTGTTAATAAAAAGATGTAATTCAGTGAATGAAATTACACTATCTGCAAATTACGTATAAGGTAGTTAATGCCCTAAGGGTGCAGAACTTCCTGAATGCAGACTGACACGGAAATACGTTTTAGATGCAAGTTCCAGGTTTGAGCCTCACCAGGCACAAAGGTATGAGATGGAAGAAGTTAGCTGGTCGTTTGGAGCTGTGCGCACGCAAGGGGTGGAATGAATCAACAGGACTTGGAGCCTAGATGAAGCTGGTAGTGCAAAGGAGAGCTGGAGTATTTAATAAACTTTTTTTCTTCTTTCTTTATTCATTACTTGGGGAAAAGCCCTGTCCTTAGGGGCAGTTCTGTAGTGCTGACTTTGCTAACACAGTAAAAGGACCAAAAGTTGTAATGTTTGGAGAACCTCCCCCAGACTGCTGAGTGTTCATCCCTTGTTGATACTGGGGCAGTTGTCTCGTACTTTCTTTGAAATTTGGTCTGTGTTTAAAATAGACATTGTATTTTGGTGGCATACAGGGCTGTAATTAGACAGCACTCTTATTTTTGTATAAAGCAGCATTGTTTAATATTTTATAATTACCTTTTGGTCTTACATTAAATGGTCCTCAAATTTTTGGGCAAGCAGACAAAAAAAAAAAAAAAAAGATGAGACAAATATTTACCTGAGTTCAAGTGCCCAGCCAGTCAGTTTGTGAGCCTGCGGCACTTCTCAAGTGAAAATTGGTTCATGGCACAGGGTCAGGGACCCAGCGGAGTCACACAGAAGCCTTTCACCCCACGGCAGCAGCTCGCCCTCCAGCTGCCATCGCTCCCTTCAAGTCCTGGGTTTCAGATGGACGCACCGAGCTGCTGCAGGGCCCCGCGTCCTCCCACGGGAGCAGAGGCAGGTCCCAAATCTTTGCTTTGTTTACCAATAGATCCACAATGTGCTGGTCTTAAAAGCAGGTAATGCAGAAATTGGTGGTTTTCTTATTTATTTATCCTCTGCTCCAGTCTTACCAGTTACTTCATTTTACAAGTAGGAGATGTCTGCATTTGGTTGGTAAGTCTAGATAATATATTTACTAAACTCTTCTGGCTGCTTAGATACTGAGCTGGTTTGTGTATTTAGCTCTGTTACGAAACTGTTTTGGCTGCGAGTGGATCCCTTAGGTACAATAAGAAGAAAAGTAAACGTCAGCCCGTCTGCCAGCGTGGGCACGGCCTTCTGAGAGCCTGCCGCGGGTCCCTCCACAGAGCAGGCTGGAAGCGATCCTGGAGGGGAGGTGGTGACAGCAGAGATCTCAGCCGGCTGGAGCAGACCCTCGTAAGAGATAAAACAGGGGAGGTGTTTTGTTGGTGTGCAGGATTTCAGTTCAAACGTGTTCATGAAGTCCTCTGCCGCGTGTAGGTGGCCACGGGCACTGATGTTTGTCACCCAGGGCAGGGTGAGCAGTGGGGGGAGCTCCCATGGGGCTGGTACCTCCAGCCCCCCTCAGCGTGTCTCCCTTATGGATCAGTACACCAAGAAGGAAACCAGCATCTGGCATAATCAAGTGATCTCTCCAGCTGCCAGTGCAGTAGGTGAGCTCATGCACCTTGCTGCAGTGGGGCAAACACCACCACAGCTCTCCGGCTGCAGCAGGCGATGCAGAGCCCCACGCCTGCTGCTCACATTGCGGAGGAGTTTTGATCTCCCACTGCAGCTCGGTGCAAGCCAAAATACAAACTTTGAAACTCCCTTTATGCTCTTTCCTGAGACAAGCTCTTTTCCCTGCTGAAGGAGTCTCAGACTCCAGCATTAACTGCTGGATGTGCCAAAAAAAGCCATCTGCTGCATGCAGCCCAGTAACCCCCTTGCATAAGCATTTGGCATGTGCTGTGCTGTGCCACAAGGGCTGTGAGATGCCTCCTGCCTGTGCTGCCCAGGAGGCCCTGCACTCCTTTCCTGGACCCTGGGCATCTCTGTGCAGTGCTGTAGGACAGGGGTGCTCAGCAGGTTTTGCCTAAACCTTACTTAGCCTATAGAAAGGGTAGTGGTGAAAATCTGTGGTCAGTGAGAGCAATGAGGATTTTTTTTTCTTTTATGGGACACAATTTGTCATTGAACCCATAGCTGATAAATTAAAAATCTACGGAATTGTGGCTTGAAGATGTTGTCAGCTTTAGACAGCCTGTGCTGCACCTGTGTGTAACTTCCTACTGCATTGGGCTTATTGCCTTTAGCGAGTAGGGCAGGATTTGCCAGAACTGTCATTCTGGAAGCAGTAGGGAATGAGAGGGAAGGGAATGGGGGGGGGTTGGTACATGGAAAGGTGCTGCACAACCTACCCAAGGTAGAGAAGGATTGCTGTTCCGTGTTTCAGCTGCAGTAGGAGGCTCAATATAAAACCAGGTGAATTAAACTTCAGAAGCCTCCAATTTGATAAAATGAGGCATGCAGTAAGTGAGGCAGACCGGCAGCATTTATTAGAAAATGGCCTAGGAAGGAAAATTGGCTGAGCTTTAAAGAGGTGCTGGAGCTGGCTCAGGGAGCAAATATATCTTTACATAAAACTCTACATAAAATTTGAAAACCAATGTGGATGAGTGATAAGTTGTTAAAGTTAATTGTGACCGAAAACAGCTCTGAAATACACAGAGAGCAGTCCTTGGCTTGTCAGGGGGATGTGTAAGGACTAAGCTGCTATAGAAATGGAGGAAGTGAAGGGCAAAATAATGGAGAGTAGGTCATTAAGGCTATTCAGCTAAAGAGCACGTTGGTGAAAGAAGACCTGAAGTTACCCGGAGGGACTGCTCTTGGCATATTTTCTTTGTGCTCAAACAACAAAAAGCAAATATGCCCCCCAGTTTAGTTCTGTGTAATGCTGTAGCACCCAATGCTGCGCCTCTTACAAGGAACAGTGAAGTGCCTGTTCTCTGTTACACCTATTGGTATTACTAGTAGTTTATATCAATTTTTGATGTTGTAATATCTATGTAGCTACTGTGTAGCATGCAATACAGAACTGGATACCTCACCTTAATTACACAGTGACGTATCTTGAGTTGTTAACATAGTACATCTACTATATAGCATAGTTATGATACACGGTGTATTGTATAAATATGCTTATAAGTGGTAAGTATTCTGTGGGAGACCATTACAGATTCATCACAAGTAGCAGTATATATCGCGTAATATGCTGTTATGTTAATATTTACTCTTTATACCCAGTAATGTCAGTAGCAGCTGCTGACCACTGCTATCTGCAGGCTGTATGTAAATCATTCTTAGGAGACAGCTTTGGTCACGTCAGCATTGTCCTTTTGCAGCACACCTTTCCATGAGCTTAGCTTTGACTTGCTCTCCTGCACCCAGCTGAGAAGGATCTCTGCAGAAAGGTCTCGCTTCTACTCATTTCAGAGAGACGGGGTGTGCAGGTAGCACGTAGCCCAGCTTCAAAGGTGGGTTCCCTGCCACAGCAGGATCCTTCTGCTGAGTGAGGGAACACACAGTTTGTTGCTGTCTACTTTCACTCAGCAGGATTTATTGTTAAAAAAACAACCCTGAGGTAAGATTTTATCTTAAGGTAAGTGAAGCTATTAAGACTGGAGATATTAAAACCATGGGAGTGATGCCTGATCACAGACAAGTCTCAGCTCCATGTTCTGGTCTGCTGGAACTAGACTTCCGAATTGCCGCCTGCATAACTCAGCAGAATTGCTGTTGATGTTGTACCAGAGATAAATCTGTGTATGAGATCTCAATCAGAACATTGTGATAATTGAAGCCACCTACCTCAATGCCTTTTATAAAAGTAAGTTGGAGGACACCATGCTAGGAAAGGATTCACTGGTTGGATTCAGGAAATCCATCTGACGTTTGGCTTGTTTCTTCTTTCTTGCTATTGATGCGTGTTGCTGATTTTGGCAGTTTGCAGAATGCGTAAATAAAACAACACTAAAAAACCCACTGTGGATGGTTAGGAATTGGCAGTCAACTCCCCGTGGAAGAAATTTGTTTTGAATGTTTATTTGTAGCAATAGTCACTGACATTACTGGTACACTGCAATTTCATGTCGCAGAGCTTTGTGCTTTGATTTTACAGGGATTTTTCTCATCCTCAGATGCCTTGCCCTCTTATACTGGAAATAGATCCCCTGATAAAATGATTCCAGTGTGTTAGTCAGTATTTTCTTTTCCTCATCACCGTTCCATGTAGGACTCTATTCGCTGTATTTGTACTTGGAGCAGTGTGGGTTTTTGACACCAGGAGACTGTGCAGCTGGTGACCAGAATGTGTATCGAGCTGCTTAGCTCTCTCCCATACCCACCAGTCCAGGTGCCTAAATTGCCCTGAAATATTCATGAAAATTAACTACTTTGTTCTCATAGTTCTTTGAAAAATCATTACGGCTGATCACCCCTTGGGCCCAGAAGGGATCTAACACCAGTTGTCTTCTTAACCCACGCCCAAACGCGTTTACACCTTGCTGTGTCATGCAGTTGATGCCGTCTTCTGTTGTGGCTGGTGCTGCTCTTGCTGCTTCCACCTTGCTCTTCATCTGCCTGTGGCTGCACCATCCACGCCATCTCTTCGACAAGGTGATGATAAACACCTATGTATGTCTTTGAAACTTTAGGCCTAATTACAGTCTTTTTTTTTTTTTTTTTTTCTTCTTACCTCCAGAAACACTTTTTTATGACTGCCCCTTTGTTTCACCCAGACACCCCCTATGGACGTGGGCAGGAGGCAGCTTCTGCGGTGCCCGGCCAGGGCTGCAGCGCTGCCCAGTGCCCTGCTCTGAAAGCAGGTGGCACGTTTTTCTCGGTGCCCAACACATCTGCAATGGATGCCTGCTACCAATTCTTTCTTCTTTTTTGAAGCAATGCATAGCTTTTGTAATGAATGGGAAGGCGTACCTAATTCTTTCATGCATAGGAAGGAATACACGGTTTTTAAGTAACATAAAGCTTCTAAAGTGAATCAGGAATATTATCAGCTCTTTGCTTTATGAGATGTCTCTTCCATGAAAAAAAAAGTCCAACATGCACATTCTAGCACTGTGAGCTAAATGATAACAGCTCTGTATAAAAATACTGGTGCCAGTAATCCAAGAAACGATAGTGATATAATTTCATTGTGAAGTGAAGAAAATAATTTGCTTTACATTTTCTTCATGGAATTTTGGGATGAATTGCCAATTACTGATCTTCAGAATTTGAGCTGTTAGGGTTGGTCCTGTGGTTGTGTTAGCAAATGGATTGTTGTATGTGTTGGGATTGAGTCTTCATGGTAGAGTCTTGCTCTTAGGCCAGGATGTGCCAGAGAAGCGGGACTGTGAGATCCATAAGGAAAATTTTATGAATCACTGGGAAGATGGAGGTCATAAAATGAACCATCTTCCCACGTAAACTTGCAGCTTCTTTCCTTTGAATAATTATAATATGGAATGATTAACTTTGCATGGCAGTTAATAATCTTTAAGCTGTTGCCATGGGTTACCCCACTTTGTCTGTACGCTGCAGATACCCAGATCTGGCTGGGATTGAAACGCGCTTTGGCTAAATTTCTGCAGCATTGCAGAGATGGAAAAAAAAAACTAAACAGACATCTTAAGTGAGGTGCCAGGAGGAGGAAAAGATGTTATATTAACAGGAAGAAAATGTATTCAACAGCACTTCTTTCAATAAATGTAAATGGAAATAAATTAAAATGCTATTATATTATTACACGTCATTTTTCCTACCACTAAATAATACTTGAAGTTAGATTGTAGTACCTCTGCTACGTATTGTGGAACAATTCCAGAGTCACAAAGAAATCCTTTCTGATGTAACTCAGTTACATTAAATAACGTCCAAAGAAGCAGTGGGAGATGCTCAGCACTAGAGATTTCTACAGTGAAAGAGGTTTCGTACACTAAAAAAACTTGAGTTCATCTAAAAGTCCTATCCTTTCATGAGATTAAATGATAAAGAGGCATAAAAAGGTAAAGTGACTTGTCATAAGTCTTCATTAGAACTAGAGCATAACTGCACGTTTTTCATCCTCTTCTCCCTTAAAACTGGAAGTAAAACTGATGCTGACGATGGGGCCAAAAGTCACGCTGTACAGAGGCAGAAAATACTGAGCAGAATGTAAGAGCTGGTTCTCAGCTTGGGTCTAAATTGTGTAGGTAGAGCTCTGGAAATCTGGTGGAACTGTTAACCTATACAGCTGAGCATCATCATCTGAAATGTCTTGCTGGGGGGCAGTGGGTATTCTTCATGTTCACAGTAAAGTTCGTGTTTACTGGAGCAGAGCTGAATTTCCTTCTTGCTGAATGAAAAGGTCGTGATGTCTTTCTGGACAGTTATGGCTTTGAAAGGTAAATTTTGGGCCAAAAAAATGTTTCTGTGATGATAGTGGTAAAGGCTTTGTGTTCCGGTGGTTATGAAGGAGTAACCATGGTCCGGGTTCTGTACTGGTGACTACGGTACTCGTGCCAGTTCGAACAGTTGTGTGCTCTTTAGAAGTGTTTGGGTCAACATTTTTTTCTTCTGAAAAATGGCAGTTATCGTGGTTACTGCTTCCGTGTTCCATCCAAAGCCTGCTGGAGCTCAAGCAGCGTTTGGACACCACCCTCAGACACGTGGTTTAATTTTTAGGTAGTCTTGCGTGGAGCCAGGAGTTGGACTCGATGAGCCTTGTGGGTCCCTTCCAATTCGGGATATTCTGATTTCCTTTAAATACAGTTTTTCCCTGTTGCTCTCCATGGGGAACACAAACAGAGATAGGGCTGTGTACAGAAGTATAAATAAGTAAAAAAGTAAAATAAAAAACAGGAATAAACCCAAATTGATTGCTGTATTTATTAATCCATAGCTAGGTGAAACTCTGAAATGAGGTAGGCTGCAATTTCACCCTTATCTAAACTTACTGTAACGCTTACTGGATGAACTCTCCTAAAACCTGAGCCATGAGAAGTCGGAGGTCCAGCTGCCAGCGGTGTCCAAGTTATTTCTGTGCTGGTGGGAGCCAGGAGCCAGCACAGCGCCTGCCTGCGCCGCTTCAGGTCTCTGGGGGGTGAAGGTGCACGACCCCTGTTTTTCTAAAGCCCTGTCACATAAAGGCGAGGGTTGTGCTGTGCTGACGTTAAGTGACAGAGAAAAAAACTCTTAAAAACAGCCAGGAACAGGGATCAGTGGCCATCGTTTGTTTGGATGCTGGAAGCTGTTGTCGTTCATGGTTTGTGTGCTGGTGTTTGGCACTTCGTCCTCTTTCTTGCAAGTACAACAGTAGCGAGAACTGACGTTCTTTATTTCACTCAGAATTGTGTTTTTTTGGCTCCCAATCTTTTAAACAGTATCATTTAAGTCCTGTCATCATGGCTTGTCATCTAGGAGGGAGCTGAAGTATGCTTCTGAGAGCTCAAACATGCTTTAAATCATAGCAGCAATAATGCCCAGGCAAATATCATTAGGGTTCACTAAGCACTAATGACAACAGATCCTGCCCTTTTTTTTTTTTTTCTCTACCTTGTTAATGTGGCAGTAAATCTGGGATAAATTCAGCATTGGCTACTCTGATTTACATCAGTTTAGCAGAGCAGAATCTGACCCATTTAATACGTTCACGGGTCAGAAGAGCAGGAGTATTCTCGGCAGCTAATCTTATCTGCAGCAACAGAGCCACAATCTCCTAGATGCTACTGGAGCAATCCCACAAAGACACTTGCAGGGAAGTATGTTGCCATCTCACTTTGCATTTCACCGTGCAGTAACTGTGCTGTGGCTTCTGACAGTTCACTGTAAAGAAACTCCAGAGCACGAGGTATTTGCAAGCAGCAGCTGGCGTAGCAAATACTACCAGTCCTGCTGAAAAAAAGTCAGTGCTGGACTTCACAAAAGTGTTTATTGTGAAGATGGCTGGGCAGAAGGCTTGTGACTCAGGCTAACGCTGGTGAGAGGTATTACTCAGATCCGTGTGAACCCTTCATAGAGTTCAGTTTGGTTTTTAAGCTGTGGTTTTGGCCAGGTCTTGCTTTTTCTGTGTCAGTCGGTTCCTTCTTTGTTTGGACCATGGTTGATTTAAACATTATTTTTGTGTGTGGATCCATTGACTGTTTTGACTGTTATTTTTTATTTTTTGATCCTTTGGTTAGGAATAATTCTGGGGAGGATGATTTAAATAGGGACTGATGTGTCCTGGCTGGGCTTCCAGTGGCTGAGAAACACATTCTTCCCCACTGAACTGCATGCAGGCTTTCTGTCGGCTCCTCCTGTGGGGCTGACCAGGGTAAGAGCATCTCGCAATGCACAACTCGCTTGTTTTTCTCCCGAGGGACACATAGGATATTTTGTGACAAAGGCTTTATACGAGCGTTAGCTGTCTGAATTGACAGGCCCTGTTTCTTCCAAGTATTCAAGGAATTTGACTGGGATCAGAAAGGAAACTCCAGCGTCTCCTTAAGACTAAACAAATGCACGAATTTCTGCCTTACAGTAGGCAGGTTTATTTGTTTTCATTGCCATGCATTTTTGTTGCTGTAGTTAGTCCGCTCTTTGTAGAAAAGTGGAGAGACCGTGTGACTGGAAAAAGAATATGGGAAAGGAAAAACGGGAAAACATGGGAAAATATGAGGAAATATGGAAAAAAGGAAATATGGGGAAAAAAATCTGTTGAGCAAATACATCCCCATATAGGAAGAGAAAACACCCAGCACAGAGAGAGCTGCCGTGGCTGGAGACGTGGCCTCAGAGTGAGGATCCCAGCTCTGCGTCCTTCTTTCTCCACTGCTTGCACGTGGTGCTCTGGAGAGCTTCCTGACCTTGCCAAGGCAGAATCTGAGGCTCTTCCCTTCTTTGCTCTCTAAACAACTCGCACTGTGATTTATTCACTAAGGAATTGATGTAGCAGAGCCTTGCTGATGTTCCAGGAGTATAACCGTGTCTCAGATACTGAGAGGGCTTCGTAAGTGTTGGAAAGCTTTCGAAATCTTCAGTGCTTACGTTACGATAAGTCCTCATAGTGTGGAGAACTCTGCTGGGTCAGTTATTGGGGATACTGGAGCTGATGACATAATTTAGACAAAGCAAAAAAAAAGATGTGCTGTGTGCATTAAGCTGTAAGAGTCTGCTTGGTTTCCTCACCGTGAAAAACTTGCAGTTTCCTTTCCGACCAGGGCAGCTTTGAATAACGGGCAGAGGGTGGGCAGCAGGTGGCAGGGACGTCCCGTGTGCCTTGCACGGGGCCGTGCTGGTGCTGCTCACCCAAACGGGGGGAAGCAGGTGCCCAACCTGCTGTCATCTCAGCCAGAACGAGCAGAGAACAGCAGTAAAAAGTGAGTCCCCTTTATTTTAACAACTCTTTCAACCATCACCAAAAATAAAATGGCAATTGCAATTCTTTTTCCTCTCTCTGAATTACGTGTTGCCCCTTAAGCCCTTTTTTCCAAGTCTTTTAGCTTGATAAAATGGGAGCACACCTTGCCACGTACCCTGTGTTGGGCCCACAACAGGTTGGTTTGGTGCATGGAGAGCTGGGATGGGCGTTACAGGGAGCAAAGCTACCGGGAGGGAACGAGCTGTTTGTTAGAAACTGGCTTGTGCCGAGCAGATGTAATAGCTGTCTTCAATGTAATTAATGACTCGTTTAGCACATAAGGGGGATTCAATAGATATTATATTCTTGGCTCTTAGCAAACAGTTGATTTCCTGCCATAAGAAAATGTATTAAAAAGCTGGATGTATAGCAAGCAGATACAAATTCCATGGCATGGATTCTGTATTGGCTGACATGCAGCGAAGAGAGTAATAGCGATGCGGAGACTCCAGGCGTGAAACCCTGTGAAGAAACCCTACTGCAGAAAGTAGTGCTGGGCTCCAGTGTGTTGCATCGTTTACACACAAACATTTTTGCGGTTTTGTGCTTGACCCTAAACTAGGTTTTCTAAAATCAACCTTGCA
This sequence comes from Anas acuta, assembly GCF_963932015.1. Lineage (NCBI taxonomy): Eukaryota > Metazoa > Chordata > Aves > Anseriformes > Anatidae > Anas > Anas acuta. The sequence continues at coordinate 13,954,836 of NC_088992.1, forward strand.
GAATATGTAATGGCAGCTTCCATTAAAAAAAAAACAAAAAACAAAAAACAAAACCCACGATGAAAGACAGCAAATAACCACTACATAGGTGTCCCCTACAGTATTTGCAAACCAAACGTTACAGTACTGAGCCTGCTTACAGAGCCATTGCAATAATGTTCACGTGGACACAATAATGACAATGCCTGTAGGGTCAGTGCCATAGGGGCGCACAAACCAGTGACCCAGCATTAGCAGAAATAAGAAAGAATATTCTGTGTTTCTTTCCTTGGGGGACTTCAAGAAATGTTGATAAACATAAAGATAGATAATGTATAAATGTAGTAGATTTAATTAGAGTAACAGTTGGAAAAGAATAACGTGAGGCATGCAGGGTTTTCTTTAGATCAAAAGCTTCAAAACTGTACCAAAGGTGAGAACGGTTGGTCTGATTTTCCTTTCACTGAGCAGTTTGGGGTATTGGAGAGGATGTGGCAGTGTCTGGAGCAGGGGGAGGATGTTGAGAGAGGAGGAGACAAAGCTGTTAAAATCTGAAGGGAAAGGAAGGAGTGAATTATTGTTTGCATTGGTTATTTGTCATCTTACTGCCAGTCTCATCTCCCCAGGGCCCAGCTGACTCTGTTTGCTACCTCCTGCCTGTCACAACAAAAAGCAAGTGGTGTAAATATCAGTGGAAACTTGAGGGAAGAAGTACTTAGGCTTCTTCTTAGTGAAGTGCATTGAATGTCTCAGGATGAAAGTCCAAATACGTGTGAAGAGTATTACAGCAGCCATGTAATTGCTACTTCAAAGACTCTTTCAAAGTCATTCAAGTGGAAAGGCAAAATGAAATGCAACTTGCAGAGACATGGTGCAGGTGAAGAGGAGGCATCCAGAAGTTTCAAAAAGAGCAAACTGATGCAAACTGACTCCAGTAACGTCAGGGTAGCTTCCTCCACATGGGTACTCAAATATCTTCTGTCAACAAGTGATGCGATGCTGTCCCCAAGAGCATGTCCCTCTTATAAGCGTGTGTTGTCTGCGCTTGGCCAGCAGGTTTGGCTTCCTCACACTGCTTCATCTGGGCTTGCTCTTGTTGCTCCCTTTATCAAACGCTTTCATTCTCCAGGACTTTGTGCAGCTGCTGAATCTGTTGTTTATAACCTGTGTGAGCTCCCAAAAGCAAGGTAAATACAGACAATAAGGCTGCGTTCTGCCACGCTGAGCTCTTTTAATTTGAAGGTTTTAGGAGCATGATCTCGATTAGGGTGCAGTCTCTTCCAGGGTGCCGGTTGTCATCGACCCGTGCCCTCTGTGGGACACAGGCATGTGTAACTGGCTCTTTGAGGAGAGGGGCTCCCAGAAGGGCTGTAAATCATGTAAACCTCCGAGTACCAGTCTGCCAAGTCTCTGAAAGGTTTTATAGGGCAAAACCCTGGAGAAGACGCTTCTCCTCCCCTCTCCTTCAGTCCTGCAGCCGTACACCTTTGGTAGCACTGGGGTGAGTGTGTGGGGCAGGCGCTATGCAGCCCAGCTGGCATGGTGCAGGATGCCCCTGCCTTGGTGCCAGGCTTTGCTCTGGCCATTTCATGGTGCTGTCGTGTCCCCGTTAAAGCTGCTGTGGGTGGTGGGACAAAGCTTCCAGCAGTTCCTGCACAGCGGCAGTCTGACCATCAGTGGCAGGTACAGTGAGCAGGGGAATGTGGTAGAGCTTGTTGCACTGTGTGTTACTACTTCAGGGGGTACAGGATATTCTTATTTCTAAAATTAAGCTTTTAACTGCTGCAGGATTCCTTTCATTCTCACATCCCACTCTTGAGGAATCTGCCATTATATCCGATAGCCTGTAGTGAGGGCAGAGACTTGCCGAATTTTACTTTATTATTACCATCCATAGGAACCATCGGACAGCTTCAAGAATAATCGAAGTTTTGCATTAAACCTCTGCTAGAATGAAGTTTTGCTGCACACAAAGCAGCACCCCAGCGGGCTGACACTTTCCAGCTGAGGAAACCAGTCTTTCCCATCTGCTGAAGAGGTGAGCTCAGAAATGCAGATCGCAGATCCCTCCCGGCAGTAAATCATCATGTAGCAGGAGAGAGGCTGCCCTGGGGGATTCAGGGCTGCAGCTTTACCCCAGCTGCTGCTGTCAAGCTAGGAGGGCACCTTGTTAAACACAGAGGGGAAGAAGCTCAATGCACAGAAATTATTGTGCTCTAGGTGAGATGTCTCAGACTTTGTGCAAGCCGTGAGGGGTGGGAAGAAATATGAATACTGTTTGTGCAGTCACCAGATTGAATAAGGAGGCCATTCCTTTGACCACAGTAGATTAGATTGAAAAAGAATTCATAATGTAATAATGCACATTTATAAAATGTATTCGTCTTATGATTTTCTCGTCTGTAGTATTTGCTCAGTTTAGCAAGGTCTTAGACTGATGTTTCAGATTGGAGTTGCAGACGGATGGGTGCCTGCAGGACAGGAGCTGGTCATGGCATGGTGCCTCCTCACATCCTTGTCCCAGACTCCTGTGCCCAGCGGTCGTGGTGCTCCCATGTGGCAAACTTTGCTTGGAGCCCACCTTTGAGAATTACAGAAATGAATTTTTTCTGACCCTTTGACTCTTGGTTTGTATGTGTTTAGGAAGGTTTCACACAAGAGCGCTGCATGAAGCCGCAGCTATGGATCTCCTCCTCATCCTGCTCCATCCAGTGCTTCCAGCCTGGAGTGAGCATAATGAGAAAGAGAACAAAAATGGTTACATTTCTGTTAATTATGCTGGCTGTGTAGCATCACTACACTAAGATTATTCCCTTCACTATCACTACGTTAAGATGCTTCCCATCTTCATGCCATGCAGTGTTCTTGTAAACTAGGAGTAAATAATTCAGCTGATACACTTCTAGGTGTATTTTTACCTGCTTTTCCATGACTTGGAAGAGTATGGAGCTTGTTGTGTGCTCTCGTTGTTGATGGATACTTTCAGTGAGGAACTCCTGGTAGGTAGCAAATAGCCTTCTGCGCTTCTATTTGCGAGGCAGGTGGATGGATGCAAGGTGTAGCATTTTGTTAAAAACAAAACAGTTTTAGACATGGTGAATGTCATTTTGTTTCTAAGTCATTGTCTCCTTTTTTTTAATTCAAACAAGCAACCTCTGTTTTTGTCTTTTTTTTTTTTTTTTTTTTTTTTTTTAATGCCAGACACCCTCTTTAACTAAAAAAAAAAAAACAAAACCGAAAGACATCAACACATTAAATGTAGCTTTGTTTGCATTCTGGTAACTGATGGACCTTGGCTGGCAATGGCTTTCAGCAGTGTCTGAACTAGACTGGATTTGTCTGATGCTCTTCATATGTCAGTATTTCTTTTCCAGGCCTTTGAATCAATCTTTCCCCTGCTATTTATCTTTTCTGGTCCCTCAAGATGAGGGATACTGCATCAGATCCTGATTTGTAAGATCACACTTGGTGATTTTCAGTAACTCAGGATATTCTTGCTTTTGCTTAAGTTAAATAGGAAGGGGTAATCTGTCATGCTGTGGTATTTGTTTTCCATTTTCTTTGCATAATGCCAAGGGATGACGTTGGAGGTGCCTGCTGGTTCGTGTGGCATCCCAGAGCTTCCCACGCAGCTAAAGTTTCTTGTTATGTAACAGGAAATTCTCAAATATGGTAAAAATTCAATTTCTAGCATTTTGGCATATATATAAAAATCAGTATGGTTCCAATTCAGCCAGTATGGTCTCACATATGTTTTTTGTCTCATATTGAAGGAATTTGTACTAATTTGGCTACATACATACTCACATACTCCACCCATGGTTTGCATACTGTCTTCATCTTCACGGTAAGGTTTGCCTCTTAAGTAGAAAGACAAAATAAACTAAAGTTACAGAAGCAGAGAAGCAAAGACAAGTGAGAGACGCAATATATGCGGGTCAGCAAGAGTTTTACTTCAGGGTGGTGGTGTTCTGAGACTGGTTAAATGAGAAATGGGTGAGTGTGTTACGGGCAGGGGCTTCTCCTGGGGTTGCTGTTCTGCTGCCAGGCAAACCAGCCTTTCTTTGCCATTCCTCTGCTTTTATCGTTCATGCTGAACAATATATTTGATTTTATTTTGGAATTGTGCAGCTAGAACAGGAGGGGTCTGTCTTGGTCAAGGCATGGAAATGCTATGGAAAAGGAGGATTTGAATTGAAGACTTGGATCAAGTTTTTTCTGCAACTGAAATACCTCTTCTATCTTTCACCTCATGAATAATTTCCCCAAATTCATCAGGCAGGTCCTGTCCGTTCCTGTAGGAATTAAGCACACAATAGCATTCTCATCGTAAATTCGTCTAAGTTTTTCCCTGTTATTCTATTACAACACCTCTGGGACAGCAACTTGGTAAATAAAGAGAAATAACTACAAGTAGAGCTTGATTTCAACATCGTTTGTATTTATGTTAGCCAGTTACCTGTAAATCAAGACACCTTTACCGTACATGATGAGATACAGTGGGACAATTGCGGTGATACTCATGCCGGTTAGTGGAAGAGAATGGTGTTGTAACATCCATACCGTGACTGCTGTGGCCAGTAGCCTTTAGTTGGCTTTTTACCATGAAACATTAAGTCATCTCCATGGGATTTTTGCCACATCTTACTGACCTCTGGTTGTCCTTGTTCAAGCTCTGGCTGCTGTCACGTGAAATTTTGCTTTGTTGCCGGTCTGCAAGAGATGGGAGACGTGTCTATACGATGAAAAGAGAGCAGCAAAGCTTTGGCCTCTGTGCCCAGCTCCAAGTCTCCTTCCTGTATGCAGCAGAAGGTATGCTCTTCCTAATCCTCATCTGCCTCGCTTTGTACTCTTGGCTCCCAATTTGGCCCCCACTGGCAGCCCTGTCTCGCTCTTGTTAGGTTGCCATGGCACAAACCTGAGCAAGTTGGAGTGAGTGCCAGGGGCAGGCTGGAAATGCCAGGGGCTGGGTGCGCATGGTGTGTGCTTGCACAAGGATTGTGCGTGGCTTAGATTAATCTGGGCATGTGCTTGGTTTTGGAGAAATGTGAGGTTTGCACCAGAGGGATGGCACGGCACAGCACAGCACATTCTGTGCTGCCTTGGTCAGAGGAGGGAGAAGAAAGCTCTCGGCATCGCATGAGGGCTTGCTCCTGTGCTTTGCTTTTTCACCATTAAAGAGGGGCTTATCTCAGCCCTGGTTGCTGGAAAAAATTGTTATCAGAATCACAGAATTTCTAGGTTGGAAGAGACCTCGAGATCATCGAGTCCAACCTCTGACCTAACGCTAACAGTCCCCACTAAACCATATCCCTAAGCTCTACATCTAAACGTCTTTTAAAGGCTTCCAGGGATGGTGACTCCACCACCTCCCTGGGCAGCCTGTTCCAGTGTCTAACAACCCTTTCAGTAAAGAAATTCTTCCTAACATCTAACCTAAAACTCCCCTGGTGCAACTTTAGCCCATTCCCCCTCGTCCTGTCACCAGTCACATGGGAAAACAGACCAACCCCCACCTCACTACAGCAATTAGATTGAGACTATGCAAACTCCCCCAGTAAACTGACAAATTATTTGCATCTCAAGGGTGGCAGAATGGGGAAAACAGATTATTGTAACAAAGCCAGCAGAAACTATTATTTTTTGCTAATGGAAGCTGTGTTTTCTCCCCAGTACGTTCAGAGTTGATTGGGAGAGGTTAATACTCTTTACTAATTAAAGTATTTTGCAAAGTACCTGTCTCAGTCGTGTTCCAATCTTCATTGCTGCATGATGAATGTACAGCTCTTTCTGACATGTTTCCTCTCCTCGTTTGTTATCTGGGCAGTGTTAGCCCTCACAAGCTGTGTGGTCAGTGCCTGTTTGTGCCAGATGCTGCATAAGCATAGCAGAACGATGCCAGGGAGCTTATAAGTGAAGCATCTTCATGCTATTGCTGTTGCTCTTTCAAAGAAATCCCTGTTTCAGCTTCCTATAGAAGGAAGCATTTTTTCTTTGTAATATCCTTACAAACACAGTCATGGTGTAAAGAAGTCTGTGTGCTTGTCACAGATGAAATTTTTGCACAGACCTGATGTATGAGCAATTTAAGATTTATTAATTCCTTGGTGGAATACAAAAGTCATACAAATTGTATGACTTTTTTTCTTTAGTAGCACTTGATGATCAGTTAATCATTAGCCTGTTTAACACAATAAGTCAGTAGTGTTTGCTACAATCAAAACAGCGACTTAGTTAAAGATTTGTAAATGGCAAGGGTCACACACAAGACTTATGGCAAGGTATCAGTGGTTTCTGTACAGCGGGGATTGGGGATTTCCATACAAGTCATTGGGGATTTCTCCGTTGCACACTGAAGAACTTTTCCTCTCCTGGCGAATTACTCACCCTCCTATGCGTCGACATATTCAGCAGACGATCGCTGGACCTCAAGGAGTCTTGCCCTGAGAGGCATCCCACCAACATTCAGAGGACCCCGAGATGATGGCTTTGGTCAGTATTTGGCCACAGTTCAGGCTGGGTAAGTCTGATGTTATCTACCAGCCATACAATTCCAGTACCTTCCAGGCTGTGCAGCTGTGGTACCTGGTGGGTCGAGCTACGATTGAGGTAGCAGGAGATGCAGGTGCAGTTTGGGAGTGCCTCATCGTCCCAACAAACAGCACCTCTACCAGTGGCAAGAACATAACCTCAGCTTACCCTCAGATGCAGAGTGGTCTGGTGAAGGGGGCAGCACCACCAGTGTTTTAAGTATCTTTTTGCAGTAGGTGCAATGAAGGTTCTTATTTTTCAAGGATTGTGCCTCAAAACCGTACGAAAACCTTCTGGCTCAGGCTGTGCCTCCATTGACAGAAGTGCAGCCCGTTTCAGAAACAATCCTGCATCAAACCATGATTTTAACTTGCAGAGGAAATTCTTACTGCAGGACTGATGTGTTGAAGCTCTCTGACCTCCGGAAGGCACCCTTACCTCATTGTGGGTGTGATTAGCTCGTTTGCTTTCTCAAAGAGACACTCTGAGCCCTGGAGTGCTCTGTCCCTGAGCTGTCCAGAGCCCAAATGAGGCCCTCCTTAAGCTGGAATTATCCCTATCATACACAAGACCTTTTCCTTGTTGGAAGCATGCTTCAACAATTAAACAAAAATTGGGGTTTCCATTTACCCTGCTTCTTCTCAGTGCAGTGTATAACTGCATTGCAGAATTAGTTCCTTGGCACTGCAAATTATATGCAGACCGGTACATAGTGGAGGAAGGTATCTTTTATTTTTTAAATTCCGTTCTTCATATTCTTTTATAAACTTTATGGGAAGAAGGTTTAGCAGAGGGTTTGTGTTATGAAACATGATCTCTTCATTGTAACTTGTTATTAGGTAATTTCAAAGGTTATTTGCATGTATTCGTATATATAATGTATGGTGTGTGTTTATGTATATACATATATATATTACAGACACATTTATATATATAAATGCACGCTTCTATAAGAATAAATAAAATCTTGGTAAACCCAGGTGAGACAGTTGGCCTGTAGAGCTGCTTTTGAGAAATATGTTCTAGTGTGTGGTAGAAGAGCCTGGAGCACAGGTGGGTGCTGTGACACCCTGAACAGCTGGCTGCTTGCACTAACAGAAGCTGTACATCTTCAGAGCTTCTTGTATTTATGTGTGCAGTTACTCTCTTTTGGTGGCCTCGCTGTCCCAGGACTGTTCCCTTACCACGTGCTTGCTGGACCAGGTTACTCTCATCCTGTGCTTGTCCCTGTGTAAGACTGGCCAAGTAACTACAGCTGCTCCAGAGGGATGCACAGGTAGCTGAGGCTTCCTCATCCCTGGCACAAACCCTTTTTTTTGTCGAGGTACCTGGGAACCTTTTATAGGCAGAAGAATCTGTCCTTTTGGCACAGGCTGAATTCTCCTGTGTGCAGAAGGGGGCCTGCCGTGTGATGTCTTGGTTGTTTGGCTCAGCCCTTCTCATGCTCCTGGGAGTTGATTCTTGCCTTCACACTTGGTCTTTGTGGCCGGCATGCTGCTCTTACACCGACTGTGTGATGGGACACTCCAACCTCCTTAAAGATGGGTATGGAGAGTTTCTACATTTTCTCAGCAAAGTCTATTTCTTTTTCAGGAGTGTTTGAATGTAAAGAACCTTCATTCTTCTCCATGAGGACGTTACTGCCCACTCCTGCAGACAACCACGCTTCAGTTGGCAGGTGACACATCAGCTGGGTCCTGGTGGCCAGGGTGAATTTCAGGAAACAGCTTTCTCTTCTGTAGCAGTGAACAGTCTCAAAGGAATCGTTTCCTTAAGATCAATGTGAAGGAATTTTGCCGTTCTTTGCATCACTTTGCTGAAAGAACTGCTTTAAGAAAAAAAAATCCTTTCCAAAAAATTACTTTGGCATTTTTCCAGCAACAGCACGTAAAAGGTTCTCAAGTGTGTGTAAACGTTCTCCTCCTCAGCTGAGCAGGTGCCTTGTCAGGGACAGGTTTTCTCCTCCAGCCTCGACTGATAGGAGTGGGAGCCCTCCAGGACAGTCTTGGCCCGTGTCGCTGCAGCTCCTCAACGCTGTTTTTTTCTGCCTCCGATTTCATAACCCCGCTCAAAGTTAGGTTTTCACGCTGTGCTAGTTGGCATACAGCTCTCGGCTGTGCTTTGTTCGGTGGTGGTGTCAGTTCTCAAAGCTTGTTCCAGCGAGGCAGGTTTGGTGCTGCACACGCAGACCTCAGGGAGGCCAGAGGGGTCCGGCGTCAAGTTCTTCTTCAGCACGGGTGCCCTGGAACTCCTCCGTCCTTGCCCCTGCTGCACAGCTCCGCAAACTGAAGAAGAGCCTAGCAGTAATGAATCTATCTTTGACATGTCTGGATCCAACCCAGGCCCAGTTGGCTGAGTGGTTTTCTGGCAAAGTCTCCTTTCCTATCCATATCCATTCTTACGAAGCGAGCTTTCCCCATTCAAATGTTTTGATCTCACTGAAATGTTTCAGTTCAATATTTCTTTTGCAGTGCCATTTTCTGAAAATGGATGTGTTCCCATGGTAGGTTTGAATCTTGTCTAAAATACAGTTTCAACTGGAAAGTGTGGTTAGAAAAATGTCTGCTTCAGAAAGATCCCATTCATTGTCCCAAAATCTGCAAAGCCTCGCTCTTTCTCAGATGAGTTTGCTGCTTCTTTCTTGGCACTTTGTAAGAACTCAGTGGCTGTAGTGGATGGCTTTTAACCCCTGGCCAGGCAACTGCAGGGATGTGAGCTCAACCTGGGGATCTTCCAACCACTGGTAGGAGCAGGAGGGGAGTGCTGTGGACCCAGGACTTCAGCTCCAGTGTCACCTGAGCACACCCAGGTAAAAGCTGAGCAGTCTGATGAGATATTTCTTGTAACGTACACATTCAGCTAATCCACGAGATACTTGCAGTTTGGAAGCTCGACTGCTCTTTGCTGTCAGGAGGTTCCTGTACAAACTGGGAACTGGTGAGATGCTGCTGAAAGGCCTGGTGTGGTGAAAAGTCGTGATCTCTTTTGGAGCAGGGATATGTGTCAAGGTGGAAGCACTGTGGAGAAAAGAGAGAATGGAAAGGTATTTGCAACAGGCGATGTAGAAGATGGTGTAAAGCTGGGAAGAGAAAAAAGGAACGTGCCCCGGACCAAAAGCTGGGGAGGAGAGGGGGAGGAGAAGGATCAGTGTAGATTTGTTGCACTTAGCATTAGGAATTGCTACAGAGCACGCAGGTTGTAGTGATTTTCTAATACTGAGTAATATGTCAGAAAGGCTATTCTGGATTTAGACCAATATATACAGTTTCTTGTCTAAGCAGAACCATATGCTCAAATGAGAGATCATTTTATTTTACTAGGATGGACAGTAAGTAGAAACACATTCCAGATTTCATGAGGTTTCTTCCCCCCTTGGCAGCCACAGTGCTGCTTGTGCTTAGTCTATGGTTTCTCAACTGTTTGATAACTGTCCATTACTTTACAGGGCTCGGGATCCGACTGTATCGCGGTGTCTATTGAACTGTGACTAATGACTGCATCAGAGAGCTGGTTCACCAGGTCACGCTGGCTGTAGCCGGTAATTGTTAGCAATAAAACAAATCGGGCTGATACGCGCAATATGCCAACATGCTGTACAGTAGAAGACGTAGCTTTTGTGTCTGTCCTCCAGTTAAGACTTAATGTTCTGTGTTCAGAGCCTGACCTCATCCAAATCCTTTCTGACAGCCTCAAAAGAAAAAAAAAAAACACTTTGTGGAATGTGCAAGCTGGTGTTTAATACATGAGCTCTTTGCAGCAGGTTGAGCAATCAGAAGTACGTCGATAGTTACACTGTTTGACATCGGTGACTAGCCAGCCCCCTCCTCCTGTGCAGCTGCTGGTTATTCTCATTTCAGCCCTGGGCACATTTCGGTGTGGTTCAGCATCCACCACCAGCCATGCGACTGTCCCTGGGTGTAGCGAGACCTCTTGGGCTTGATCCTGCCGTGTGACAGACCCTCTGGCCGTCCACCTGAGGATCTCCCTGAGCAGACCGAGGTCTTGGCGCTTCTCAAGGTGCAGGAAATCCCAGAACATGAGGCCGTGCCACTGATCTGCCTGCACAGCCCCCCTGGGTCCTGGGGCAATAATGACTGGCCATCGAGTGGCATTTAATAGCCACGTCCAAGGATCCCACTGGGCGCTCTCAGAAAATCTGCTGACATTGCTTCGTGAAGGGGAGGTCTGCTAGGGCTGGCTAGCAGCAGAGCAACTCCAGTATGACTGACAAATCTGCGCTATATTGCAGGGTCTTAAAAGCAAAGACCTCATCTGCTGTGTGGCTGGGGCAGCCCTCTGTTACCCACACTCACAGCAATCTGTTAGTAGTGAGAATGCCAATGTCAAAGCGGATTTAGAAGGGATTTTAGTTTTAATGGAAAAAAAAAAAGAAAAAAGAGAGGGGAGCTAAATCAAGGCTACCTTGGCCTCAGTCAGGCTGGCAAGTCTACAAAAATACTCACTGAAACGTCGTTTTGAGTATAGCCTGAAGGTGGGCTGCTGACCCCAGGAGCTTTCTGATGCCTGAGTGGGTTGGGGGGACATGCTGGGGGGGGTGTCCGTGGGCTGTCCAGGGGGCTCTTCCCTGGGCGCTGCCGCAGGACAGAGCAGCCTGGCTCCTGCTGGCGGCTGCGGGGTCTCTGGGCACGCAGGCAGCGAGTGGACTTTTCTTCTCACCTTGGTGAAGGCTGGCTGCTGGTATCTGACAGCAGGAGTAATCCTCAGGCATCTGCAAACAGGTTGTCGGCTGGGTAGCTCAAGAAGAGATTGTTTAAAGAGAGAGGGAGATCAAACGAGGGGGAAAAATGTATGTGGTGAAAGAACAGGAGAGGATAAATACAGCTTGTGGTACATAAAACATCCTAAGGCTGTTTTGCAGGCGAGGTGTACTTGGAGGTGAGTACCACCAGTGCTGCAGAAGCAGCTTCTTAAAGGCAAGCTGGTGTTCCTGTGCTGGGGCCATGAGCTGGGCACTTCTCGGGGTCCCACCTCCTGCCCCCATGCAGCAGCTTCCCCACATGTCCTGTGAGCTCAAATGGTTTGGCCTTTTGGAGCTATGGAGGCAGTTTGCTCTGCTTCAGCTTCTTCCCTGCTCTTTGCTCTGCAGGTATTGCTTAGGAAGAAGGGGGTCATCCCATAGGATTTCTTTCCCCTCCCTTTCGTGGCCACCACGTCCACCCTGGGAGGCGTTTGTCAGTGCCCAGAGCGATGTTTCTCCCCTTGAGCAAAGCGATCCAGGCAGAATGGGGTTTTATCTACTCACCACTTGTCCCAGCCAGGCAACCAGGGCTGTGTGATCCCAGAGGGACTGCACAACTGCTTTCAGGTGGAAACTTTTATTTTTATTTTTATTTTTATTTTTATTTTTAAAAACAAAGCATGCCTCCCTTCTGGGGAAATACTGGAATGAAAATAGAGCAAGGAAAGGTCTGTAGGCTCACCTCTGCTTGGCATGAACCAGGGGGGCACCTCTCCTCTGGGTCCTGGACCGGTGCTGAGGCACCAGATGGGTGAGAAGCCCTTGGTGCTCGCTGTGGCTGTGTGGATGGAGCAGGTACTGCTGGGGACAGTGGGACATGGGCTGCGTGCAGCAGCGAGAGCATCTCCTGGCAGCAATTTCATCCCCATGCTGGGCAGCACCTCTCAGCTCTGTTATCCCCCAGGAGATGAACCAATTGCTTTCAGTGCTGCTTTTTGCTTCTACCTGTAGGCTTAGTTTTGACTCTTTGGCAAGGCCCCTTTTAGCCTTGCCATGGGAAATCCCTGTGGCTGATGCATCCTTGGTGACGACTGTTGCCACTTATGGAGAAAACCTTTCCTACTCTGGTCCTTTGTCATCAAAACCAGCTTTGCTTGGGTGCACTAAACCCCCCTACCAAGGGGTATGTGCACTACATATAGACTGTATGTATGGTATAGATGCTTGCATAAAATACCCTATTAAAACACACTTCCTATGTTCATGGAACACCTTTGCATACTTTGAAACAAAAAGTCTGATAATATCTTGAAAATACATACAGCATATTGATTTCACAACCAGAAGGCTGTTCTCAGGAGCATCACTGCAGATGGCTGTAGTTTTGGGAAGAGGGATGCATGTTCTGGGGTGTGAACAAGCGACTGTGTCAGTTGTTGGAGCTGCCCATCAGCTTACTGCTTTTCATGTACCCCGTTTGTACCTGATTGTGTCATTAGGTCTGTCGTTTTTAGCTCTGTTGATGTAGTGGGCTTATGCATGAGGGCAAGTACTGTTACTGACCCGTAACGGTATGAAACTCCAACAGAGATGTGAATCTTTGGAAAAAACATCCAGAATGACACACGTTCTGCTGGGCCAAAGAATTCCATGTATTCAAACATGATATTTTGTCTTTTGTTGTGGCAAGGACCTGCCTTTCGTTGTGCTGTTGAACCGTCATCAAAGCCTGGAAATCAGAGTGACATTCCAGTGGAAACCTTTGTAATGCTGCAGCAGAGAAACTTAAATTCAAAGCAGGTCTGTGGACTTGGCATCTCTGGTAATAACAATACAATATGTGCTGAAAGCCGGTCTTGAAGCAGACGGGAACAGGGATTGTGCTTCTGTGGTGAGGAACGAGACCTGCTCTAATGATTTATTCGGTTCTCAATAGAGGGAAATTGTACTGAAAGTTGTAGGGTTCTCCAGGAAGCGACTGTTTCATATTTCAGCGAAACTCTCCAATGGGCTGGAAGAGCGTTTAAAATGGTTTCAAGGAAGATAAATGTTTGTGTGTATTATCTCTAAGTATGGAGATAAACACAGTTGTTCTACACAAATATTGGTTTGACCTCAGATTATTTCATTAGCAGTAGCGCGTAGGGCCTTGGAAAGCAGCTGCTGGCTCCTCTGAGCATCTGAAGCTTGTCGCGGGGGCTGCTGCTGGTAGCACACCTTGCCTTTCAGCCTGGCAGGAGCGAGCTCAGATCTTGCTCTCACTTCTCACTGGCAGAGAAACAGGCACCTCATCTGCTCTAGCAGAAATCGTAACGCGACTCAGCATGGTCAAAGAGAAGAGCAGCATTTTGCAAATGTGAATAATAGCTTGCAGGCCTGCTTCTGGGGGCTTGGCTCAGGTGTGGTGCTCCGTGATGGTGAGCGCGTGCAGGCAGCGGGGGCTGGAGCCTCCCCTGTCAGCTAATGCCTGTCGGTGCACAAGGCAGAGAACTGGAGGCACTGCCACCACCTGTGGTCGTGCACAGCAGCAGCAAAAGGTCCTCGCCTCTGAGCTACCCTGAATGTACTCAGGTAGGTGCCCTCTAACCTGGTAGTCCAGTGCTGGTGGCAGGTGATGAACGGATACCTGCGTAATTCCAGAATTTATTGTGGAGCGAAGTGCATTGCACATAGGTGTACGTGCACACCCTCATCCTTGGCAGGCACCAAAAGAGCAGCAGGGGCTGCACTGGTGCTGCGGGGTCGCTCCTTTGCCAGCACCCCCAGCACAGGTACCGCTGTGCGTGCCTGCAGCCTGCGGGTCTGAGAGGGCCCTGCACAAAGGGGATGTGCTTTAAAGCGTGTGTGTGTGTGTGTGTGTGTGTGTGTATATATAGCCTCGTGATCGTGTAGCTCTTCTTGAGTGCCATGTGTTGGCACGGCATCCGTAGACCATGGCTGTTGTACGTTGATGTGGAGCATCCTTGCCTTAGGGGAAGGCACTGCTGGTTTTGCTGTAGCAGTGTGTGTTTTCGCATCAGTCCCAACAGTTTGTGTTTTTAGTGTTCGCAGCCCTAGGTTCATCCCTTTCTGACCACAGAAGCAGCCCCCGCAGCATGCCAGCAGCGTGCCGTGATGTCCCATGGGGGCCCCACTCTCCGTGGGGCAGGGGGCCACGAGCTGGCTTTGCAAGGAGACCCGCCTGGATTTTGGCAGCTGGCCACGGTGCCCAGGGAATGATGCAGCCGTGGGTCGTGGCAGGAGGTGCTGGCTGTATCTTCACTGGTTCTTTGGTAATACAGAGCAAAGTGAGACGGGCTTCCGTGCTTTCTAAGCAGGTGGCTTTCAGTGTCAGTTAGCAGTGAATTGTGACAAAGCCACCCACCAGGCAGAGCACCTTCAGAATTCCTTAAAATGTCCTTAAAGGAAGGTGTTCCCATGGATGCTGCAGAAATGTAAGTCCAAGAATTAGCCTTGAACATTTTTTTGTCCACCACTTCCTTGTAGTTTTAAATGAAGCTTTTGTCTCTTGGATAATGTCAGCAGTTCCTGAAACTCACGGAGTTGTCCCGTAATCAGGAGGTGTGTTCTGTGCTGTGGTCTTGAGAGCCTACAGAGCATATCTTTCTGAGGTAGAGACTTCCTACCAACAGAAAAAGATGTTTGATGACATGATGCAGACGTTAAAGGGGCTTTTTAGAAATGCTAACTATTGTCACCATATGTTCTTTTTTTTAAACAAACTTTCTTGCCATTCCTGGGGGCTGGGAGACAGAGTCTCTACTGACTTCATATTTTAGTCTGTCAGTAAATACTGGTGGTGAAGCCGAGATATTAAAATACAAAATATTGTTTTGGCATTGTTGGCATTTTGGGGCATTAAGTCTGTTTGTGCTGGGTTATTTGGCAAAACAAAAAGATGCAATGTTGTTCAGAACAGAGAGCTGCTTTCAGACCCAGAGCTGAAACTTGTTTTTTGGCAGTAGCTGTTTTGTAGGGGTTTGGAGCAGAGTGGGAATGGGGAGGCTATAGCACCGAACTTACATTTTCCAGAAAGGCAAATTTTGGTAGGTCTTCCTCCCAGGTGTTCCACATCCTGAGCTGTCCTTTGGGATCTCTGTCACCACCAGCATGGCACAGGGAGTCACCTGCTCTCAATTCTTCATCTGCCTTCTCTTTGGCTGTAATAAGAGCTAGAAGTTGCTGAACAATTTAATATATCCAAATGCTAGAGGCAATACTGTGAAAAACGTGATGTGAAAAGAGCCTTCTGACTGTGTTTGTGTTCTACCTCCTTATTTGTGTTTTAGCTCCTTACCAAGAGTTGGCAGCACCAGTGCTTGTGGTAGGCTGCATTGACCAGGACTCCAGGAAGACCATTTCTGAAGTTCAGGTCACCTGTACCCTTTCTGTTCACCACTGAAGGAGGCCAGCTGACGATGTGCCTCAAGCATTGTAGCTTTGAGTTATAAAGGGAATAATGCTGGCAGTGCAATTGAGAGAGAATATTCCTCTTTTTAACCTGTTGCCCCTTGCCTTTTTTTAGCTCTTCCGGGCTTTGCCTCATGTACTGGGCTCTGCTCTGCTCATCACATCTTTTGCTGTTCATGCAGTAGGAAAGGATATGTAGCTGTCTATTCTTTCTAAGGCAGGGCCTTCTAATTCAGTCTTAAAACACTGTTTTACCATCATTCACTTTAATTTTTTATTGTCTTTTCCCATTACTTTCAAAATCAAAACTAGAGGTAATTGCATAGGAAGGCCAGGGGGTTATTCCAGCTTGCATGGCTTGGGAAGTGTGCTTTATTACTTTATTTCTACACATGTCAGTAAGTAGTTACAACTGTTTTGTCTCTTCTTATCATAAACATTTCAGTGCAAGTACCTGGGTCTTGTTCTGTGCTTTTACGGTGCCAGTACGTGCGGTAGTAAGCCCCCGTAGACATTTGAAAGCTACCTTCAAATGCAGCGTAAGCCGTTAAAACTCAGAGGACCAAGGTGTGCCAGAAATTTAATTTAATGAGATTTTACACAGGAAGTTAGAAAAAAGCTGGACTAACATGGCATTTACCTGCTGTAAAACCAAGTTTCTTTAGGACTTCAAATACTTTTTTATTTTTTTTTCTTTATAACCCCTCACCAAGCGCTAAGTTTTGGATGCAAAGCATATTCTGTCTGTTCAGCCTTCTGAGTGCATGGCTTGAAACAAGGAAACCCAGCGTGCCTCTTGATATCTCTGAATGGATATTCCTGTGCTTGATCCCAATATGCTTCAAGTGGAGCACTGAGTCCTTCACCCCAACACGGACAGCTCGCTGGGGTCACCGTCTTCAGTGCCACGAGGTGTTGTGGGTGCCAGGTATGTCTGTGGGCTTCGTGTCAGCATATTTAGGTGAGAAAAATCCAGTGGGGGCACTCTGAATATGCAGTCCCACAGCCACACGTTTTGGGAAGTAGCAAGAGTACATCAGGAAAGCAGTGGTAGGTGTTTGCCTTGTTCTTATCCTCTCTGCTATAGGTGTTGCAAGAGCAAATCCTTCACGTGGGAAGAGGATCCTTGGTCAGGCTGTTGCTCTTATCTTCATCTGCTGAAAGCAAGATTGTTCTTCTAAGCTATTCTTTCTGAATTTCAGAGGGTTGACAGACAAGTGATGTAAGAGTTTTTTTTTTTCTTTTTTTTGTTAAAGAAAAAATGCATTTCAGAGAAGGTGGTTGAACAATACTTCTGCCAGTTGCCTTCCAACTTTGCCATTTCTAGCATTCAGGTGTTAGGGTTACATTTCTTGTTAGAGCCTGCAAGTAGCAGTACAACCTCACATGCCTATTTCCTCTGCTTTCAGAGCTGTATTACGAGCATTTACAGTGTGTGACAGGGATGTTCTTCTGCAGGGAATCTCCAGAATTTGATGGGACAGCAGTTGTCTCGAGTAAACACAGTTTAAAACTTCCCTGAGAATACATCACGCAGAGAATACATCTGAGTTTGTTTGCAGCTGGCAATTCTGTGGCCGTGCGTTTAGGGGCAGATGGTCCAAACTTGCTAGGTGGGCATCTCGGTACTTTTTTCCAACATGAATGGATGAAACATGTATGTGTGAAAGCAGCCCCTTCTTATTCTGTGGATTTTGGGGCCCTCTGCAGCTTCCTTTCCTTTATCCCACCTGCTGGGACAGGATGTACCGACCTGTACCTGTCAAGGTCCATGCGATTTGGTGCCAGTGCTTGGGGCAGTGAAGGGCTCCATGTGGTGCATGAGGACTGCCCAGGGCCCGCTGCAGCCACACACAGCAAGGGCTCGATGGGGGCTGGTGGGCACGGTTTGGCTGGGGCAGCAGCGAGGAGATGCTGGGACCTTGGGGCCCTGGGCAGGAGGAGCACACCCAGCCAGTTCCTGCAGTCCTGTGGCAGCTTTCATCACCTTTCTATCCAGGTTCGACCTCCGGGCAGGTCGGTCACAGCACCACAGTCTGCATGATCCCTTGGGCTTTGCTGCTGTTGGTGGTTCCTACCATTGTGAGCCAATTCCACCAGCATTGCCTTGTTGATCCATACAGAAGCTTCAAAACTGGACTTTCAAAAGCAGCGTCAGGCATCGCCCCCAGGCAGAACCTGGCTGAAGCTCGGAGCTGGTGCCCGGAGCTGGAGCCCAGCGCCTGCAGGCAGAACGGGCCCCGGGTGGTGGAGCCAGCGCCGGGACTCGAGTCAACCTGCAGAGAGTCACCATCTGCCCGGAACTAATTCGACTTAAGTTTTTTCCTCTGGATTTGTCTGGTAATACCAGCAGAATGTTGCAGTATTTGGCCAGCCATAAAACAGAAACGCTAAACAGCCTGAAAAATATTTTAGCCTGCTACTGAGATTAAAGCAAGCCCCAGATAGCTATATAGCTGTCAGGCAAATCAAAGCGTGTCACGGTGCGTTGCGAGGGAAGATGGACTGGGGCTGTTCAACGAGCTCCAAATGCTGCCTCAAAGTTTCCAGCGTGGGTGCGCAGGACCCTTCACCGGGAAGATGGATAAGGGCCAGGTGGAGGAGAGCAATGAAGACGTACGGCGCAGCCAGCTCCTCTGACACAGCGCGACCCCTCGCAGGGGTCCGCAGCCTCGGCTCTTCACTTCAGCTGCAAACAGGAAAAACGCTGAAGTGCAAATGAGAAATATAAACTGAGACCATTATTGATTGGGAAAATGCAGTCCCCGCGCTGCATGAGTCATGTAATCCACAATGCTTTTCAAGCTTAATTTGAGAGAAGCAGAGGTGCATGGAGGATGGTTTCAATTTCCAAGCAGTGCTTTTTGACCACTCATGCTTTTGAAAAGTAAAAAGAATATCTTGGCTCAGGAATGAACGCGAAGCAGAGGTATTCTGCTCTTGGCCCGTTGCCTGCTCACCCTCTTGAAGCAGAACTTATGTATTGTGATGGAAACATAACAGCGTGTCCTGCCAAAGCGCAGGCCATCCGTACCGGAGCCTGCAAGCTGAGGAGTTATAGCTGCAAGTAGAAAAGTTGGACCAAATGGAATCAAAGAGGTTGGATTCTGGATAAATAGGCAATTTGGGGTTACACCTAATATTTTTTAAATAGAAAAAAAGCTTTTGACTCAGTGGGGTTCCTGTTGAGATGAAAGCATCCTGGAAATGCTCATTGGAAAAGAGGCTAAGTCTGGTTTTGAGGCCAAATGCACTTCTTCAGAGGATCTTTGGTTGTGTTTTAACCATGAACCTTACACTCTGAGTGTGTTCTCGCACACCTTCCCTTCCACTGGCACAAAACCTTCAGCGTTAATAAATTTTCTCCTAGTGTTACTCTCTTGTAAATAATGTTGCTCTGAAGTTCACAAGCCAGATTTAATCCAGAATACCGTGACAAGGTTAGAAAATAGCCACTTGTGCAATAGTTTGCTCAGATCTTGGTCAAATTCTAGACCAGGCAGTTTATATTCTTATTCGTTGCATCTTCATTTGCAGGGGAAGAGGATGTATCAGAGAGTTGCCACAAGATGTGTGCTCTCTTGGGATGTGCAGGTTGCAAAGCACATGCTTAAACTGGGTGCGTGGCCCTTCTGGACGTGGCAGTCATTGCTCATCTTCAGCACCAGCATGTGAAAAACACTGGAAATGAGGACTATAGGTTTCTCTGTTGGATCTACCTCAATATCAAAATTCTGTTGTATCCAATAGAAAATGAAAGAAACCAATTGTTATGGGGTAGGTTTTGCAATTTGTAAAACTGGTTTGCATCAGAATTATAACTTCAATGAGTTCATGAGCTACGAGGAGAAAAGAGGTTTAATTTTCAAAGTTCCCAGTGGTTAGTTGTGATGGTAGCATGATTGTACCAGGGGGAAGGAGCTACAGTCACCAGTTCTAGCCCCAGCACAGAAGAGAGGTTTCTTCCAGCCTGAATCTAAAAATACAAGGTTTGGATTAACCAGGACTGAAGTTACAGAGTGAGGGGGGTAACGTGTGTAAATAATGAGGAAAGGTGAAACAAGTGTAGAGGAAGGGATACATGGGCTAGTAAACCCATTCATCAGTGAGTAAATGCACAAAGCTTAGGAAGAGAAACATGCACGAGGCAGGCAAGAAAGGGATTTATGTGTAGAAGAGTTGCAAGTGTAAGAAATGCTAAGAATAACAGCAAAACTATTCAGCGAGGGAATTTTATTGGAGAAAATGAGAACGTTTACATAACAGGATGATTATTCCTCTTAAGGGAACAAAGATCAAGCCAAAAAAACAAGCGTGCTGACTAATATTCTGTCTTCCCTACGGAGGTTTTGGCAGGTTGTAATCAGCCCCCTGGTATTTTCTGTGTCTTCGCAGTGGCAGAAGCGCTTTAACATCGCCAGTGAGCTGCAGCATCTAATATAAATGGGAAGAGGAGGCAAGGAGGAAAACAACAGCGGTGTTTCAGTTTCCATTTGTCAGGCCAATGCAGGTGATGCAGGCTTTGAGAACGAGTCGTTGTGTGGCATCGGGATTTACCTCCAAGAGCCTGGGCTGGAGAGTTTGGCCGGGGAGCTGCCGGGTGAGTGGGGAAACCGGGCCCTGCTCTGGCTCGTGCTGTGTGCTCCTGCTGGAAGGGGCTCAGCCCCCAAGGTAGTGCACGGGCACGGGAGGACGTCTGGGTTGGGCTGGATTTAAAGTGCCTGCTGGAGGCAGAGATGCCCAAAGTAGTGTGCTGGAGCGTGTTGTGTTGGGCACCTGAGTGCCTGTGGTGGGATCGCTTACTCCATGGTGTGAAGCAGGGAGTACTGATACAGCCAGAGGAAGATGAATTGCAAACCAGACTGCTGATTTTGTATGATACAGCTATTTGGTTTTGAGTGGATTTTGAGCCGTGTAAATAACTGGAATTATGTGAGGGGCATTGAAATAATGCATGTGAGCCTCTGGGACTGCTGAGCCCCTGGCTGAGGGGTAGGCTCAAGACTTCGCGTGGTCGGTCACCCTCACGTACACAATCAGCTGCTTCTATCTGAAGTACTGAACAAGTGCCGTATTTTGGAGAGGGGCTCGTCATTGTGCACAGGAGCCTTCTTTGCTGAGAGCCAGGGACCAGGCTCAAAGCGTGGTGGCTCTCATCAAGCGGGCAATCGGTCATCACAAATTGGAAAGCCAAGGAACCGTGCTGCAGCTGCTGGTGGGGTTTAAACCCCCTAAAGGTTGTCTGTCTGTATTCAAGGGATGTTTAGTGGGAGCTATGAAGCTTGTCATGTGGGATTGGTAAGGGCAGGACCACTTGGAAGCATCAAGGGTAAGATAAGGGAAA
Organism: Anas acuta; assembly: GCF_963932015.1. Lineage (NCBI taxonomy): Eukaryota > Metazoa > Chordata > Aves > Anseriformes > Anatidae > Anas > Anas acuta. The sequence goes on from NC_088992.1 coordinate 13,975,799, forward strand.
GGTAACAGAAAGTGTGAGCCTTGTGAATGCCTTCAGGGCAGGCTCTGCCTGTGTATCTTCCAGAAATGAGACACCATGAGAGTTTATCCTTGAGGAAGAGCTACAGAATTCATTCCTGTCAGGTTATAAAAGAGTTTAAGAAATGCCATGAACTTGACATAAAGTTAGCAATTTGGGGAATCTACTGTTAAAAAAGTATAAAGTGCTATAAAACTTCCTTTGTTTCAGGAGAGAGCTATGGAAATGCAACAAGATTCACAAGTCATTCATCTAAGGCTGCGGACTGGTGTGTAGGTTTGTGCAGCGAGAACATTAATATCTGTTAAATTCCCCAAATTAACTTAAACATTCCAGAGAAGGGATGTAATTCCCCATTGTGTAAGGAAGGAATTCACCCCTCCCCCAGATTTTCTGCTTTCCAGGGACTCGACAAAACCAGCAGTACCAAGCCGACCTTTTTCCCTGGTAGTAATCGGCTCCAGATTGGCAGTGGCTGAAGCAGGGACCGGCAGAGGGCTTCGTGTGATGGGGCCGAAGGGGCTGGTGGCTGTCAGGTTGGTTCCCGTGGGGTATGTCTGCACCAGGCTGGCAGCCCCGGGCACCCCCTGAAGAGACTGGAGTTTAAGTTTGTGCCATGGTTCTTGGTTTGTGGCACATTATTCCCCTCTTAGGGGAGCAAAGCTTGTAGGCTTCTTGGACAAATTAGGAGAGATGCATTACTGTGCTGAGTTATGCTTATTAATTTATTAGGGCTCTTCCAGCATTAGCCTTTAGCTTGCGCCTTGGCTTTTTGACTTTGTACTTGATAACGTTGCTGCCACAGAAAACTTTTTGTGCTAAGGAGAAAAGAAACCTTTAGGCTGCATCCTCAATTACCAATAAAACCTGTGTATGTTCTGTGATGCCTGGCTGCTTTGAGGCACATCCCCAAAAGCTGATGGTAGTGGCTTTTCCCTGCTGATCCCAGCCACCGGGGAAGAAATGCCGTGCTGGCAGGAACTTTGCTCAGGGTGCTGGAGAGCAGTAGAGATCTGCAGGAGCATGGGTGCATTCTGTATGGGGAGGAGGGTTTGGACATGTCCTTCACCTTGGGGACAGTTCATGTGTGGTTCGGCCAAGTGTCTATCAGAAGACAAAGCTGGAGAATGGGCTGTGCATGCAGCAAAGCAGAGCGAGCAATGGAGAGGAAGGCACCAAGGGGAACTTGACTCATGAAAGGAGTGGAACAAACCTGCCCGGTGTACCTGGCTTCATGCTCAGCCCCTAAGATGGTCAGCGGTGCCATCTTGTGTTAAGTGAGTGGTATTTGGGGGAAAAGTTGGATACGTTTGCTGGAAACACCTGGGGAACAGGAGCTGGAAGAGCTGGTGAAATTCGTGGTGTGAGATGAGAGCGGAGAGACCCTTAGGTCACTGGGGCAGAGTGGCAGAGGATGCCCAGCTGTCACAACAAAAAAGTCTGTGCAATTCGGACACTGCTTGTGCACTAAAAGGTTTATTTAGCAGTGGGTTTTCTGCTTACATTATGCACATTTCTCGTTACAAATACAAAACTGAAATGAAACCGTATTTTTTTCTATTATGGGAAAACACCTCAGTGGAAACAGCTCGAGCATCCTTCAGTGAGTAGAACCTTCTTTGTGAATATCTGCGGAGCTGCAGTGGTGAGAGCAGCAGAACGCAGGAGCTCAGCCCCCTGCGCTGTCGCTGCGGCTCTCAGCGCTGTTTGCCGTGTTCCTGGCCGGCCGGCCCTTCGCTGAGACACGTGGGGCTGTGAGAGTCATGCAGGCAGCTCCGTGCCTGTGATCAAGTGGTTGTGACCTTACAAATGAAGCTAATCGATGTCACGTGCTTAAGTTTCCTTACCAAATTATTTGTCCCAATTGAAGGATAAGAGGAAAGTGATTGAAACCACATTTTTGCAGACGGTCATATCTGCAGAAAGAGAGCTCAGATCCGTCCGAGCATTTCTTCCTGAAAGGCGAGCTGAGTGGCTCTTCTAATTAAGGCTGTTGGAAGCGAGGTGGCTTTCTGAAATTCATGCCCTGAGAAAGATGGCCAGTACTTATTTAGTGGTTTCAGAACAGCTACAAGGGATTTTTGTGCCTATAAGCAAGTTACACTTCTTATCATGTAGTACACAATTCAGGAAAGCCCAAGAATTTGAACAGAATTTTTGGATGGGGTTTTGTAACCAATCCCTGCCTCTGTTGCTGAAAATAGAAAAGGACTTGATTAGAAGCATTTGAGGTTTTTTATAGTAACCAAGATAATTTTCAGTAGAACCACTGTTTTTTGTTGTTGCAGCCATTGACCAAGTCAAAACCACGTAGCTGGATAATTTTTAACTAGGTCATGGAGCAATCATTGTTTGGGGTCTCTCGATCTCAGATGGAGATTTGAAGGCTGGTTCCCATAATAATGTTCAGCCTGGCAGCTTCCCAAAGGCAGACCTGCTCAGCGAGGCTTCGGCACGTGACATTGTGCACTGAGGTCTGACTTGGGGCAGATGGGCTCATGGTTCATGTGTAAATCTCTGTGCACTGAAGCCTGACTCGAGTGCATAAAGAACTTTGTGGAATAAAACCTTGGGGAACACATCTGACCTTCATATAACCAGGTCCCTGGGAAATCTGCAAAACAGAGCCCTGCAGATGACTGGGGGGTTTAGGTTAAGTGGTGTTCTGGCCATGAAAGTTTAACTGCAATAGCTGTACAGGGAAGACAGCTTAGGCTGTAGAAGAAGTGGCAAAATCCCCCAAAGATGCTGTAGGATCTGTGGAATTAATGTTTCTGAGTACAGAGGATTACAATCTATGCAGAAATTTCTCTAGATAAAATACCAAGTTGAAAAACAAATACATTGGCCAGAGAAATAGGATGTGGACAATGAGTAAAAAGGTAATTAAACCAAATAATGTTGGCATACTGGTGTATTGCTACTACCATATAAACTGTGGGCTTCTGTGAATTCTCTTGGAAGAGGGTGTTACTGCTAACCCAGCAGTAGTATCCATTTGTTCTCCCCAAAATGTGGACTTGAAAAGTTTGATTTGCTCTGACATATTTCATATAATTCAAACCCAAATGGACTAATTTGGGGGTATACAAAGTAACCAGATATGGTGCAAGGAAAGGTGTTGGAGGTGCAGAGACACGGGCATTTTGCAGGATGTGGCCATCTCTACGTGTGGAACAGCAGAGCATCTTCCTGCAGCCCCCCGGCAGAAGGTGCTGGCAGCGCTCCCTTCGGCAGGGCACCTGCAGTCCCCTTCTGCCCGCATACCCGCAGGCGCTGAGCCACAGCCTGAGCAGGACTCAAACTCCAAGTTTCCAGAGTTTGCATAGCTGAGTTTCTACCTCATGCCCCCGATGAGCTCTTCAAGACAGAGTAATTCCAGGTCAGTGCTATTCCTCCCTCCCGTCCGGAGCAGCGTGGCAGTGCTCCAGCTCTTCCCCGCTCTCCCGGGGGATCCGCGCGCCCCGGTGCCGGGCTCCAGCTCCCTGGGCTGGGTGCCAGGGCTTGGCGCAGGGCCGCCTGCACTCGGGGTACGGCTGCAGCAGCAGCTCTTCCAAAACACAAACACGCCTCTGGGGAATGCCCCGGTCAGCTGCAAGAGCCGCAGCGGAGATGGTATTCGAGTAACGTCACTCTGGCTGCTAGCCATTTCAGCGGATGATTTATTATTTTCTATACGAATCTGCTTTTAAAGCTTCTCATATAGTGTTACGGATGATATCATTCAGTGTTAAGTACTTACAAGATCTGTTTCAACTTTTGAATGTATGCAGAGATACGGTCTTGGCAGTCATAATACTCGGTCCTCTCTGTTTATTGCTAAGGACATGCAGCCTAGACCTCTCCCTCGTTACACTGTGAAGAGAAATCATTTTCTTTAGAATTTGAAATTACAATTTGTGTTCCCCTTCCCTCTATCTGAATATATCCAGGAATGGAGATGCAGCCCATTGAATGTTTTCTCGTGCACGACTGCAAGCAGTGCAGCAGTACAGGCGGTGGGGCTGGAGCCCTGCACGGCGCCGTGACTGTGCGCAGTGGGCACGGGGAGGAAGGGGGCAGCATGCCTGGAGAAGCTTAGTCCATGAGGTGGGCATGTGAGAGGTGAATTACTGACCTGGAGAGCAAGGATGAGAAATCATCTCTCAAAAAAAAAAAATGCCTTGGAGCCTTTCGGGGTGGCTCTGGGTGCTGCGTGGATGTGCTCCCAACCCCAGCGCTGTGCCAGCTGGTGCCAAGGTGTGTGTGCAGCTCTCACTGATCCCTCATGCAGAAGAAATGAATCGTGCCAACCTGAGGGTGGAAGCTGTTCCATGTCTGCTTGTCCTCCGCTCCGTTAGGAGCTTCCCTTCTGAGAACAGGTTGCAGTCACAGTTCTTTGTTGACCTGCACTTGGGGAAGGGCTTTGCAGCCCTTTTGCTGGTAAGGGCAGTAATTAAAAAAAAATAGAGAGAAGTTTTCATTAAATTCCTGCCTTTGCTGTCAGCTTGTATGAGGACACAGTGGTCAGTGCAGTACCACCACCAGATGTGCAGCCAGTGGGGTGTGTAGTGGAGTTGATTTTTATTTTTTTTTTTCTTTTTGTATAGAACAAGGAGTTAAAAGAGCAAGTGTTTTGCAGATAGGTGTCTGGAGAAAGTCTTGAGCACCACTATTCCTTGGATGATCCGCTTTCGATTCCTGCAACAGTAACCAAAAGCTAAGAAGCTGAAATATTAGGTCGAGCCTGCCTGTGTGTCTTATGTTAGTCTGCACAGTATAGATTTGCTAATGAAGGGGAGTCACAAGGATCATTACTTATGCAAGATCTCAGGAAAGATTAATGGCTGTATATCCAGCTCTTCTCATAGCCCATTAATCTTCACTGCAGTTAATGAGTCTTTATTGATTCTGTCAGGTAGGGTAATTTCCATTTCTTTCATCGAGGCATGTTAAATACATGCTTATCTACTTTTTTTTTTTTTTTTTTTTTTTTTTTGCCAGTTACCTCTTCACTTGTCTGATCAGGTCTAGAAAAAAAAAAAAAAAACAGGCCAGGATTGTCATTAATGGATTCAGTGGCATGGGCAGAGCTGCTCTGTCACATTTTGCTGGTAGAAAATGAATCCAACAGAAATATGCGTTGTTTCCCTTGCATTGCCACCTTGAAATATGTCTCAGCACAGGCTCTCTGCAGTACTGGTGCTGGCACAAGGACAGGGGCCTGAGCAGAAATCTCCGTGAACCCCCCTGCAGAAGGGAGGCCAGAAGTAGAGTCATGAGTTCGAGGACAATACTGGACTGGTAAAAGGGTATTTCTACTATTTTTTGGCAAAAAGAACACAGAGTGATTATTATTATTTTTATTTTACCAAGTATTTTGTGTGAAAGCTGTTGGTGAAAATCTTCCTGCCCTTGGTGACTTTCAGAGCCCGCTTAGGTTACGCAGAAGCTCTCCTTCCCTGCAGTTCCATTCTGGGTTGCATCTCCCCAGAAGAGCCCAAGACTGTTGTGGCAAAGAAGAGGATTTGGAGACTTTCAAGTGAGAGTGGAGGAGGAAGCAGCTGGTACAGTGACACAACATTATTGAAAGTTGTGTGGTTTTATACCTTGGAAAGAGCTGGCTTGAGAAAGCTGTGAGAAAAAAAAATCCTGTATAATTCGGCATTGAATAATCTAATTACTTCTTCCCATTTCTGAAATACTTCTTCCCATTTCTGAAACATTGCACTTCAGTCGATCAAAAATTGCAACCTGTTGGTTTCATGAGTCACAAGCAGAGAAGAAGGTGTACTTGTGGTAGAAGGGCCAGTGCCTGGATCATCCCTAGTAAATGCCAAGCACTTGTCAGGCATGATTGAAGCACTCTAAACTGCAGATGTTAAATCCCATGTGCTGTATTACAGGCAGCATTGCTCAACGTGGCCAACAAAAACCAAAGCTGTAAGAAGCCTGCCTAGAAACCACCAGTTGCTCTTGTCTTCTGGGGGAGCAGCATTGCATTTTCTGTTTGGTAAAGTGATGACTGTGCTAACAAATAATAGTATCTTTGAAATAGCAAACTGAGCATGTGTCATCCCTTTGAAGGACACATGTTGAAATGGAGGGCGATTACTTCCAGATAATCTAGCACATTCGTTTATGTCAGTACCTTCAGTTTGTCTCGGAAACTTGCTGATAGGAGCATTTTGAGATTCAAAACAAAACAAACCAGAAACAAAAGAAGCTCAGCATATTGTTCCGATGAAGTGAAGACTCTTCTGGATGTGTGTGCACTGCACTGGATTGATCGTGGGAGCCCTGGGATGCACCAGCATCTTCAAGCTCCTCGTCTGCACCGCTGCCCCAGGCGATAACAGATGGGAGCAGAAGCACATGGCACAGCGATGTTCTCCTTCCCCTGAGTCCAGCACAAGGCTACACACCTTGGACTTCTTCCATCCACGACCCAAATGAATCTTCTATGTAGTGGCACTTTAAAAGCCCTATCAGAGCTGAAAACCTTACAGTGATCCTGTGAACCAGCTTCTGCTTGAGGACTCAGGTGTTCATTGTGGGACTGCCCCCTGGGGCTTCCTTTCTGGTAACTCAGGGCAGTTGTTACCCTCCAGGCTGGCCTCGTATCAACAGAGCAAGTAAGGGGAAAAGCTGTAGGAGTCCAACTGAGGCTGGGTTATGCCACTTACAGGGGTAGCAGCTAGTTCTGTTAATGTCATTTGGGCTTAAGCAGAAGAAAGTGCCACCCTGGGAGAATAGGGCTGGGCTGCGGGGAGCAAAGGTTGCGTGAGGGGCTCCGCACCCAAGGCTGCCTTCTTGCTTGCTGACTGAATAATAAAACCAGTGCTTTGCTATTTGGTCTTGCAGAAGTAGCTAATGAAGCCCCAGTGCCTCGTGTTGGTGGTGATGCTCCCAGCTGATAGAGGCGTGTGCTGGAGCAAGCAGTGGGTACCAGCTCTGGCTTCCACGGCAACACCTACCCTGGTCGACGCTGCTGTCATGAAAACTCGGCAGAGGCTCCCCAGGCAGACTGAAATAAGGTGGGGGAACATGTCAGGTGAAGGGGCCTTTGTGTTCTTTGTGTACTTTGGGAGTGTCACTGCTACTTAGCATTCCAGGCCGTTATCTTTTTTAATAGGTCATTATTTTTGGACAGCGCAAAACAGACTGCAAGTGCATCTGACTTGAAAAGTAGTTCAGGAGGCTGCTTGGTAGACAGAACCATCTCTAACCTGGTCACAAATGGTGTGAGGGGGTATGTGGCAGGGGACAGAGGTGACACAGACCCTGCGGGGCACGCAGGCTAGCCGAGGTGCGATACACTGCAGGGCCTGCACATGCTAAAAGGACGCTTGCGAATGTGGGCTCTGTGATTCTGTGTCCGTGCTGCGGTGGTTGTTTGTACTCATCAGGTTAATCACACTCATCTGCGCCCCTGCGGCTGCTGCATCTTGATGTAGCTGTGTCTGCTTGACTGCAGGAGCAGCGCTGGGCAGGGCAGGAGCTGGCTGGCAGCCGGCAGCCCCGTGTCCTGCCTTCAGTCCCCTGCTGCTCCTCGGTGCTGGAGGTGGGCAGCACCACCCTGAGCTCTCTCTGCCCCTCTCAGAGCCAAGGCACAGGAGTAGCTCTGGATGCCAGAGCCTCAATTTCTTCTTCCAAATAGCATTTGGCTGCAGAAATTAACTTGAGAAAAATCCATCTCCATCCGAGGAACATGTACACATCTGGACGAGTAGTTACGAAGATTAATGTAATGCACGGGGTCAGAATTCCCACTGACATTTACTCAGTTTGTCCAAACAAGTTAGTGGAAACCTCCTGTGAATATGAACTGTACTCTGCAGCGCTGTGCAGGCATTTAACATCTTGGATGCCAGTTTCCTCGCAGGCACATCTGTAAGTCTTGGTCTTTAATTGCTTTAAAATATAATACTGGGAGCAAAAAATCATATAGATGATGTGTCACTTCTAAGACTAACTAAAGCAAAACAAGCAGCAATGAAGTTCTCCCTGTCTTTGGATTTAAAAATCAGTCCTAATGCAGCCAGATTTTCAATGAAGATGGAAAATGCCTGCCAGACTGAAACATTTTTTTTGCATTAGTGATCGATGCCTAAAATAATGCTGAGATGCAACGGTAGCTGTGTAGGATTCACGGGAAGGTGACAGCTTCTTGAAGCACAGGCACTGACTCTGGCAGCTGAGCCAAAAGAGGTTTGATGCTGAACAGTAACTGCTGGGCCCCCCAGCTGGCCGTAGTTCTGATCAGGACCTCCCAAAGATACCCTTGGCTCTGTTGGGACGGTGAGCATGGTAAAAATGAGGCATTGTGGGGCTCCTGTGAGCAAGGCATGAGCATTGGTCTCAGTGTGCGGGTTTGAACTCAGCTGCCCTAAGGATGAGTATTTGGATTTGGAAGCAATGTGATATTTGCCATACTACAAAATCAAGAAATGTGAGGTTTTTAGTGTCATATCTCCCTCCCAGTCCTCCCCAGCGTAGGGTGTGCTGTTATCCCAGTACTAGCTGTGTGACACAGCCCTTAAATGAGTGTGTGTGTGCTATGGCCTGATGTGGTTTTCTCCATATGGCAAGAAGTTGGTTGGTCAGAGAGCGCCTTCATACTGGTGTAATTCCAGGCGTGTTGCTGGTTTTACTAGCGTAATGATGATAATTGATGTTTTAAAACCGGTAAGGTCACTGATCACTGACTGCTACGTTTATTTGGCAGCCAGCTCAGCAGTATGAACAATTAACACAAAATGAAGCAAAAATGTCCTGTCCTGCTCCCTGGCCCGATAGCAGACTGGGTGCCTCATTGAAACGCGGTGCTGTTCACTCGACTCCTTTGTCACAGCGTTTGGTGATTATTCTCTCTAGCCAGGTGGGCCGTGCAGCAGTGTAGGACGGGGTCACACCTGAGCCACGTAGCCAAACTCTAAATTTGCAGGTTTGGCCATGATGAGTTCATCACGCTGTTTGCTATTATCCCCTTTTTTTTCTTTGGATGTGTGCGGGTTCACAGAGCGAAGGTATCAGTGGCCGTAAGGAATGCAGGTCCCATTTACCAGTTGTTCTGCCAGCCTTGAATGTTTGTCAGGTATTTCAGACAGGAAAGTTCAGGGAGCTCTTCCTCAGTGTGGTGCAAATCCTGCAGCTAAGAAAGGAGCCCAGGAGGATAACCTGCCTCTTCCCATGTTCAGCATTTCCCTGCTGATGAGAACCTCAGTCATGTGGATTCAACTACTGGCTCTGCAACGCTACCTGAAGATAAGGCAGTAACAAGTCATTTGTATCCCCAAATGATATAAACCAGAAGCAGATCTCACCATTTGTAAGTGGCTCCCTATCGGAGGGGGACTAGAGGTGAGAATAACTGTGCTGACTGCCAGCTCAGAGCTTCAGTGATTAATACTGGTAAATCCTTCAAACCGTATAAACAGAAAGACAGCATTGTGCGTAGTCCTTGGTACAGGCTCTGTGCCATTCACTTGCAGTGTTCCTAATGCGTCTCTGAAATTAAACTATATTTAGTTCTTTGTGCAAGAAATTAACGTGGATTTATATATGTACTTGTGCTTCCATGTTCAGGAGGGAGAGATGAGTACTCTCCTCTTGGAAGCGGAGATTACTTCATGCACAGCTTTTTGGCGACTAAAAATAGATTTATTCTATTTTTGCATGTTCATCTGATTCAGTGCTGAAATCTCTGAAGCAAATGCAGCAGCCCCAGTTGCATTCAGCTCAGGATCATGTTCTGAATGATGATGAAAGAGCAGAAATGTGTTACGCTACACTAAATAAAAGGGAGGGGTTGGAGGAGGGTATTGAACACGGAGTTTGCTCATTTGATTTGTAAGCATATGAAATAGCCTGCCAGTTTCTTCAGCTAAGCACATAAATTACTTATATCGTGGTTGTGTGTTCTCTGTGCTTGCTGTTATCATTGGAAGCAGTTTTATCAGACTCCAGTCCCCACGGTACTTCAGAAAGTTGTAAGAGCGCAAAGCTATCTGAAGGTCGTTTGCAATCTTAACTTGAATTACTTAGAAATTACTAGCTGCTGTCAGCTGCTATAACAGTGCTGATATGTATCATAGGAGTTGTACGGTGACATGGGAGATGTACTGAAGGTATCTGAAACAGAAGCAAAATGTGTGGCTTTTGTGTGTAGGCAGGAGGATATTTCACTGTCAGCTCTGAACACGATCCCCGTACGGCGAGGCGCGGTGACTCCCTACTCATGGAGGCTGCTGACAGTAAGACAGGCACTTGAAAATTCATCTTCTCCAAGGATTTCATAGGCAGCTGGCAGATTTCCAGGAGTAATCTGCTGGGGCCGGGCGGGAGGCGCATTGAAATAGCCTTGGTTTCGTGCCAGTTGACTGGCAGCGGAACAAGATTCTCCAGGGAGGCTGTTCGGCCTCCATCCCTGGGAGGTTTTCAAGACCAGAGTGGTCGAAGTCTGGAGAAACCTGCTCTGGTCTCATAGCTGACCTGCTCTGAGCAGGAGGTTGGACCAGAGGGCATCGTGAGGTCATTTCCAACCCAAATAATGCTGTGATAAGCTGCAGAGCAGGTTCGGCTTTAGTTGGAGGGATTTGTTGGAAGAGCAGGTGGGAAACGATGTTGTAGGAAGCCCCCTCCTTCCTTAGAGTCAACATGAAGTCACTCATGCTGCTGTGAGGAGTTCACCCTGGGTGTGCACCCACACCATGGGTATGACCGAGGAAATGCTAACACCTTATGTAAACCTTACGTGGAAACTGCTGAAGTCCCTGCTTGGGGTTCTCAGCTCCCGTAGGGGTGAAGTTGTGCTGCCTCGGCAGCAGAGGACAGAGCTGCTTGGTACTTACCTCCAGCTCCCCCATCCACCAGGACGCTGGCAAGCTCTCCGGTGACAGATATGTGTTGTGGTTGCCTGTGTGATCTCCTCTTCAGTCACAGGCCCTTGGAACCTAGTGTGTATCAACAGTAAATAGTTGAAGAGCAGAGAGCAAAAACCCTGAACTTGTATCTGTGGGGCACTTCTAGGGAATTACTGACGGCCACAACGCTTTTTGTATCTGATAGGACTGTGTTTTGTCACCTAGCGCCTAGCTAATAAGCCACAAAAGCTAATTATGACATAAAAGCGAGGTCACGTCTGACCTGGTCCCACCCCCTGCTCCATCAGCTCGCAGGCAGGTGCCGTCTGTGGGACCCTCGTGGCACAGGCTGTGTCAGGGCAGCAGCAGCAGCCCCATGCAGGTGAGGGCACACCTCAGGCTTCCCCCCATTTCTGTGCCCCCCCCAAAGCTCTCGCATTGCCCTCAGCTGCTGTCTGTAGGGAAGGCACCAGAGTGACTGCTAACTACCATAGTTGGAGCAGTCCAGTCTTCAGGAACTCGGGAAAAAATGGAGAAATTAATAATCAAAGATGTTAGTTATATTTTTTTAAGGCCAGTTGATGTAACAATCCTGTCTTTCACCGTCTTCAAAAAGCTTTTTTTTCCCTCAGAAATAGAAGAAAATAAGTTTGAGTGAAAGCCACCAGTTCACTCCCCGCTTGCATTTTCCAAGTGCCTTACTACGAAGCTTGCTTCTTGATTCAGTAGTGTTTTGGACAATAATCAGAGGACTTCAGGTCAGTTCCTCATCACTGGAGGAATACCCTAAGTTCCTGAACGTAGTGGGTAAAGGCAGCTATTCCCCCACAGCCCTGCACTGCCTCTTTGGTGGTGTTGAGCATAAGGTGTAACAATCCCTCAAGGAAGGATTTTCCTTGAGAATTTCATAATTTAATTCCTGATGGCTCAAATGGCCCAAATGAGGGTGACGTGTCCTCTGATCCTATATCCAGATTGCTTTAATGGAGAGGTTGTGGTGGGCTTTGCATCAGTTTGTTCTCCTGAACTTCTGTGTTGTTTGTTGTCGTTCTGTCAGACCTTAACCCATGTCCTAGAAATATCTTATTGCAAGAAACTGAAAAGAAAAATCCGTGACTGGCTTTGTTAAGGACATCTGCAGGTCTGCGGCCCTGTTACGCCCATCGCTGATGTACGTTATCTGCAGGTGGTAGTGAAGGGAATCAAAGCTTCAGCTGGTGCTGGAGGAACAGCTGGACCTCATAAGATCTGCAAAAGAAGATTCCTCAACTAAAATATGTCCTTGGAGAGCCATATGTGCAGAGCTGCTAGGATTTTGGAAATGATGTGGTGGAATGACAGGGAGATGACTGGTAAATATTAATTGGGAGAGCGGCCCGTGCCAAGAAATTCCTTGTGATCGCGTTACCTTCTCCTCATGCAAAATATTTACTGAGTCAGATCCCGCGGTTTAATTTACCGTAACAGTGCGGTCATTGCACAGCCACTTCAAGAGGAGACGCAGACGGCTGGCAGGTCCCTGCCTCGCCTCTGGGACAGTGGGGTGGCCTGGAGCAGGGTGCCTCCGGCAGACACCTCGGGCCAGGGCATGGAAGGAAAAGTTGAGCTAGTGTGGCCATGCTGAGAGGCCGGGGAAATCCAGGAGATAATGCCCGAAGCTGGGGTTTCCCTCCCAGAGCCACCAGTGAGCAGGCATCGCTGCTGGTGCACGGGTGGGAGGTTGGCGGCATGGAGGAGGCTGTGCCAAAAAGGAACAGAAAAAAGAGGCATTTTTACAAATATTTCTACATTTCATTCTCAAATTTACTTCCATTTTGAATTTTAAAACCTCCTTCTTGAAAACTTTCCTATTTTTTTTGAAATGTCAAAATTCTGAATTGAGTTGAAAATACCAGTATTTGAAAGCCTGCTAAAACCCTCTAAGTGAATTACATTTCACATCGTCTATTGCTCATGTTGACTCGTTGCTATTGACGGTTTCACCATTTTAGCAGCTGCTCTGACTTTCTAGACTTTTTCTTTAAATGTCATAATTTAAAATACGAACCTCATGTTAATAAATGTAGCTGCATGTTATATCCCTGTAAGTTTAAATTTGCCATGTTTGCAGCACCCAGGAAAATATTTGCTGTTACTAGGTACCTTTGGAGAGCCCATTGAAGGTTTCTTCGTAAATACAGATGCACAAATAACAGTGCAGTTGTGTCATTGCAAGGTCTGTGTGTTCTCCGAAGTACAACAGCCCGTACGTGGCCTTAGCCCAAGAGGTCCGGCAGCCTGGTGGACACAGGGATGCTCCTGGAGCATGGTGGTCACCCTGCAGTGGTGGCAGAGAGCCAGCCAGGGACGGCTCTGGGGCCTCCTCAGGTTCCCCTTGGGGATAACTGAGGAATGGCAGCTGCACCCCTATACACAGACACACAGAATTTCTAGGTTGGAAGAGACCTCAAGATCATCGAGTCCAACCTCTGACCTAACGCTAACAGTCCCCACTAAACCGTATCCCTAAGCTCTACATCTAAACGTCTTTTAAAGACTTCCAGGGATGGTGACTCCACCACTTCCCTGGGCAGCCTGTTCCAATGTCTAACAAATGTCTAACTATGTCCTGGGATACCCAGCGGTACTGAGGGAAGGCACAGAAGCCTGCACTTGAGAGCAGCAGCAGCAGTGAGCTGCCCTTGGTACCCTACAGAGCTCGGTTTGGAGACTTCTCAGTTGCTTGAATGTTGGCTAGGAACGAGTCTGCGGTGGCGTGCAGCAGAGCAGGTCGTGTGTGCCTGACGTTAGTGCGATGCGGCGACCTCCTGCAGGCTGATTGCTGAACTACCCGGCTGTGTTTGCCTTTTGGTAGGGAAACGAGGAGTACTTACATGTGAAAATTGTTCATGACACTGCACAGCTGCTCCGCTTGTCTGCATATCCCTGCGTTTCACCCTGTCTTACAGCATCAGCTATTTTAAGATTGCTTTTTTTAAAAAAATCTCCTAGTGTCAAATAATTGCAGAAGCGCAACTTCTAGTAATTGTAAAAAGTTTAAATTAATTGCTCAAAAATGGAATTCCACGGGTTGAAAAACCCTTCTGAACACCCAAATATCCCTAGCAATCTCTTAAGTTTAAAACTTTTTTGGGAGGGGGATTTTTATTTCCATTTGCTGGGAGGGGCCAGTGTGACCCGGCACATCACGGGGACTCTTCTCCCATTTTTGATTCAGTAATTTGTATCATAGGGAGACAAATGCATGGACAGTGTGAAAATACTTCTGTTTAACTGGAATAAATTGAGAATTGAAGGTGAAATTTAGGATTTAAAGGAAGGAAGACCCTAGGAAAGCACCACTCCTCTCTTCAGCTGATGCCTCACGCGCAGATGTTTATGGGGAAAATGACCTGCCATGCTGAAGGCATGGGCTGTGTGTGCGTGGAGTAATCCCAAACTCGCCTATCAGCGTTCCTTAACCTCCTGGCAACGTGCGGTCAGTTTTCATTTTCACTCTTGGAATTGTTTCCATGTAACGCCCTTAAGCAGCTCTGTGCATTACAGAGAAACAGAAAATGCCCCCCAAATTGGCTGCCTGATTATTCAACGCGATCGCTCCCAGCTCGGTGTGGCAACGCGCTTTTCATGTGGCTGCCCATATGCCCCGCACATGCCTGTGATCTGGCTCCCAAAAGGGTATGTTGTGATCTGCTCGCGTGTGCCAATTCACATATCTAAACGTTTTCATAAGGGGAACCCCTTTGTGTTAGTCATCTGGTTGTCAAACAAGACCTGGCTGTGATCCTGGACCTGGCACTAGATGAAATATGTGCACTTTAAACATTTCATACTCAAACTGATGGGAATGGGCAATTCCTCAGTACATTTTCTCAAGGATTTTAAACAATAAATGTCAACCTAAGGGCAAAGCAAGACAGATTTCAGATTAAAGGGACGGGGTTTGCTACACATTTATAAATCCCGTAGTCCCAACCTCCTGCATGTTTTTTAAAGCAACGAACAAGGAAAGGCAATGTCAGACGCAGTGGGCACTTTTGTCAACACAACTTTTTCCTTGCGTAGTGTGATAGAAAGATTTCAAAAATAGATTTTTCTGATGGATTCATGACTTGGCATCCCATAGAGGATCTAGTATTCTTCCAAGCCAAGCTAAAGGTTGTGTTAGAGGACTAGCGAAGCCAGTCAAAAGAACCTTTCATCCCCAAGATAACTAAAATATTCCTTTGTTTATTTTTCTCCCTCAATTACTTTTCCTGTCTTGGCTTAATCTGTAGTGCTGAAGCTTGTCAGCACCTATAGCCTTTCGTTTAGGATAGATGCCTTGGGAGCATGAATAAAAGCAAATTTCTTGTAGGGTCTCCCTGTCACAGCTGCTGCCTGAAGCCCATTGACTTTTCTTTCAAAAAGACCCAATGCTGTGCACAAACAAAACCCAGAGCCAGTAGTTTTATATCGCTTAACAGCGGCAATGAGTCCTTGCTAAGCCTGGTAGCCTCTAATTTGCTTGCTATCCTTCTTTTCAAAGAAAAAAAAAAAAAAAAAGGTGGGCACTGGAAAAAAATGATTGTCTCAGAACACCTGTCTTGAATGAGACTTCATAAAAATTTCAAATATTTTAACATGTGAGTTTTAGAATTTACAGCTGCAGAGAGAAGTTTTGAGTAAGAAAATGAAATTTCTGTTTGGAAAATTATTTCTCAAATAACCCACCCCCAAGCCTTTTTTTTTTTTTTTTTTTTTTTTTTTCTTTTTTTTAATTTTCCCCAGGAAAATGATGTCCTGAAACCTCCCACAGGTGCTTTTCTTTTGCGTTAGTTGGTGATGCCCGATGTGGAGCTGCCCTGCCCTCAGCTGGATGGGGCACCCGAGCCAGTGTCACCCAGCTGGGGTGCGGCGCCAGCCCATGGTGTTTTCCTGCTTTTCCTCTCTCTGCCTTCGCCTCTCTTGTCAGCTCAGGGGTAAGCTCCCTGCCTTGCAAACTGCTCCTCCCCGTGCACTGCTGGCACAAGGAGCCCTGCCTCCTGCATTGCGACTCCTTAGGTGACTCTGGAACCTTACAGTTTTTAGTTTTTTTCCAGCATGAGCAATGGAGATGCTATCCTGTTGCCTGGGTGGAGCTGGGTTGTTCTCGGGCTGCTTGTGAAGCTGTTGGCTGGTTTCAGCCAGGTTTGATGGAGAAAAGAAAGGTGAGCACTTCTTGACGCCACGTGTCAGGCAGAGACCCAGCAAGTGCTGCGGCTGCAGGAGTGCTTGGAGCTTGCTGTCATGGGCAGCGTTTCTCGCAGGGAGCAACAAGACCCCACAGGAGGAGAAATGCTGTGATTGCCCCAGCTGCAAGAAAAGCTTCAAGGAAAGTTTGCTCTTGCTGTTGTTAGAAGTGTGCAGCAAAACAGGTCTCCTTGCCTTTAGCACTCGCAAAGCCACGTGCCTGGGTCACTGGGTACCCAAACCCTGTAACAAACCCAGTGTGAAAGTGAGAAGATGGCAATTGTGGCCAGGCAGTAGCAATTCGATGTCTCTGCTTCAGAGCAGGGTGTGTGTTGTGGCCAGGGCTGGCTGGCAGTGGTGTGGAAGCCAGGACGTAAGTGAAGGAGAGGGGGAACAGGGAGTGTGGATCCATGCATAGCCTGGAAGGGGCCCTGAGGAGCCCTTCATGGCCTTCCAAAGGCTGCTGGCAGCTGCTGTGCTGCTACTTGCAGCTAGAAAATACCGTGGAGAGGTGCTGCTTGTTGTAATTGCTCAGCTGAACCCATTGAATCAGTTGGACCTGTTCTTCGATAATTCTGTTCAAAACCGGTGTTTTATTCCCTCCCAGCGAGCTGCTCCAGACCCGCTTCCTTTCCATCAGGGTCCCTGCCTGGCTGCCTCGAGGAAAACAAACGGGAACAGAGCGTGGTCACATTGGATGGAGTGCGAGAAGGGACGGAGCTCGTTTCTCCAATGGTGAGGCTTTCTTCTTCCTGCTTGCTCCCACAGTCATCTTTTCTTCCTGCACCAGCATCATCCCTGCTAATCAGGGTGCTGTGAAACTATGAAGGAGAGGATATCAGGAGGTATGGGAGGGAATACTACATGAAAGGTAAAAGAGAGCACAGTGGGGATACAGGCAGAAAAGCAGGCTACGTGCTGAGCACGTGTAAAGGGAGACAGCTGGAACGTCGGAGAGAAACAAAACTATCTTTCCATGTGTGTTTGCCTGTTCCCTTGTTATTTTTCCTCAGTATTGCATGCAGCGTGGTTCCCCTGCAAGGTTAAAGATCACAATAATGTTTTATGTAGGTAGCAAAATTCCCCCTGTATGGGAAGTGGTACATGATTTTACTTACAGAACAAAGAGATTTCATGGCTTCTTAACACATCAAAGGAAATCTGTCTGCTGGCATCTGTTCTAGAGATGAGGTCCCTTCACTGCGGGCCAGGAACTAAAGCATCTGTGGCTGCGAGGATGGTGTGTGCAAAACATGCTTGTGCAGATACCTGCAGGCAGCTCTGGTTCTCGTCCAGAACGAGCAGTATCCCCAGGGCAGCTGCTACGTGCCTCGCTGACCAGCAGCTCTTTACATCAACACTTTGCAAGAAAAAAAAATAGGTACGTGCATGTAAACCAAGGCTTGGAAGAGTAGGAGGATAAAGATAGCTTTCACGTTCTTTGGGCTGGAGGAGTGGTGGGAAGTGTCAGTGGGCAGTGGTTCAGAAACTGCTGTAACTGTGCAGCTGCCTGGCTGTTTGGTCTGCAGTGTCACTCAAGTATCTGCACTTGCAGGCATGAGGCCACTGATCTGCCCTCTCGTATCATCTGTTCAGTGCAGTTATCTGTGTTGCCATAACGCACCTGTCCCTTCAGACTTGAGCACAAATTTAAGTGTATCAACTGAATGCAGGTGGATGGATGTAGTAGAGAAAATGTGGTGGTTTGTTTTGTTTCGTTTTTTGTTTTTTCCCCCATGGTGATTGATGCAAGGGGCAGCAGCCCCAGCCCACCTTACTGCGGGGCTCGTTATGGATTGACTGAGCCAGGACTCACAAGGACTGTCGAAAGAATGGATTATCCATAAGGTATCGGAGTTTGATGCTGAACCTGTCCAAGCTGAGCATGACCGATTGATTTTTACATTAAACTGAGTGATGCGTGTGCAGTCCTGACTGGCAGAAAGGACAGATGATGGAACATGGGTGTGAGTCTGGCACCAAAGGACTCCTGCAGGTTGTGCAGACTGGGCTTCTGCTCTCTCAGCGCTTTGTTTGCAGAGTGCTGTGTTTTTTCTAAGGCTGTTTGGAGCAGGGAAAAGAGGACTTTGGGGATGCAAAACCAGCCCAGGTGCTGTGAGGAGTATATGAGCGTTTCACAGAATTTTGGTGACAGCAAGATCTACTTTATCTAACGAAAAGATACGTCTTGTATGTGTCTGTGCATATACATCAGGAATAGCAGGAACCTATTGTTGTGATGTGCTTATGTGGCACTTGGTGAAGCATTCCTTGTGCTGGCGTTCCATGGTTCTGATGTTCTCAGGTGTGGGTAGACATCTGGCAGGCAAACACTGGTAAACGTTATGCAAGCCTGCTGGTTCTGTTAGGGTATTTGTTGCGTTTCCCTCTCTTCTCCAGCTTAACACTCCTTTAGGACACGCTGACATCAGTTGCAATTACGGTGAAACAAGGTAATTCCTGGAAACCGCGTAAGATGCTTGTGCCAGATGAAGGCATTTTCTAATGCACACGTAATCTATAACTAGTTGTTTTTAAAGCCATTTGAGAATAGTACAGTGAAGGCATTTTGCATTTGGTCAGTCAGAAGTTAGTAACTGTTTTAGAAGCCTCCTGGAAGGGAAGACGTCAACTAAAGCTTTTGCAAAGCTGGGCTTTCACTTCACAGCATTTTGCAGAGATGCATTCTTGGGTTTGGTTCATATGGGTTCATTTCCCTGACTTTCACTTTGAATTTTGGAATCAAAGGCATTCTAAACTTCTAGGTCAAACTTATTAGAAAACACTGCATCTCACCTGGTTTCAGCTCTCCAAATAGTGAGAAGTGGTAACTCTCCTGCTCTGGTTTTGATACAGATCTGTAAATCATTGCGTCGGTATATTTGAAGCTTGGCCCAGCACCTCTCTGTCCAGAGGCAAGCGTTGCTCTGAAAGTTCATGACTTCTTCATTAAACAAGATGACGAATGTGGTATTTCAGTGAAACATGCAGCGTAACATGGCAGGTTTCTGGGGAGATGGCGAAGACATCACCCAGCTTTCATATTTGGAATTTTCCTGGCATAAAGCTGGCGTGAGCTGGGAGGCGATTCAGATTGTGGTGGGTTCATGACCGTAGATCTCGGGGCTTGTTCCTTTGAAGCAGAGTTGGTGACCTTTTGGGAGCCTCAGAAATACTTCTGTCTGTCCTGGATGTTAGCATTCACCCGTAGTGGCTGTGGCTGAGTGGTAGGCTGGAGGCTACAGCAGGGACCTCAAACTTGGTGTAGCACAGCGGAAGGGGAGAGGTACGAGTACTGCAACCGCCCGCCCATGAGTGTCCAGCCCTTCCTGCATGTCTGGTCTGTACAGTCTCCGAGACCTGCCCGAGGGAGAAAAGTTGTGGTATTTTAGGGGAAAAAAAGTCCTTTCCCTTCTTCCCTGGCATAGGCGGCCAGCCCGGCAAGGCCTCTCCCTTCTCCCCACCCTGCTCCTCTCCGGAGGAACGTGCCTGCCCCTGGGGTTTCCGGGAATTCCCGCCTGCATGTGGTTTCTTAACCAGTCCTGCAAAAATGTATTTTTTATTGAATGTTATTCTAACCATAAAACTTTTAAGCTGTTCAAATACTTTCCTTTGTACCGTAGACATCTGAGACTATTAGCTATTAACAAGTAAATGTACTTTTTTTTTCGACTGCTTCAATCTGCTAAGTAGTTTTCTTTGGACTGATTCTCCCCTAGTCTTGTACCAGAAGAAACATTACTGTGATCTGATAGCGTATCTCCTCACTATCTGTCTCCCCAACCTGTAGATGTGGATGTGTTTTATTGTAAATTAAAAAGCGACTTTATTTCATGGCAACCCATTTAGTCAAATAATTCACCCGAGACCCAGCATGGTGTAAAGCCAAGGGGTCCCAGCGCAATCCCTCTGTGAAGCCTATGCTGCTCTGTGGGACTAGAGCCTTTACTTCAGTAAGGCTCAGCTGGAAGCTTTCAGGAGATGAATTTCACCATTTCCATAGCTATTTTAATAATTAATATATTTCATTCTTTAATGCCTCTCACCTAAGCTTCATGTCACTGGAGTTGTTGACTTTATACACACTTGGTAATTTGTACAATGGCATCATCTGAGACTGGCACCCTGTTGAGAGACAAACATCAGGAGAATTTTGTTTATATGAGGCAGGAAAAGCCTTGCAGGAAGCAAGCAGTATCCTTGTGGGTTTGCACATGAGGAAAAGAGACCCCAAATTTGCTGAACCTGTTCTGGATCCCACAGAAATCTGTTGACTGATAGGATGAATAATACACCTGAATTGGATTGTAGGCATTTAAGTAAGTGGCCTGGTTTTCTTGCTGTCTTGAGTTTGTGTAGAATGAGCTCTTTGGATTTCTAGAAATCCATCCTTCCACAGGCTGGGAATGGGATGGCTTCCCCCTGCCTGCTCTCAGCCCAGGCAGCCCCGCTTTTGTGCAGTTTGTTCTGTGGTAGGTGCAAGAGGCTTGCTCAGTGCAGGTTATTTCAGGCTGTGGAAGAAAGCTGCGTAACACCTCTTAACCTGAATGGTTTTCAAGACTGAACAAAGAAACTAAGAGTCCTAAAACCTTTCTGTCACAGTGCATTATGATTTGTGCGCATGAGTGAAATGTTGCGAACTGTTCCCTGTCGTGCAGGAGTTCAATGGAAATGTGAGGCGATTAGGCTATGAGGTCAAGTATAAAAAGGAAATTAAAAAGAATTTGAAGAGCACCAGAAAAAAAAAAAAAAAAAAAAACCCACACCCAAAAAAACACTATAAAACCTTTGCATGCCCACCACTTGTGTTGTGGATACAGTTCCAATCCCTGTATTTTAAGAAGAATATGAGGGAGTTGAGAGAGATTACGGTGGGGAAAATGACAGTCAGGGGGCTGAAGCAGCTGCCTTTTTGAGGAGGTATGAGGGATGGTGGTTGTACGAGGCAGAACCAGTAGGGCACTTGTCTTATTAACCTAAAGCTAGAGTAGTTTGTCTCTGCTCTGCTGGACAGGACAGCTAGAGGGGAACACTTGGGCCTTGTGTTTGTTATTTATGTAGGTTTTGAGTCTGTAGACGTACTGGAATGTAACCCAGAATATGTGACGTATAACAAAAACAGAATGTATGTGAATGTAATGCCTGAGAAACATACATCTTGTTATGCAGATGAAATACAATAACTGATCAAATATTGAACACACAAACCTGCACGCACACACAGGAACTGGGGAATTTTGTCTTAATGCTCTTGTTAGTCATAACAATGACAGAAGAGAAATGAAAAGTTGAGCACAAAACTAAGCAAAAGCTTTGAAAAGGAAAAGAAAACTGCTCGTGGCTGTTCAGAGCTGGCTCTGAGAATGTAGGCAGGAGGCCTTGAGCTCTGTACGGGAGTTTGGTTTTACCCCATGAAAGAAACCTTGGAAGACCTTGAAGCTGAGACAACTTGTTTCTACAGCACTGAGTGGTGGCCAGCTCTCTTTTCAAAAAAGTAGTTCAGGTTTAAGCACAAAGGCTGATGTTTTTCCAAGAGCACTTGAAGTGGAGCTCTAACCTGTTGCCTCAGAACTGTTCAGAGCATTGGATTTTTCATTCCTAACTTCTTAGTCAACAACTTTTATATGTTGTGTGTAGGAAATTAAGTATGCTTGTAGCTTATTACCTGGCTTGTGTATGAAAAATTGCAAATCACAGATGATAATTTGCATACGACATTTTTGCTACCTCTCTGCTGAATTTTTAACCAGCCGTTACCTTGCAGGACCACTGCCATACAGCATAGGAAGGCTTCCTTCCCCTTTGAGCTGGGAGGTGTTTCCTAAAGACATATTACAGCAAAACCTTTAATTTCAAGCCTAACCATGAGCAGTCAATAGCCTGTTACCACATAACAGGTATGCAGATCTTGACTCATAACCCTCACGATAATTTTTCATCCCACAAATGTTAATATTTACCAGGAGTCAGTCTCCGCACTGCAGAGTCATTTGTGCTGGTGGTGCTATGACTTACACGTGAGCTGAACAAAGACGTTAACCTCCCACTAACACAACTACACAAACAGAAGTTGTGCTAGTGGAAGGGTCGTGTTGCTTTGGTTAACGCAGCAGTGTGCCCTGTTGTGTTCCTACAAGGTGGCAGCTCCCAAGCACGGCGGCCCCGGTGCCTGTGCTGAACTGCTCTGCCCTGTCCCAGGCCGGGGACTGACACCCGAGCAGGTCTCAGTCAGCTGTGATTGTAAATTCTCTGGGGCTGGAGAGTCACCAGCCAGTAATCCTCTATGCACAGGCTCCCCCTTATGGAAATGAAAAATACTAAACAATGCTTTTTTTTTTTTTCTCCAGCTTCAGGTAAGACTAATAGCTTAGGAGTATGAAGGCACTTCTCAAGCCTACAATAGTGTTTTCAGACTCCACGTTTTGAATTTGGGTGGTGAAGGAATAGGTGAATGCTCATCATGACAACATGAGTGATGATGGCACGTGTCTGCGTTCATACTCTAAATGATTCGAGCTGCTTCTGAAGTTGGAATTTCTTGTGACATCCTGGTGATGAGGAAGGGGAGAGGAGCTCTTCAGATGGTGAAAGGAACCAGGATGCTGCAGTGCCAATTGTAGCTGTAGCTTTCTCTGTTTTATGAGGAACAAAAGCAGATCATAGGGAACAAATAATTTAGTTTTGGAATAATTATTCTTTAAGACACCCTACAGAGGGTATTTAGGGTTGTATTCTGCTGATGGATCAGCCTCAGTGAAGAAGTAATAATGGAAGACATGAAATTTTTCCCTTAACTAATAAGAAATTTCAAGTTGTTTCCCTAACTAGTAGGAAGTTTCAAGTTGTTCAGGTGGGAGATGCAGTCACTTTTTTTCATGAAAGGTGGTTACCAGTGCTGTGAAACCTGTGTGAGAGCAATTATGGTCCTGTGCTCACCCTGTCCTGATACTCTCCAATTAGCACATGTGCATGATGACCTAGACTACAAGGACCTTTGCCCTGGCTCAGTGGGACAGCTGTGGCTGTTGGATGTTTGGCATCACAAAGAGCTGCAGCTTGAGCTGGTGGTCAGCATCATCCCGCCGATGTTCTGGGCTTTGGTGAGATGCTCTGATGACTTCTCTGAGCTCTGGTCACAGAGCAGTTCTTGTTCTTGCAAAACCATTTATCAGTTGGCTTAAGCTGTGTAAATGGGTCTTGTTAAATAATGCCTGAATGGTCCTCCTGGCCTCCTAGCATCACTGAAAATCACGTGGCTTCAGCACTGTGCTGGACCCAAACATCTGGCTTTGGTTAATCATCTTTCATGGGTTGTTGGAGTAGGGAGACTGCTCAAACATTTTAAATACCATTAAAAATATTATTAGCAATATCAAACAGAATTGGTATTTTTATAGTATTAGTGTTAAGATATTTAAATATGTACTGATGATGATGAGGGAGGAAACTATGGGAGAAGTAGACAGGAGAGAAGATTTTTTGTGGTAGTCCGGGCCAGCTGAAGATAGCTTGGTGCATTCTTTGTTGCCCATCTTATAGACTTCTTAGTGGGGTTGAAGAGCAGGGAGAAGGGGGGCAGAAGTGCCAGGAAATGTGTCCAACAAAGTCATGGGGACTGGCTGGCTCTTCTTGTTGGATGCTCTGGCCCCTGTCCTGGCAGCCAGCACGCTCTGCAGTGGCATGAGCCATGCTCAATAGGTTTGATTGACTGGGGAAGACAGGCCAGTTGTTTTTAAGCGTGTAACTCAAGTGCAACAGCACAACATGAAAATTAAAGACATCACAATAAGCCCTGCTGGTGTAGGAGGGACATCGCTGAGACTGCAACATTAAAGAGCAGCAGATATATCTGAGCTTCTTCTCTTCAGGGTGACTTGAATATATAATGTTGTTATGTAGATTAGTTCAACCTGAAAATTAGGTTAAAAGTTCATTTTGCACCTTTCCTAAAGCTACGGTGGCATGTGCAGTGAAAGCAGATTGAGTGTGTTTTATTAAAATGATGAAAAATTCACATCCGTGCTGCCTGAGTGTTACAGCTTTCTCACCCATTGCTTGAGCTCCATTTTGCTTGCCAAATATCAAAAGAGATACTAATACCAACCATAAAAACACCCACCAAAATGCATGCTTCCCACTCCTTTGTGGTGGGGGTGGTTTTGTTCGCAGCGAGTAGCAACGCTCCCTTGGGGTCTGATCCCTCTGCTGTGTTTTCCCTGGCAGAGTTGTCCCTATTGGGAAAGAAGCAAATATTCGCAGTTTTCATGGTCACTTTGCTAAGGAATCCACCTGTCCACACCAGGGAAAATGCTTTGAAGGAGGGAGCGAAAGCTTCACGGTCAGCTATTGCTGAGGCCTGACCTGCCGAGAGGTGCAACCGCGGGCAGTCCGTGCTGCTCGCCTGAACCCATCGCTGGTGCTGAGCCCTTCATTGGCTTGCACCAGTAACCACTGAAATCAGGCAAGTACACCTCTGGTTGCTTCAGAAATGCCAGGAACAATAGTGGGAGCTGGTTTTAGCTGTCTGGAGGTGACACCTAGTTAAAAGGTGTCCAGGAAAAGAGCAGCTGTTGCAGTACCTGTAGGTAAAGGTGAGAGGAGAGCGAGAAGAGACCACAGCATTTGTATTTGTCTTCTAATCAATTCTTTTCATTCAGTGATTTTATGACACTAAAGCATCTATGAATTTGCTTAAGATTTGCCACTTGTTTCCTATGTGAGGAGAAGGGAAGCCCCTGGCCTTCCGACTGCTTTGCGCGACCACTTCTGAAGCCCAGTTTTCCCATTTTATTAACTTGGTTGCGTTTATTTAGATACACATAGAAAACTTCTTCCTGTTCTGTGAACATTTTGCTGTCAGGGTGATGCTGTTTACTTGCTCTTTACTGGCATTTCAGAATGCATTGGTTTTCTCGGGGGGAGCTGAAGCATGAGGGGCTTTGTGCCCTTGATGGGCACCCGGGCTCAGAGCAGCCTGGGGCCAGCAGCACCCATGGGTGGGTCAGAGCCGCTTTTCCAGGAGGAGGGGGAGATGGTGTCATACAGCCCCAGCCAGCACACAGCCAACGTGAGGATGGGATTTGCTTCAGGCTTTGGTGGATAATCCCACTTCTCCAATTTTGCAGTAGTTTGGAGGACTATCAGCGTTAGTCTGGCGTGGGATGGAAGGAGGGAGGCTTCTGCCTCAGCCTTCTCGTTCCCTCCCCTGAAAGCAGAGGCTGAACTGCACCTTTTAACGCAGAGAGGGCAGACGGGCTGGTCCTGATCGTGGATGTGATCCCCACATGCAAATGGAGGTGAGGCCTGGGGATCTCCGCGTGAGGCTGGAGGACCCGAGGTGCGTGGCTGCGGTGCCCGGTAGTGCCCGGTGCTCGGCTGCAGCAGCGCTCGAGGCAGGCTCATTATGCCTGACATCCTTCCCTCAGCGCTAATCATTTTTCCATTTCAACAACGGCTGTTTACAGCAGCTGCTGCCTTATGTTTGGTTTGATCCCGTTCCAGATTTTGCAAGTGATTAAAATGCTGCTAATAAAGATATTTTAACTAGGATTTACATGTTGACTTGCCTTTTCCAGCTACAAAATACCTTCCTACCGCTCCTTTCTCTCGTCCACACCGGTGGGGCTGCCTGGCTTTCCGGCTCGGGGGCGACCTGGCAGTGCCCGTCCCTTCAGCCCCGCTTTGCCCAGCCGCCGCCGGGCTCCCCCGGGAGCAGCGGGGAGGTGTGGGGAGCTCTTGGATTCTGGAAGGCATCCCGGTGTCCTTGCAGCGCACGATAGAGAGATTATCTTACACACATTCCCTTGTATGTTCCCTTGGTTTACCACATACTTGAATGATTTCTATTGGAATATTATAATTGCATTCATATGGCCTAATAGCAATGGCAGTTAGGAAAATTTCCACATGCAGCCCGTGCCGGGGCCGAGGGCTGCCATGCAGCCCGCATCCTCAGCTACATCCACACAGCGTGCCGCAGGGGAGAAGCCCCCTCACCGGAATTAAAGAACAAGGAGAGTTTCCTGCCATGTTTCTTCAATCTCTTGGCTTGGGAACTGGCAGGTTTGCAGAACTGGGGATGGAGGCATGAGTAATTCCCACCTTGCCACCTGTAAAACTGCAGCGGGCGCTCGCAGAGCCCGGAGAGCAGGATGGATGCCGGCCTAGGTGGGATGTGGGAAGCTGGGGGACCAGGCAGGTCCTGCGGTGCACGTTTGGGAAGGGCTGGAAGACGCCGTGGCCTTGCCTGGGCCTTTTGGCAGGAGGGAGCGAAGCAGCAGAGGGTGCTCTCGCCGCGGCAGCCGGGAGCTGGGGGAGAGGGTGTTGTGCGAAGCCAACGCTCCTCGCACCGAGCTGAGCCGCGCGCCCTTCCCGCTGCTTGCTGCTCGCCCCTCCCTCTGCGAATGCAAACTCTCCCTTCTGTACTGAAGAAAAAAAAAAAAAAAGATGACTTTGGGCCGGTGCCAGCACGCAGAGATGTTATTGTGGATTGGCATCTGGCCGCGACACTGGAGCGAACCAGTTACCTTGGAGGAGGCTGTGTAGGAGTGCAGAAAGTGCACAATGTGACTCAGTCCTTTTAAATTACCGATACAGAAGAAAGCGAAGCTCATGGTGGCTTTTGTTCAGCTCTTCATTCAGTCTGGTAACTGCAGGGTCATTCCTTTGCCTTGGTTTGAATGACCCTGAATATATATATCCACTGCTGGAGAAATAAGAGGTGTGCTTACGTTTGATGAGGGTGGGGGAAAATCAAGGAAAATTTAAGACGAGGTAAAATTCCGTGGAAATAAAGGTCTAAAATACTGTTTAATGAGCACAATGTTGATTTAACATTTCCTGAAAATTCCCTCTGAAGGGTACATGATTTGACAGACAAAACATAGGACTGAGATTTGCGTTCTGTGGCAAATTATCTGCTCTTTTTATATCTCCTCACATCCCCTTCCTACATTTCATTTTTTCTATCACACCTATTGAGATTGTAAACCCTTTAAATCTGCTCTGCATATACACACAGTCTGGCTTGATGGAGACCTGACTTGAATTACGTCTTGAACAGCTTATACAGTACTAATTACATTAATAATAATTGACTTCAGTGGGCTTTGGATCAACCTCTGAAGGAATACATTTACATCTCATTACTTACCCTGATGGAGTTCTGCATGTGCTCTTTCTGCAGACGCTGGGGAGCCTGGCCGGGGGCCTGGCGGGACCGCAGGAGGATCCGTCTGTCCAGCCACGACGAGCCCTCCAGCCGGGGAGCGGGGAGCGATGCGGTTCCAGTAGCTCCGCAGAGCTGGAGCGAGGAGAGCCCAGTTTCCAGTGGATTTGTGCCATGACGCTGATTGATTTTGCTGTCTAGAAGGTAGAGTTCCCGCTGAAGCTTTCACTGCTGCTGTGAAATGTGTGAGGGATCTGTCCACCAAGGAGCCTAGGCAGGTTAAACTGATTATTTTTCCCTCTTTCACAGTAGAGGCTTCATCCCTTGAATTCTTTGAATCAGAGTTAAAAATATTTACTAGCTCAAACAGATGTTTTTGGTTTACTGTAGCGGTGTTGGGTAAGCTGCACTTGGCCTGCGTTGTTCAAGAGGTTAGTTAATCCCCGTGTTCTACCCTTCCTCAAAAGCAGTGACTCAGTTGACCCAGGTAAGGGATTAGTTGATTCAATGAGTATTTTGTCAATAGAGAACTGCAGTTGGATCAGGTACTTACGCTGACATTTCTCCTGGCTCAGTGAAATACCTCAGTATCTGTATTGTCTTGCAGTATCGCGTAAACCCTTTCTGTGATCAGTGGAGAAAAAATATGTGTTTCGAGAGAGCTTCAGTCTTAAGGGACATATACTCTTTGGGAATCAACACACTGTAGAGCATATACACAATAGATAGTCTTGCAGGCAGTAATCTCACCTGTGTTATAAAGGTCTTTTGTGTTTGGTTCACAGTCTGTGTGCAAACACTGCTCTTTGATATCCATGTTGGTCCATGGGGAGAATGTGCTGGAAAAGAAACTTTGATTTCAACATTGAGAGGAAAAATACGTATGTCTCTGGCTCCCAGGACAGGGTGAAAGTGGGAAAACTGGGGGATGTTAGGAGCAAGAGACAGAAATAAGAGAAGGAATAAAGGAATGTGAAGACAGAAATATTTGACTATTTGTCATTTTCCTTGCCCTCAATTACACTTAGGAGCTGCCTCAAAATCAAAGGGATGATCTGGGAGTACATAAAAGTGATGTTTAGCTCATAGGAGAATGGAATAACAAATGTCAGTGGTCTTAGGAAGCCCCTGGGGAATGTTAGGCTGCTGGGCTGTAAGTGTGAAGACAAGATACACAAATATGGAGAAAACAGCAGTAAGAAATAGTTGGCCAGTAGCAAGATAGCAAATGAGAGCTAAATAAACCAAATGAGAGGATTTTTTTTCCTTCTAAAGAGTCACGATTAAGAGAGCTTTGTTTTCTTTCAATGTTCAAGAAATACATTTTTACAAGACTCAATTTTTCATTCAAATGAAGACACAATATCAGCTAGGGTCTATTCTGGAAACATGGATCAAAACCATGGTGACAGACCTTTTCCCAGCTTTTCTGCATCCTTTCTGAAGGGATTGTCTAGTTGGGGCTTCACGGATCCAGGGAAGTGGAAAATTTGTGCACAGTGATGCCTATTGTATGTTTAATATAATGATATACCTAGCTATATTAAATCTTTGACTATTCTTTAGGTATTACTAATTAAAAGAAGGGTGCCCAAGCCTGTGAAATTTATCCTAGCACTGGCAGTGCTGGTGTCTGGAACCGGGATGTCAGGCGTGCAGATTATCCCTCCTGGGTTAGTTAAAAAGCATTGAAGTTGCTTGGTCTGCCCATCACCTCTTACTTAAATCCAGATTTTCAAATTAGCATTATTCTATTAAAATACACTGAGATCCTGCCTGTTCCATATCCAGTTGGGAATATATTAAGTCTGTATTTCATTAGCTAATAACATACTGACCTTATCATATGACACTTGCTGGGTAATAATGCTTTGCATCTCCTATCTCTAGCACCGTCTCTTCAGGATCTTGATGTACTTTCAGATAGTGAATTTAATCTCACTGCCCATTTTTGTGCTAAATTTGTATTATCATCCTTGTTACATATGTGAAAGAACTGTAAATTAGCGAACTTTCCCATAACCCACAAAATTTGTTGGAAAGCATGTTACAAAATGCAGGTTTTAATAGCACTTGTGACAAACTTTGCTACCATGGTATAAGATTCCAGCTGGAACACAGACAATAATGAATTAGCAATGTTTAAAATGGTTTAAATGGCAGCAGTGGTGATTACAACCAGAAAAAATAAACTGTCATGTATGGAAAAATGCTAATACCATAGCAAATCTGTAGTAGTGCAGGATTAGTGCCTCGAGCTCGATGCATTTGGATGCAGGGAATGAACAAGGTTGTGTTTCTAGTACTGCTGGGTTCCAGTTTCGAGGGCTTCCTCAGCTACCCTTGTTCAGTTCACAAAGACAGAAGTCTTGTTGTCCAGACTCTTGTACGTTTCTTTAGGACTTTGTGGAAAATCTCGCCTGAGGTAGGCAGGGAATTGTTTCCTTTCCCAGGAACATTTGCAGGGTTTGCAGTGAAGACACTCACTGAAACCTAAATCTACTGAAAACTAGATCTAAAAGCTGTTCATTAAGCAAACATTATTCAGAGCAGTAAAATACTTCGTGAACATTTATAAACTTGTACAACGTATTTACTGATGTTATTAAGCAAAAATAACGTTAATGAGCTTTTACACTTGAAATGGTTGCAAGAATGCAAAGTGATTCAACCACATAAAGGTTTTTAAAAGTAGAAACCTTTGTCCCATCCAGCCTGTTCCAGATGGAAGTCTTAGTTTCAGTTCTGGGGTTTCCAGGTAAAAAAAAAAAAAAAATAATAATACTAGAGAAATCCCAGACAGCTGTAACTAATGTGCCAGCAACTACCTTGGACAACCCAGGGACTGCATGGCTGCATCTTGCATGAAAGAGCCCAGACTCCCAAGTGGGCATCGTTATAAACCCGATCTTAGCAGAGCATTCCGGGGTGAGACCTGTAACACACGCTGGCTGTTTGGGTTGTATTATCATGATCTAAATAATTATTTGTCCTGGCTGATATGTAGTTCTTACAGGGATGGAGTTTCAGCTTCCAGACAACAGTCCCGGCGCTAGGTGTCACAGGATGTGGAAACCTCTGACTTAAGGCTACTGTATTACCTGCTGACTGCCGAACACATGCAGTCCTCCTGCCGCTGTTGAATACATTTGCAGTTTGCTCCTCATCCCAAACTGCTTATGGGCCAGGAAGATGCTGATTATACTCTGGCTCCTGCTTCAGCTGCAGTTCATGACCTCTTGTTTTCTAACTTCAGAAAGTATGGCATGGTGACAGCAAAACATAAGAAGTATACGTTGCAAGCCAATCTCTTCCTGCGCTCGCGTTGCAAGCCTGTTTCAGCTAAGCGTGTTGCCAGTAGAGTGCCTGTAATCTATGGTGTATGTCTGGGGTTTGATTAGAAAATGTAACTCTATAGCCTCTGTGTGCTGATAGGAATTCTCCTGCCTGTGTGGTATGATGCGAGACCACAGCCAGTATTTTATGATGTAGCTCTCAGACAGCACGCTAGTAAGTGAGTCATTTCCTACCGTCCTTCAGAATTATGCTCTGTGCATTATGGGAAGCCCCCTCCATATGGCCACTAGGATATCAGGACACGGTTCAACTGTAAGTGCAGAAAGACTACAATCCCCTCTCCTAGTAGCTGTGGAAGGTAGCGTTTTCAGTGTGTGTTATCTCCCTTGTACGAATAGACTTTATGGCCGCATCCACCTCATCTGTGGGCATGCCTTTGAGGCCAAATTTGTCAATTGCTTGCACTGTCTTGCTGCAGGAGTGCCCTGGAGAGCATCTCGATAGCACTCCATCTGTTACATCCTCAGGGGAAATCCGAGAGCATCCTGCCCTTAGCGTGACCTCCGGACACCTCCGCGTGTGATGTGCGAGCCCCGCTCTTGGGGGCACTCCAGGCAAGGAGATCAGCACCTGGCCCAAGAGGCCAACCAGCAGCTCCCCAGCCTCGGAGGCTGCCTTGGAGGCTGCTTCCACAGCAGAGAGCTCTCATCCAGGGGTGCCCTTCCCAAATGTTCCCGGCTAAGCGCTGCTCCTGCCTGCTTTTGAGAGCTCTGAGAAAATTACACCTGTCTTCATCCAGAGGAGGGGCAGACAGTCGTGGTGCCATCATCATAAGACGGCTGCAGAGTTGAGCGCAGGGATGGGTATGGGAGTGGAAACAAAGCTGCGTGATGGGGAAGAAGGCTGAGGACGAACCTGTCTTATTTTAGGACAAAACCACTTGCATCTAGCATAGACTAGGAAGCCAAGAAGCACCAAGGAAACCACCTATAGCCTGCTGTGATGCAGGAGCGTGTTCTTACGGCAGAGCAGGGATGTTGTGCATCTCATCACCTGCAGGGAGGAAAACACAGAGGTCTTCAGCCCCAGGAGCACTCTTGGCTTAGGGACTCTCTAACACCCGGCTCTTCTGGGTCCCTGTTCCCCAGCTGTCCCCAGCCAGGCCATTGGGTGTCTTCCATGGGGAGCAAACCACTGAACGCCTATTTGAGCTCACCGCTCACCCTACCACAGCCCATAGGTTGTAAATGATCCTGTAAATGATTCCTCTAGTGGAGTGGCCTCGTGTCAGCAGCAGAGAGAATGCCAGTGAAGCCATCTGGGGGTTGGTGAGCCTCAGGGTGTGTGAGGGATATTACGTGTGTGGAGCATGGCATGGGATGGACGTGGAACAAGCATGAGCTCAGCTGAGCAGTGATGCCTGTGCAGTGGGAGCATCCCCAAGAGCATCCCGGATCTCGGGGAGCAGGGACAGCTCTGGGCTGCTGCCACCATGGTGTGGTTGTGCCAGAGGAGCAGGCGGGGCTGCTCGGTTGTGGCTCCCTTGCTGCAGTAGTGCTGAGCCTGGGACCACTCGAGCAGATCCCAGATTATTCAGCGTGATTTACCCTCGCCAGCAATCTGTGCTAGAGTTCATTGGTCATCAGGGCAACGTGTGACTTTAAGGTACAGAACAATGCAAAATTTGTTCTTACTGTGTAAGTTGATTTCCATGTACAAAACCTTCGCTACTAGTGTGACAATATATAAGCCTGTAGCTAGTGGAAATCATATGCTGTTACGAGATTATGATAGATTTATGCCATGGGAACAATGGAAGTCTGTTGTTCCGATGATATGATATATGCTCAAAGTTCTTGAACTATATATTTAAATAGAAAATGTTTCAAAGCTCTGATATATGCAATAGAAGACTCATATTATGGCACATACAGATTTGTACTCTCAATAGTCTGATATGATTGCACCTCTACATCACCTACTGCTGTCTGTCAGTGCCTACTGCAGTACGCGGGGCTTGTAACTAACCCAGCATGGGAAGGAGAACACCTAGCAGGGGAGCAGGGGAATTTCTGTCGATTGACTGGAATGCAGTGTGAGGCTGCACGTGCTGAAGTGAGGGGACAGATTTGTAAAAGGCCTCTAGCCGAGTCTGTGAATTATGACAGATTTTTACATTCCAGCTCCCATACATAGATAGCCTTATTTGGGCATGCAACACTTCAGGGGGTTATTTACACAGCTTTCATATTAGATCCAACCTCCTCCGCATGTCCTGCAAAACACCATAAGTCTATACCCTAAATAACAAGCTTACTTAAACCTAAAGTCTTGCTCCCAAATCCCACTCCATCTGCTGTCCCATTAAAGTGGGTCAGCAAGTGGGGACTGCAAAAAACACTGGATCTCACTTTTGGTTGTTACTGGAAGGTAACAAAACTTGGTTCCTGCAGGGCTGGAGTGG
Source organism: Anas acuta (assembly GCF_963932015.1). Taxonomy (NCBI): domain Eukaryota; kingdom Metazoa; phylum Chordata; class Aves; order Anseriformes; family Anatidae; genus Anas; species Anas acuta. The sequence goes on from NC_088992.1 coordinate 14,008,800, forward strand.
GTCACGGGCTAGCCAGCCCCGGCTCAGCAGTGGGAAGAGCTCCGATTGCTCCCATAGGTACAAGGATCTCAGGACTGGCATCTGGTCCCAGCTCATCTCATCCTGTGGGCAAGAGCATGGAGGTGAGGCTGCTGATGACTGAGAGAGTTTACGGAGCACAGGGTTTTCTGTCCCATCCAAAACGAGTGTTGTGGAGGATCTTGAAATGTGGGTTTGTGCATCCTGGTGCAGGAGGAGGTTGTGCATCTACCCATGGTGTGCAGGCACAAATGGGCACACGTCCAAGCTGCTCCCCAAAGGCTGGGAAGCTCTATGGAAAAAAATGCAAAAAGAGTAAGGATAAACTGCCTGAGAATTTGGGGGTTATCTCTGTAATGGGGGTGATTCTGATGTGGGCAAAAAGTTCTGCAGTTCTAGACCCACTTCCTGATATTCTCACGTATCAAAGAGAAGTATTTCAAAATGATGGTGAGATACTGTCATTTTGTTTAATCTCTGTCAAATGCATTACAATGTTTTCTAACCCCACTTCAGCTCAGGAAATCTCCGTGGTCTAAAGTTTGTTTGTTTTCTAAACCCTACAGTTTTTGTGTGTTTCGTTTGCTTTATGGCTTGCTGTCTGAATTTGCAAACTTCCAAGCTACGTCGCTTAGCTGCAGTTAGTCAAATGGCATTTTTCTGTGCTGGGTCTGTACTAGAATAGCTTTTATAACCTATTTTCCACTATGTATTTGCTGCCCTTAAGACATGGTTATATGTGCTTATTCATCTTGTTGCTTATACTCCTCATATGTTGGATAAACTGAATAAACCTCTGCATCAGGGTATTTGATTCAGATATTTGACTCACGTGTCAGATGTCAGCCATTCGGTGGCTCAGTTTGCCTACCCGTAAAAGCAGGATTCTAGCTATGAACTACCCCAGAATTAGCAAACCGATAGGTGTAAAGCATGTCAGGATCCATGGAGAGAAGCTTCTCTACTATTTTTTTTTTATGGAAGAGTACTTGGGAGGCTTGATAATCTCCCAAATCAACAAAAAATTCTTGGAAGCGCTTTTCCTATGGCAGCTTGGGGCAGAACCAGTTTCCTTCTACTGATCAGTCTTAATGAGAGGAGAGATGGGGACTCCAGATAGTTGAAAAGCTGATCTATTGCCATGAAGTCATGCTCCAGCTGGGACATATTTCACGGAGGATTGTACATGTCACTTCCTTCACGTTTCCAGGGTTCCTGTAGTTATGTGTGAGGTTAGTGATGAGCACGGTGAAGCAGCACTGAGCTGTGTTAGAGGCTCCCACCTCTGGTCCAACGCTGACCGCGGCTGTGGGGCTGTGGCTGTGGCAGGGCTCACTGCAACGGGGCCACGAGGTGTGGTTTAATCATCTCTTGCTTCTGTGGCAGAGCAAGCTAGCTGAAAAGCATGGCTTTTTTAGTGTCCTAGCATGGCAAGGAAACAGCTTTGCCTCGTCACTGGGCTGGGGCTTGCAGAGGTGGGACAGGACCCGAGGGGTTTGTGTGAGTTCTTCAGGAAACATCCCAGGCCAGGCGAAGGGCTGGAGTTTGCTTACTGACCAGCGGAAGGTTGTTAAATAATGAGACAAAACAGCACCGTAAAGTTATTCTGAGATTTTGCAGGCCCTGGGATTTCCTTTCAAATACCTTTTAAAGCGTGGTGTTTGTACCAGTCGCTTGAACTTCCCGCTAAGATGTCTCCCGAAGCAGTTCTGTGGCACTCCTGATTTCAAGGACCGATGCTGCTCTTACTCACAGGGGTTTGGAGCTGTCTGGATCTTCTAGCGCCGGCCTTGCTTGCTCAGATGGGAATCGAGAAGGAATCGAGCGCGTGGTGAGCGCCTGGAGCTGCTTCAGGAGCATGGAGCTCGGGCGATCGCTCCGGTCTGCGGGTAGGTCTTGCTGAGCAAAGCCAGCAGACAGGCACATATGTGATGAGTTGTGTTTTCATCAGTGAAATAATATGTGCTATATCTAATGAGCTCGGGTACAATCTGACCGGGACAGCTGCCAGCACGGATTGCCTATTTCATTGCATGACACTGTCTAATTTCATTTTATTTATTACCCCGTGTAGCACCTATAACAACAATGTCTGGGCGATGACAGAACAATCATTCTAACAAAATACACCGTATAGTTTTTACAGCCTTTGAGACTTGGACTGGCAGCTTCATGAGACACAATATTGAACGAGGTGGACCACTGCTCTGATCCAGTCTGGCGGTTTCGCTGCTCCTTGATGCATGAGCTGTGGGGATGGGGCAGAGCTCAGCTCTGTCCATCTCCATCCCGTTAGCCTTGGCCTCACTCGGTGTCTGCCCGGGGCTCCAGGTGGTCCCTGAGGCAGAGGATTCCCTTAGCTGGTTGACCTGAAAGCAGTTCAAAGGCCAGAGCAGTTTTCTCTCCCCTACAAGCTGTTGCAAAAGTCCAGGGAGGGAACACAGGAACTGTCTGGAGCAATTTTCCTTCAGACGCTGTAATTATTATATTGTTTGCTGCTTTCTGCTGAGCTATTTTTATAAAACACAGTGTCTACAGAGCTTCTGTCCCATCCTGCCCTCTGCCTGATAGCCTTTTCTGACCCAATGCGACGTGGTTATTGTCTCTGTGAGCCTGTAGCCCTCCTGCACTGCCGGGGTCGCACTTTGCTTCCCCTCCCAAAGACACGGTGTAGCATGGAAGATGCCACGTGGCTGTGATGTGCCTACATCAGACAGGTTTGGGGAGAGCCCTGTGTCCACCCTGATCCCCCCCGATCCCGTGAGTACCTGCTGCTGATAAGTTCAGACCCTCCTATTGTTGTCCTTGGGGGTTTTGGGGGCCTCAGTTTTGCTCAGGATGCATTCCGGGTGTCTCAGCCTCCTCGAGGTCATACAGAGGAGCTGTGTCACTGAGTGAAGTCCTGCTGGTGCACAGACTGAAGGCACAGCAGGAGCATGCAGCCTTCGCTCTGCTCGTTCAGCTGAATGTTACAGCGGTGGTGTTTGCTCTTCTGCTACCTTCAGAACATCCTTATTGAGCAAAGTTCACCTGAGATCCATTCTGAAGTTTGGTTTTGGTCCACCACATGTGACAAGATTCAAAAATTAAAAATTAAGGCCATAAATTTTTCAGAACCAAGAATATAATTCTTAGCTTATATCGACTTTCAGTACTTTTTCCCCCCTTTCTGAAAAGCCTGCTTGGAACTACAGCATCGGGATCATGCAGAGAAATTTTAGACTAGAAAAATCCAGTCTGGTTTCTTCAAACTGTTCTTCCCCAACTATGCAACACTGGGAGCAGAGCAGGGCCTTTTAGATGATCCTATTGTTGCCATCACCTGAAATAGCTTACCTTAGGGTTGTGAACAGAGGATCTCCCTGACAGCTCCCATCAGGGCACCTGGAAGGCACTTTTCTTCCTCAGTAGTTTTACAAATTTTCATTTAAATTGTTTTAGAAGCCAACATGTAAAAACCTAGCAAAGGCAGTACCTTGGTGAAATAAGGAGTACAGAAGGTGACAAGGTGAAATAGGGATTATACCTGCACCAAATGACCTTGTTGTCATACATTAAGCACCACTGACATGCCTGTGCTCTCTTCAATTACTGCTTTCCCAAGCCTGCGTGAATCAGCAGTGTGCTGCTGGCCTATTTTACCAAAATGAAAGCTAGAGGTGTAAAGCAGCTCATCTCTCACTTGGGAACACAAAAAAGGGGTGAGATTCCCCAAAATGCCAGGCAGCCTTCTGTCCCTCCAGTTCACAGACCCACATGCAATTGGGTCTGACCAGTCCCCCTGACTTTCACTGAAGCAGGAGAAATTTGAGCTGTGCTATGTTGAAAATCTGTCCAAGTCAAGCATTTTGAAGATATTTAGGCCTTGCTCCACTATTGCAAGACTTAAGTGAGACAGGTGATAGTGTTTAAATTCCTGTGAAACCGGTGGCAAGGAGACAGACACTGTGGATGCTCTAAAATAGCCCAGTTCTGCATCTTCGGTGCCTTCAAGTGTCTGTAGAAATCAGGCTGGAGGTTATTTGCTTAATCAGACAGGATATCTAGACCCAGACTTGTGTTTTTATTGCAGGACTATTCTGTTTCCCTGTAGATAGCCCCAAAACAAAATAATGAGATGAGAAGAAAGAAAAAAAAGAGATGGTTGTTAGGAATTCCTTAAGAAGTATGAATATGGCAGTGCTTTTCTGCAAGGCTGGTTGTGAACTATTCTGCAGGGCTTCCACGAGATAAGCTGCTCTACCTAACAACCTGTCCTGGGTTTTGGTTTCTCACCAAAAGCCTAGGCTTTCTGTTGGAAAAGATAATATCCTAAACATATGTCCAGTGATTGATTCCTCGGTATGCATATTCAGTGCATGTAATGCTCTCTTAAGGGAACAAATACTGCTGTAGTTGAGTCAGCAGGACTGGAACACTAATTTAATTAGTGTTTTGTAGTCAATATTTACTAGCAATGACAAAACAACTTTTTGCTCTATGGGGAATTTAACATTGTATTTCCTAACGTAATAGCTCATGGACAGAATGTTTAGTTAACCCATTAGAAGTCCTTCTAATGTGTCACTAATAAAAAGGAAATTCGGTTTTCCTTCCAGTATAATTTTTTAAAATTGGATCTACCATTATAATTTTCTCCAGAAATTTTCCAAGGAATTATTTTTATTCATCAGTGAACGATTCTTCAATCATTATCATTGATTTTTAAATCATTAAGGTGATTTAAATTATCTGATCTGGCCACTTCAGTAATGCAATAGAGCATCGCTCACATGGCCAGACAAATTCTAGTTAGAGCAGGGATTCCCTGTAGAGCTGTAGCATCCTGTTTTTCAAAACCAGAGATGATGTGAACACCCGTCTTCTGCTCCTGAATGTGCTGGCCACCTCTGGCCACCTGCTGGCCACCTCTGGTGCCTTCTGGACCTGGCTGGTAATTCCACCTATGAGGTAAGTACATTTTTCAAGCCTGAGAGCGATCCTGGTAGCTGATGGACGTATGCTGCCTGTGCTCAGGAATATTACAGGCATCCAAAACTCCCTTTTGTTTTCTGGAGACTTGCAGATTTTAGGGCTCTTGGTGTATATCCGTGGTTCTGCTGTGGCAAAGCATCTATAAGGGGAGCTATAAGACGTGTTTTATCCAGTGACACTGTCTGGTCTGTGTGCATTCCCCTCCTGTCCTTCAGGCACTCACATGTGTGCCCTGCAGGGTCCTGCATGCTGCGATGAGGATCCTGTTGTGTCTTTGTCTTCCTTCTGATACAAAAGCCATCCTGATGGAGCCACAGACCCTTTGTCCATGGCAAAATGAAGCGGCTTATCCTTTCTGGTTATGTCTGGGAATTAATATTAAATGTGAGAACGTGCTTGGGTAGCCAAATGATTTTTGGATCCGTCAGCCTACTCGTGGAATTTTTACAGCTGGTTGTGTTCTGTGCAGCATCTTTGCAATGAGCTGCCTGCAACTTCAGTGCAAGAAAACAAAAGTTTTCAGAATAGTCATTAGGATACTGCAGTGAGTCTCCATATGAAAAAATGTGGCCGGTGTTAGTGATGATGTTTGTGTATGTGAGTTTGCGTGTCATCCGGGTTTGCTGGTGTCTTCTGGATCTTGAGAAACCTCCCTGGAGCGCTGCGTAGAAGTAGGTAATCGGGCAAAACAATGGCAAGGCCACAGAAACAAGCAACTCATGCTCTTGGGGAGCACAAGTCAAGTCATTCTTGTCATCAGACATCCCAGTCACCTGCTGGGATACCTGGGGGAAAAATTAGGGTAGCAAAACACATATTGTTTCTTTTGTTAAAAGTGCCAAGTTTGGTGGAGATGAATTGGCCATCTGTTCCACTCCCAGCAACGCTCTGGCAAGCCGTAAAGCTCATTTTTATACGTTGCCACTTTCCATCAGCGCTAACAAAAGTCAGAGGGAATTGTTTGGGTTTTTCCTAGAACATTCTTCCTTTTGACAACATGCAACCGAAAGCCTTTTCTACAAAGTTTTGTTCTCCCTCTGGCCTCTCGGTGTTTGCACAAGACATTCAGGTACCTTATCTCCAAACGGGAGAGTAATCAGACACCTATTTAGGTTGGAAACTAAAACCCCTCAATGGGCTGCACAACAAAGGGCTCTTGTCCAAGCAAACACTGTTCATCCTGGTATCAGTTCTTTAGCTGATCCAGGCCCTGGGTCTGTGCACACTTCGTCTTGTGGGACCGTCCACGTCGCTCTATTACGCGTAGGGTCACGGCCTTCTCTCACTGTTTTCTTTCCATAGCATGGATGGCACAAGACAGTCATTAGTTACAAGCTAATTGACTGCTAGTCTGCGGAGGTGTTCTCCAATACACTTCTAAAGCTGCAGGATCCTCCCATTGTCTGGCTGCTTGAACTCTTCTTGCATCTGATAAAGCACATCTTCCCCCGGCACCCAGGGTGGTTTTATTGCTACGGGAATGCAGAGTCCAGGCTGTGTGCAGTGTGTCTTATGTAGCCTGTAAGATGTGTTAAATATCATGAGATGCACAAATCATCTACATTAAGTAGTGCCTTACTCTGCTGAGCTTGTGCTCATGGTTTTCAAGGCAGCCGAAGGCACGTAGCTCTGGCACGCAGACACATCTCGCCAAGGTCCCGCGCCTGCCCTGGCTGCTGGGCAGCGGTGATGAGGCAGGGGGGAGAGAAGTTCCTGTAGTCTCTGCGGAGATGTAGCCTCCTGTCTGGAGAAGTGGCTTTGTATGCATTCAGATTTTCCAAATTCCTGTAAATACTTTTAATAATAATTCTTTTACAGTATTTTTCCCTTCCTGAATGACTGTTACTGAATGCCAGCCAGCCAGCTGAGTTCTCTTGTGTTAGGTTTCTGTACATGCATACTTCGAAATTCCATTTTGCTAAATGAAACTAAACCTTTAAAAGATGTTTCTGAGCTTTTAAAACTTGTTAACGAAGTCTCCCTTTATTTTGATAGTGCTCTGATATTGCAAACAGTGAACAAAATGATTGCTTATTCTTAGGAAAAACATAGTTGCATTTGCATTCCCCTCCAAATATTTTTCTTAGATAAATGCAAGGAAGGGCTTCAGGAATTCTCTCTCTCTCTCTCTCTCTCTCTCTCTCTCTCTCTCTCTTTTTTTTTTTTTTTTTTTTAACCCTCAACATTAGCAAGCTTGTGTTTTGAGAAAGCAGTTTTTCAGGAGTTTCTGCTTCAGCTCCTCAGCGCAGCCACCCCAGTCCTGCTGTCCCCTGGGGGTGCGATCAGAGAGTGTGCCTGCGGGAGGGCAGCCCTCCTGCCCTTCCCAACGCTGCCTTGCATCAGCTAAAGCCGGTGCAAAGCGTACCTGGCTCCTCAGCTCTCCTGGGCCCTTGCTAACCCTGACAGCAGCAGTGGAGAGCTGTCGTTTGCTGTCAGAGGACGGTAAAATGAAGTAAGCAGCATCAAACAAATGTCCCGTGACAACTGTCAGGCCATTACATTATAGAATAAATAATCCCAGCCTATTTAGATACCTAATTGGCTTCTGTATGATTACTAGAGTATGAAATAATGCTTCAGTGCTGGAAAGGAGCCAGGGAATATTTATGTACCCCTCCCACTGCTGCATGGATTGCTGCTGGCAGGTAACTAAATCCAATAATTACTACCAGGAAAAAAAGGCATGTCTGCTGTTCTCTCTTCAAATTGATTACAATTCAACAGAACAAGGGATGTGAAAGAAAGGCTTGGAAGCCGGAGGAATTTGAAGCACTCGGTTTTGGGCATGTAACCCAATCCTGTGAGGTGAGGGAGGCGCACTGCGTGGAGGAAGGGGACTGTGGCACCTGTGGCATGGGATGCACCACAGGAGCAGCAGAGCTGTGCATGCTTTGGGGCACTTTTAGTGTCAAGAGGGTATTTATCTATCTGAAAACGAGCTACATACTGCTGTGGTTTAGCCCTTCCCCTCACATGCTTGCGGCTCCATGTCTTCCTTGAAGCTATTTACAGTTTGCACCAGTGGAAGAGAGAGAATCAAGCCCCTTAGCTTTGTTTTGCAATCTAGGTTTTGTGTGTGTATAAGAAAAAGGACACAAACTGTGATTCTTGGTTCGCACCTATTCAGTAGAAAACACTAGCTCTGGGACACTTGACACTGGCCTGGCACTGGTGAACATACAGAAGTCATGCCAGAGCGTTGCTGGTAATGCACCAAAACTCCCCAGGTTTGCGTTTCATCCTGAAAGTTTCCTAGAGCTGAACACAAGGAGCTGACCTGGCCAGCTGCTGCAGTGCAAATCTCTGAGCTGAAACCCAGCCCTGGCAGCTAAGTAAAGCCCAACGGGTGGGAGAAAAAATGACTGGTAGGGAAGGAGGACTCCACTGAGAAGTGTGCGGTGAGTAACACGGACCTGTCTCCTCCGGTTGTTTCCACCTAGGGCTTCGGCTGAGACTCTGGTGAAAGGCAGGAACATGGGGAGGTCCTGGTGCTTCGGTCACTCCCGGCCTTTATGCGTCTCCTGGAAGACAATCTCCCTGTCTTTGGGCATGTGAAGCTGCTGCAGCCAGGAGGGAAGTTGTGCCGGCTCTGCCTCTGGAGGAGGTGGGTTCACACGCAGCACGAGGTGCTGCTCGGGATGGAGACGGGAGCACTGCAGGCGCTGCAGGTTGCCACTGCCTCTGCTCTCCTGGCCTTCCTGGATGTGCATGTTCAGGACATGGTCAAAATGATCTGTGTGATGGCACTGCAGGCTGCTTTTGTGGGAACATGCCAGGGAGAGGGGGTCCGGCAGCACTGCTGGCAGCAGAGGGAGGGATGCAGCAGGGGACATCCTCTTAGGGGCTCCTGTGCCTCTCTGACCCCAAGCAATCACCTGTCCTCACGCCGATGGAGGAGACGTGGCGAGGCTTCACCCCGCCTGTGCTTCCCTCTGCCTTCTGATAACACAGGGAGTGACAGGGTGGAGACAGCTCTTAACCGTGATGGCGGGGCTTGGGGAGTGCAAAAAATTTACTGTCCTGTTCATCACTCTGCAGCGTGATTGCAGACAGACGCACATGTCCATGCTTCACGAGGAAACAAGCCCCACACATTAATTCTCCACCCTGAATCTATCTCAGGCAGACTCCAACTGTGGCTGTAAATTACATACAGACACATGACGCGGATATATTGTCGGGCTAGGATTTTTCCACTCTGTGCATTTAATTTGACTCAACGGTGTCGCCCCAGTTTCTGCAGATTACAGAGTCCACACTCTCAATCATTTCTATTGCTCCCATAAGGAGAGAATTTCGCTTTATTTCTTTCTCGTGTGCTTGCACCTGCTGTGTTCTGTTGTCCTCCTTAACCCTTCGGTAGCATAGGTATGTTCTCCCTCGCAGTGGTGCACAAATGCTGCCTTGCCTTGCTGTGATGCCAAAGGGCTTTGTGGCTCACATGGGAAGGGCAGGCTCGGGATGAAGAGGCGGGCAGGCAGAGGGGTCCGTAGCCTGGTGTACGCTGGTGCCCTTCTGGGAATCCAACTCGGCTGTCTAGAAATGTGGTTTCCATTTTTCCTTTGAAATATGCAAGAGAAGCATTGCCAATGCATGCAGAATTCCTCTTCTGTCAGGTACCTGAGTCGTTCTCCTGTAGACAAACAGCTGTAAGGATTCCGCCTTTTGACGATAGCATTTGACACTTAGTTTGCAAATTGGATTCATGTTTCAAAAACAAGGAGCATGGGGGTTGGTCACTGCATCAACTTCTTCACATTGTTTCTGTTGTTTTGACTGTTATGCAATTGAGTTGGAAAATCACCTCAATAGACCAAGTTTGTCATGTTTTTTTGATGAACCCATAAAGTTGTGCAAAAAACTTAACTTTCTGAGACCTCCTTTGGATGCTCACCCAATCGCTCCAGCAGGAAGAGACTGTTCTTTAATGTGCCTCTTCTTTTTAAAAGGAGTTTTGAGCTTCATGATCTTGGCTGGGTTTGGTGGCCGCTGGAGGTCTAGCTCCCCCTGTTCCGCCTGCTCTGCTGGCAGCATCCCCTCTGCAGTGCCTTTGAAGCTTCAGCCGAGCACTGACTGCAGAGGTCATCATTCAAAATTTGTAACTGTCCTTTCTTGTGCATTTATTGCAAAGGCCTCATGGCATTCTGCAAATTTAATCAATGCTCAGTCTCAACATAAAGCAAACTGAGGGTCAGGAGGCTCAGTGCAGCTGCTTTTGTTCAGGATTATAGGAACTGTAACCTAGAACGGAGCTCTGCACGCAGGAGGCTCAGTGCTCACTTTTCTTTTTACCAATTGGTGACTCTTCTTCCCAGCTCTCACGAACATCAGTGGCTGTTGCTTTCCCTCCTATTTATGCTGTTTTTCAATAAAACCAAAGGTTTTCAAAAAGTAAAGTTTGTTCTTAGGCTTTCAGCTCAGTGTGAATACTTAATGCTTTTGGAAATAGGGAAATGGTTGGAGAAAAAGGGCAATGTTTTTCAGGAATTATGCACCAATGCCCCCTCCGAGTTTTCAGTGTGGTCTTTGGGACTTTACAAAAAGCTGGCCGTGCAGCTCCGGTATTGATTTCAGAGCGTTATTTTCAGCATCCTGTTGCTATAAATCTTGGCTTAATGTGTCAGTGTCTGCGACACGTGGTGCAGTGCAGTCTGATCACTGCTGGACCTGTGTGGCAGCCTGTCCTGGTGCCCCGGGACCGAGAGGCACGAGGGAGCTGCAGCAGCCGGCCCTGGGCGAGCAGAGTTTTGTTGGCTGACCCTTGGAGCTCTTGTGAGATAGGATCCATCTGCGTTCAGGAGGACAAATACCTGCAAAAGGTGGGAAACTGCCTGTTCCTCAGTCATACAGTGAGGGAGAGAATGGCTGATAAATAGAGGAAAGGGCGTGTAATGGATCGGGCTGGGGAGAAGGGGAGGTCTCGGTCCAGATCCTGGGTGTGCAGTAGGCAGAAAGAGCACAACCCGCACAGGACACTGCTCTGGTGGTGCAGAAATTCAAAATACGATGGGGTGTACACCTTGTGCTTCTGGGGCACTGCTCAGGTCTTCCTGGGATCCAGAACTTCGAGAGCCTGAGGTTTTCCTATGTCCATGCTCTGTTAAGATTCACAACTTGTCCCTCGTCTTGCTAGCATTTTTTGGTGGCGAGTGGTTTAATTAACAACGTGAATGTCCATGTCGTTAGCTGTAGATCTCCAGCCTGGGCTCGCTCTGTTATGGCTGCTGCAGTTCCCAAGTCAGAGCTGCTGTTTTCTGTGCTCTAAATCCATCCCAGCATCAGTTAAACCAGTTTGTGGGTTTCTGGAAAACAGCTCAGCTACTGCCACAGCTAGAAAAACTCCTGGGGAAGCATAAAAGCAGGATCTGGGGCCGTGCCCTGCATCAGCAGGACAAAGACTGTGTGACAGTGACGGTTCAGGTGTAAACTTGGCTCCTCTCTGCAGATACAGCTCCCCCCAAGTGCAGGTTGCAGTGATGTAACCAGGAGGAATAGGGGTTTGTTGGGGGGGGGTGTAATGCCTTGCTACATATCTCTGCTTAAAGTAGCAGCACCTTACCTCGGGCTTCTCCCCGGTATATATTTTGATTAAAATCCCTCAGTCCCAGTCTCATGCAACCTTTCTCGCTGCTGCTGACTTCAGTGTTGTTCCTGTAGCTCATCCCAAACCTAGTCAAATATTTCCAGAGAAGTGTTTAATTATAGAGCATTCTTCCCATGTTGTATGACATGAGCTAAGAGAGCATTCCTATCCAAGAACCAAAGAGCCCGAGTTTGTTTGATTATCCACCGTAATGTTTGTTTTCCTTCCCATTAGACAGAAATGGGCTTGTGACAGCACATGGCACTCTAGGGGAGAGGAGGTGTGGGTGAGAGCAGCTAGCACACCGCCCTTTGGGTGACTCGAAGCAGTGTTAATCGTCCCAAGCACAGCCCCAAGGACCTTCCTGGATCCTTGCTCCGAGGCACAGTTTCCTTCTGGGCATCCAATGTTCCACCATTGGGAAGGAAAATGATGCCTGCAGAGGTGCTAATTGCTCATGTTTATCAGAAGTCCAAGAGTCTGCAAAAAAGTGGGGGGGCATTTATGACTAGGAAACTTCTCTGTGCCCAGCCACTTCTGAGGAGACGGCCAAGGTGATTTATGGCTCTGCTCACCAGCGAGAGCTTCACTCGGGGCTGGGTTGTGCTTTTAAGCGGTTGAATGTTTAGTATAGAAAAGATTAGAAGTGACTAGAGCAGTGCATGACTCAGAGACTGTAATAATGAACAAAACATGCAAATGGCCATTCCTAAATGACAAAAGCTGCAACAAATTACTGCAGTGTGGTTTGGTTCCACAAAAAAAGCTAGAAAGCAAAGGGCAGACCAGTTTGGGGAAGGAGGTTAGCAAGTAGTGCTGGGCACGTCTGTCAGTGCTACGCATGCCTGTCCTTGCACCGCTGCAGGAGGGGAGAGCAGGATTAACCTAGTGAGGCTTTGTTTGGAGAAGCCAGTGGAGAGGTCTGATAGTTGTGGCACTTGGTCCTCCAAGTCCTCCTCCTGCCCCACCAAAAGTCTGAAGATTCCCATTTAAAGGTGATGACATCTGTGAATTTAGTTACAAAAGGGTAGGGAATACCAAAATGAAAGCAAAATTCACAAAGTTTGAATTTCCAGATTGTAAATGCACAGCCTGGCTTACAGCACTCCAGCAGCACTAACCTCTCAGCTGAGGATGCAGTGCTGGACACAACTGAAATGTCTGCTGGCTTAAAAGTATCCCCCATGCAAACACACAGCAAGAAGCCAGTGACTTCTTGCTGCAGAAAGGTTAGGAAAACTCAGTTTTAGGAAAACTCATGGCCATCGAATGCTGCTGCAAAGAGGACACAGTAGAAAGATATTTGCAAGTCACTCAACCAAGAAAAGTATCAATTATATAGTCTTCATAATACGTGGAATCGCATTCAAGTCATCTCACTCTCATAAAAATGACATTTCAGTTGCTCTCCCCCCAGGTCAAGTCACTTTTCCTGTGATGGGACTTGTTAAATGGCCCTGTCCACGTTGTGCCCCATGGGCTTTCTCATCCTGTTTTCTCCCTGTCCCAAGCTGTGGGGGGGAGACGGAGAGCAGCTGGGTAGGGGCAGGCTGATGGCCAAGGCTAACCCACAGCAATCAGTCAGGTCCTATCTGTAGGAAGAGAAATCTTTTCCCTAAAAGAGAGGCTTCCAGGGCCTGGTTCGTGCTGTTCTGGCAGTGTCGTGACAGTGTTCTGGGGAGTCTCACCCTCAAAGTGCACGCTCCGGGTGGGGGGGCAGACTCTGCTTTTGTGTGGCCGTACTGATAGAGGCTTTGAACGTGGAGAAGTAGTATTTACTATACCGAGTAAGGTTTTTACTGATACCTGAGTCAGTGGACAGCTCTGTGAATTCACATTTGGTTGGGTGGTGGTGGCAGCCCTATAACCTCTGCAGAAATCGTATTAGTGTGCAGTGGTCAGTACGTTATAAAAAGATCAAGTGTCCAGCGGATTACTGCAGAACTTACTTTAAATACAGAGGGAAAAAGAGGAGAGGGAATCATCCTTGTCTTTGGTGCTGGAGAGCTAATTAAGAGCTTCAGAGCTTTGCTGGACGTCTTGGGAACGCCACCTCTGCCTTCCTGCCCCTGCTTGTGCTCTACAATGTTACAGCAGTGGAAGAAGGGGCCCCAGAGGATTTGATCAGAAGTTTTCCAGTGTTTTCTGGTAGACTTCAAGCAGGGATTTGCATTAGTCAGCAAATCACCAGGGTCATGACTGAATTCCACGCCGTATTCTGGCAGCGTCACCTTCTTTTCCTCCAATGACAATAAAACTGTCGTTGTAAACTCCTTTAATTGCAGAAGCGAGTGCAAACCTTTCAGAGTCATTGAGGTGGGAGAGAAAATATGTGTGTTTCAAAGCAAGATACAGTGCTGGGTGCTTGGTGGATTTAGTTTTCAGGCATGAAAGACATTCCTGTTCAGTGTTAATCTACAAACCGAGGCTTAAAAGATTCCACCAATACCTTCAGAGCACAGCAGATAACAATATCAAATATTTACTTCAGAAGTATTTTATAAGCAGATGGCAGAAATGACACATGGTGAGAAAGGGTGAAATGGTATTTTGATTGTTCTTCTTTACGTTTTTTCACTCCCTTTTGTGCCGTGCAGCAGAAGTATTAAACTGTATGACAGTGTATGCAAATAATGGCATTGACAGTCAGACGAGCCTGCTTATCTTTCCTGGCATAATTACACCTGGCAGCACTTTCTCACAAGACTCTTACTCAGATTAAATAGCAAAGTCTGGGGAAGGAAAATACTCAAGTTATATTACTAGCACAACAGCTGGAGTCCTTGTATGAGCCAAACCGTGCAAATTATTAAGTGCCCCTGGCTGCTTTGGATGGCAAGAAGCTGGATAATGCTCAGGCTGTCTTTGTAGGACAAGAGCTGCTGACTCCACAGAATCAGGCAAAGGAGCGATGGCTTCCCCACCCCGCGAGGCTGTCGGATCGAGCCTGGAGCCCCTCAGAAGCTCTGCTTTAGCCTAGGGTTGGCCAAGTGGCATTTAAAAGCCGGCTGGATGATCGGCTGGGCTGGCTCCAGTGGGGGACTTGAGCAGCCCGAGGTACCTGGGTCTTCTCAGAGTCTGCCCTGGGGCTGTGGGGGGCACGGGGGCTGGGGTGCCCAAGAGCGAGGACCTCATCACTGCTGGAAGCCCGGAGCTTCCATCACAGCTTCCCCCCATATCTCTGTGGGCCTTGGCCTCTGCTGGATGTGGATAATGGCCCAGTCCCAGGTTTTGGAGCTCTCGTGCTTCTCTAAGAGGTTACCAAGCGGGAGATGCGGTGTGGTATGAGCAGCTTCTGGCACATCTCCTCTTGGGAATGCTGAGGTCTTGGCGGCAGAGGTTCATCGTGTCTGGGTGTTTCCATCCTGGGTGAGCTGTGCCTCCTCCATGCCTCTTCTGAGGAAGGTGTGCATTTTGGTCTGGCCTTCATCTCTTTTGTATATAAAGCTCTAGTGAGCTCTTCTGTGGGTTTGCTTGAGTAATTCTTCCATTCAACCTTGTGCAGAATCATTTTCCAAAATTTCTTGCATTGTGAAAGGTTTCTCTAGGGGCCAGTAGTGCTGAGCATCTCACCAAGGAGACAAACGTCGAGGCTGAGTTTTCTTGTCTTGAACAGAAAACTGAGCTGTTCTTTGGTGTAAATGGAGATGGCTCATGGAACTGAGAGATGGAAAATACCTGCTGGGTCATCTTGTCCACCCTCCTGCCAGCAAGGGACTTTCCTAAGGTATCTTCCTGAGAATGTGAATGAGTCTAGTTACAAAATGATTCCAGTCATACGGCTTATGCGGCTTTCCTTGGGGAGGCTATTTCCAGAGTCTGTTGAGTTTTGCTCTTGGGCAACTTTCCTTGTCTCAGAGCTTGTTCTGTCACTTTTATGAATGGGTTTTTGCTTTAGTGCTGCGATACTTTTCTGATTTTCACTGATTCACACATCTGAGGGCCACCAGGGACCACTGGCCTTACAGCTTGACCCCTTCCTGATGCTCTGGAATCAATTTGATGTGAATTTCTCGGGTTTTATGTGACAAAAAACCCTACTGTGTTTGCAGCTAAGGCAAAACATCTCATGAATTACCCAAATAACAATCAGGAAAAGACGTCAGTGCAAAACCTGGGAGCAGCGGCAGCTCGTTCACCTCGGTACCCAGCATTTAGCTCCTGTGCACCTGCAGGTCCAGCCAGGCGCTGCTGCTCGGGAGCAGCCTGCATCACCCTGCCTGGTAGTTTCTCTTCCAGCCAGACTTTCCTTTTTCCCTGTCATTTGAGCACAGGGATTACCGACCTCCAGCAAAACGTCAGTGCCCTTCTGCTACCTTGTGTTACAGTCTGCAGCCCTGAGAAACATGGAGCAATGTTCTTTAAGAGCTGTTAGCTCTGGGGTTTGCAGAGCATGTGGGATTTCCTCCATTCCCACTAAACCGACCGGCTGAGCTGAGTGGAATTAGGAGCAGCGTCAGGACAGGTCCAGCCCTATGTACTGAAGCACCAGCTTCCCAGCCGGCGACGCGCATCAGCATTCGAGGTGACGTGAGGCTCGGCGCGGCGTGGAGCCCAAGTGCAGAAGTGGAGGGACGTCCAACTACGAGGTCCAAACGGCCGTGCCAATGCACCGCAGAGGCTCTGACCGCAAGTACATATTGCTGGCAGGACAACAGCAGTGAGAAAAACAGTCCCCAAGCAGTAAATATGGGCAAAGCTCTCAATATAATGGAAAAATACAGATGCATCTGCATTAGAGTCTAAGACCGCTACAAAAGTTATTTCTAACCCCCCCGTTTCCTGCTAGCGTGGCTTTCCTAGAAATGGATACTGAGTCCTCGTTAATGGGCTCAACTGGGGCCTCTGCCTGTGCTGTCTTTCACTCACCTGCATGGATGCCCATTTATTCCTGGAACTGCAGCATCAGGAAAAGAGCACTTTAAGGAGCTCTCACTAAATTCTGCGGTTGAAAAGCCATGCAAAACGAGCTAAAGAAGTAAGTGCGTGGAGATACTCGCTGCTTTTAGCATACACTTAATAAATGCAGTCAGTTGGGATCCAGCGCTGCAGAATGACCTTCTGTGTGTTACTTATGTAAAAAGCCAGATAGCAGACATGATTGCTTAGAGGACAGCTGAGCTGGTGGATATGTTTCTAACATAGCTTTTCTGAAAATTTTAGATCTTCAGTTAATTGTAGAAATCTCCTGTTTGAAGTTTTTCCTTTTTTAGCAAGGCATCTGGGATTTTTAGAAAATGCTCATAGGGTTTAAGTACTTAAAATCTTTTAAAAGTTTTTTTTTTTTTTTTTTTTTTTTTTTGTGGGGGGGGTCTTTTTTTTTTTTTTTTTTTTTTGAACATTTTGGGTTTCTTTAAGCTAGACTTTTTTGGTAAACAAAAACTGCAAACTCACCAGGGCACTCTGCTGTTGAAATTTGCCAACCATTTCAAAGTATCCCCAGTCATTTTACCCTTCTCCTGTTGATCTTTGAACCATTTGACTGATTCCAGCCAAGTTGGACAGAGGAGCAGAAGTCATGGAGACAGCTTCCAGGTTCATCAAAACAGGTCCCAGCTGGAGGTGAGACACCAAAAAGCCCATGGAGATGGGGGGAGCAAGAGAAGCTCACGGCCTTGGCAGCTTGGCACAGGGCTGTGCTTTGGAGAAAAAAATTCTTCAGTGGGGATGTGTTGCTTCTCCACTCTGTTTCCCTTCTCAGTTGGTCCTCGATGTGTGTTGAAATAGAGGGCAAGTTGTCTCGCCGCTTGTCTTCTGTTGTTTGTTAACCGGTAATTCAGAAAGGAGCTTCTCTAGAATTGCTGTAATCACCGAAAATGACTGATCTGTCCCTGTCAGTATTTCTTTCCCGACTTCTTTCTGAACACTTCTCCCTGTTGTGCTGGTAACACTCGTCTGTATGCAGCTTTCCTTACATTTTGGCAGACTTTGGGAATTTCAGCAGCAATAAATTTAAATGGATAGAATTAAGAAGGAAGACAGCTTTTTGGAACACAGAGCAAGACTTTTTTGGTGCTTTTTTTTTTTTTTTTTTTTTTTCTAGATATATCATGTATGAACTCTCACCTGGGACTGCTTTTATATCGAAAAAAAATAATCATGTGCTTAAATGTCTATAGACTGCACCTGGAATTGAAAGGAGATTTCTGCTCCAGTCGTATTTCTCAGTTGTCTGTCCCTGAAAGGAGCTCTCGGGATCAACCTTTGGCCCATCATATTTTTATTTCCCTTGTCTTTTGTTTGCAGTGAACACAATATTTAGCATTTTGTTTATAGTAAACACTTGGAATATGCGTGGAATACCCATTTCTCTCTTTTGTCTCCCAACCCAGAATGCATCGTCCATGGGTGCAAACCGGCACCGATCCACATGCACGGGGCTGCGCTAATTGGCACCAGCTGACCCTGTGAGCTGAGCACCCCGCGCCAGGCCCTGATCCCGCGTCCAGCACGTGTTCTTTTGTTCCTGAACGTCTTTCAGATGATCCTTCTTACCCGGGTAACTGTACACTTCCCTGCGTACCGTGCAAGAAAAATGCTGTGGGCAGCTTTCTAATCCCCGAGCAAAGCAGGAGGCAGCACCTAGTATATCAAATCAATGTATATATTTATATATAATACCTCCTGCTTCTGCCATGGCTCCGTGCTCCTCCCGGGCCTGGCCTTGTCCAGTTGACAGTGACTCAAGCCGTGGGTCATCTCTCGCTCCCCGGGGGAGCCCCTTCCGTACTCCAGCAGATCTTACCATTAGGAATATTTTCCAGATGTGCAGCCTAAATTGGCCTGTGCTGAATTCCTTCCCTCTCCTCCTAGCTGTACCCAGTTGCTTTGAGTACGTTTTTCAGCTAAGATGCGTTTAAGCAGAAGTGTTACAGGCTGGTAGGACCAAAGGAAATATTTTCAGTGGTTCTGAAAAGAATTAATGGCTGAAGGAGCTCACCAAACCCCTCGGGAGGAACTGCCATCCATCAGGACGTGGGGACTGGCTTTTCTGTGCTGGAGCTCCCCTCGCCTGGCTCCTGGACCCAGCGAGGCAGCACAAGTCCCTGGGCTGCGCTGCAGCGACTCGGTGCATCTCCTGGCCCCTGCCCCTGCTTTTTCCTGTGCAGAAGTGGGTCTTGGAGAGGTTAATTCCCCTGATGGGAATTAGGCTGTGCTGATTTACGCTGGGGTCCTTTTGTGTGCATTGGGGGTCTGTTCTTGGTCCTTGCACGACTGGTAATTCTGCTCGGGGACACCCAGGTAATGGCTCAAGACCCGCAGGCCCCTGCACCCCTGCATCAAATGCAGCGCTCGTGGTTTCATACCATGCTTGTCATGGTCATACCCAGGGGTGGCACAGAGGTGCTGCCTGACGAATGCCATCTGCTGTGCATGCGGGATTTGGTGATGCTTTGTCCTGCCCAGACTGCAGTGAGCTGTCCCCAGGGAGGGCTGCTCTGCTGCTTGCGGGGCTGGTCTAGGACAAGACACAGGTTCCTGCCTCTGGTTTGCTGAAATTGCTCCACGTCTCGCTCTGTGTGTGCTTCTTCCCCTGCTGGTTCCCTTACAGAGGGGGACACGAGCATCAGCCTCTGTCTCATGGCGTGCTTTGCCAGCTGTGCTTTGGTCGGATCCGGGTAGGGCTGCCTGTGCTGGATACTCAGGGCCTAGGGGGTCAAATACAAAACAGAGCGATGTCTGATTTCAACTGGGAAACCTTCTGAGCAGTTCCCCCTTCTCTCAGGGCGCTGTATCGCGCTGGTGGTGACTCTGGGCAAAAGAGCCATGAGGATGCAGACAGCGGCTTTGCGCTGAGCATCAGCAGCCAACAGAGGAGCAGTTTCGTGGGCATGTCGCTGCCACCACCGGTGCCTGAGCGTGGGCTGAGGAGCACTGCGCTCCTTATCCCTCTGGGCAGCGTTTTCTTTTGTTTCATCTTGGTTTCATCCTCAGCAATCTGTAATCCCATCAGCGTGTTTAATTAAGCACTGTCCTAAGAGTTACATCTATCAGTTTCTGTACAGATACGGTGTCTGTAACTTCATGTATGAGAAGAAGATGGTTGTTTGTTTTTTTGGTATTAATCCACATAAAAATTAGCCTCTGAAGAAGAGCAAAATGTGTGCTGGAATGCAAGGGAAAGAGCAAGCTGGCCTGTGATGCAATACCCAGGAGCTCCGCTTTGGGTCTGCAGGCTGCATCTGCAAACAGCAGCAGCAGAAACAACAGACAGGCTCTTTTTGTGATATGTGAAGTGCAATTATGAGGTGAAATATGAAGCTGGTATCTTAATATCTTAACGATACTGAATTTATTTTCAAAGTTAAGCAGTGCAGAATGAATCATTTATCAGTGGGCCATATGGAAAGGCACTTATCTAAACCCCCGTCCTAGTCCCAGGTGTGCTTCTCTGGCAAGAACAAATCACACACAGCATTTGGAAGAGAACTTAAATTCCAGATGCGCAATTTTAAAAGATGCATTTGCAAAAACTAAATAAGGCCAAATTCTGCAATCTGTTATTTTTCTGCAGCTTCGGTGAAGTTAATGAGGTTCCATGGGGGTAGCTGACACAACCTACAGCTCAAGGGATCCCCGCTTTTACTGTGTTACTCCAGTTTCGTGCCAGCATTAATTCCTGAGGAGCTAGTCTGTCACGGGGAAGAGAACCCAACCCAAAGTGTCTACTGCCTCAGCTCCTTCTTCATGTCCTGCTTATGAACATGTCCAGCGAGACGGCGGTGAGAAGGAAGTTTCAGAGTAGCGCTGCTGATGGATGCAGGGGTAAAAATGATATTCTACCTTTCAGCTGGTTTCAAGTGAGTGGCTTCTCGAGGTCCCTGACCGATAAAGCTGGAGTTTCTCTTGACTGGCTGGGATGTCCAGCGCTGGCAGCACGGCCAGCCTCACCAGTGAGAACTGCTCTCCTCGGGAGAGTCGGGAGTACCGAGTCAGCAGGTCAAGCCTTTCTTCAGCACTGTCATTATCTTAGTACCTAGGAAATGACAAATCAGAGATGAGTTTTTAAAAACCCGATTTAAAAAAATATTGAAAAGTGCTTTAGATGTGTTAAAAAATTGTTCAGAAATAATGTCTCTGCACCTGGAACATCAGCTTAGGTGGAGACTGAAGCTGTCCCTGTGCACAGATCCACTGTAACACCATCTTCCACTGGGCATTTTGTGTTTCATATCAACAAATCAATGTGTTTTCATCAGAAGACTTGAGTGAAGCTGTTGAGCATTTCCAAAGTGCAATTCTCTGAGCAGCACTTGGAGGAAAGCGGCCGAGCCTGCTCAGATATTCCAGCCAAGAGCTGCAGAGTAGAGTCCAGCGGTGGGGTGAGCATCTACCCACAGTGGCTGAGCAGAGCTCCCAAAGCCATTGCCTGGTGACTGCTGTCAGTCAGAGCAGTGATAAATCACAGATCCTGGCAGCAGAAGGAATCAAGGCCAGGAAAAGGAGAGTAAGCATTGGCTGTGCCCACGGGTCATTTGGCACAATGGAAACCCATCACTAGATCAGAACAGCCGATGCTCAGGCCCCTAAATGTTCAGACCTCTGCTAACAAAGCTCTCCTGTTGCTCGGGACCCAAAATGCTGCAGGTGCTACAAAGCACTAGGGTCAGGCTATGTGGTCTTGCAGAGGATTTTCTGGAGTGGAAATCAACAGATACAGGCTTGGGCTCTTGTTCTGGTTCTGCATTGCTGTGTGACTTCAGGGTAGGTAAATAATTCAGAGCCTTTTGTACTTCCCTCTTGCAAAGCATTTGCTCTCACTGTTGCACTGGGATAATGACAGTTACATGGAGGTGGGTTACAGGGGGTTACAAAAGAAAATGATTTTTTCAGCTCCATTTTCAAGCCCAGATAGAACAAAGTCAAGCAGTAATTCTTGCCTCTGTTGAAGGAGTTTTAGTTAAAAACTGTTCAAAGCAGTGCCCATCGGGGTGAAGTGTTTATAGTCAAGGCTCCTGAGAGGGTTCAGAAGTGGTCCTGTGAGGAGCTCTTTTTAGACAGGTGTCAGTCTTGCGGGGTTGTTCCTCATCACCTGCTGATGCTGGTGGCTTTATGGAGTGACCTAACCTGGAGTGAGAGGACACCACAGGTGGAGGATGGCATTAGCAGCTGCCAAGGAGCGTCATCCAGCTGTGGCTGCTGCTGTAAGTGCTGCAGGACATCCTCATCCTCTTTGCTTCCTCTCCTAGGGACTCAAAGCTTCCTTGGGCATCTCTGGAGAGCATCGACACAGCCAGAGTGCACTGCCTTTGCCCTTTGGTTCATCTTCATCCCTGGGTTGGGTTACTTGCTGCTGAATGTTGCAGGCAGCTGTAGGTAACAGGCATGAGTGAATTCCTGCAGAAAGGCTGAAGAGCAGCGTGTGTCTTGAGATGCTCTCAAACACCTGACAGCTATGATGCTGTTGTCTCCAGTAGCCAAATATTTAGCTAACCATTTCAGAGAAGCCTGTAGGGCTGAATATCCTAATAACACCAAAGTATAATGGAAGTAAAATGTCTGATTGCCATTAAGTCATTTGCAAATCTCTGCTATATACATATGAGGCTGCCTGCGCCATGCTTACAGAGGCACCAAGAGGCTCTCCGTGAGTTTGTGCCCATCTAGAATTGTCCAGTTGTATTCACACAGGGTTATATGCAAAATAACAAGCTTTTGCTAGTGGCAGAGCTCATCGGTTTTGTCACTATTCAAAAGAAAAGGACTGTTTTGCTGTAAACTCCAGCTGTTTTATGCACCTGAAGACTCCAAGGAGCTGATGTACATGACCACAAGCAGTGGACATGGCCAGCGTGGAGCAGAGGTAATGCTGGCAGGCCTGGCGGTCATCCTCAGCACCAGAAGTACAGCTGAAGGAGAGGAGTTCACTGGGTAGCGGTTACAGGGATCTCTACTGAAGAAGCAGAGTTGAGATGGAGGTTCCCTGTGTTCCCCACAAGCCACAAGGGTACGTGCCTTCATGGCCATTTCACAGTCCTCACATTGTACTGACTGCTGTTGGTCTTTCAATTGCATTTTAAGTTTCCTTTCCCTAATTCTGAAAAAAATTCCTTTCCTGAGCCAGCTTAAAAATCCTCCACTTTTTCTCTTTGTTTGGCTTTTTTGTTTCTTACACATAGTGTAGCCTGGAGACCGTGAGTGACTGATTCCCAAAGAAAAATATCTCTGTTGCCCAGGCCCATAATTTATAGAATGGCTTTTCTGACCAGTTGTGTTTTCCATTTAATATATTTTCTGTTTTTCAAATCTACCCCTTCAAAGCGGAAATGCAATGTTCCTTGGAGCTGTGATGGTGGAATGCTGCTGAGAGCTCAATTTAAAGGTCAGGGGCCTGGGGGACGGGGCGTTTCTTGGCATTCTGCTTGAAAATATGCTGAAGACAAAGGTGAGGAAAGAAAGGAGAGGTAAATGCCGC
Organism: Anas acuta; assembly: GCF_963932015.1. Lineage (NCBI taxonomy): Eukaryota > Metazoa > Chordata > Aves > Anseriformes > Anatidae > Anas > Anas acuta. Next base: position 14,031,791 of record NC_088992.1, read on the forward strand.
AAGATCATAAACAGCACCGCACGTACAATCAAGGGTCTGCATCTCACGTTGTACATCACCACGGTGGACTCATTAATGTTCGCTCAAAACGTTTCTAAACCGCCGTTTCCCAAAAATCATCTGTTCTCGTGTACAAAAACAAATGAAGTCAGCCTTGCCATTTCCCTGCAGTGCTTTCCCCTGGAAGCAGCCAGCAGTGGGGCAGGTGGCCAGCTGACATCCCGTGGCAAGGGGACATCGGGCACGCTTACTTGTGTGGGTTGTGTGGCTGTGCGTGTCAGGTGCTGCACTGCACTGTGCTGCTCCAAGCAAGCCAAAGCTGCTTTGGAAAATTGCTGCTGTAGGAAGTTAGTGCAGGTGATAGTAGCTCGTGGTCCTGGTGCCAGCCGATGCTTATCTCGTCTCATCAGCACGAAGCTGATGCATATATCTGAAAAGCACAGCAAAACTTGCTGCTCCAGCACTGGCTCTCTTGGGTGTCATTAATGCCCAAGTCAAGATACCGGGGATTGATTTTCTGACGGATTTATATGCAGCTAACAGATCTAAAATTCAGGGAATCCTCTTCATTTTGATGGTCGTTTTTTCCTTTCTACCTTTTTTGCATTCATTGCTGTCAGAAGGCGTTGCACAACATTATGTTAATTAAAACAGAGGCCATCTGGCCCTGGTAGGTGTGTGAGCAGGCTGGGACCCATGCTGCAGGAGGGGGCACTGCTACCAGAGTCAGGGTGCCCTGAGGCAAAGTGTGTTCCTCCTGGGAAAGCTTTGCCTGTGCTCCAAAGCTCGCTGGGCCCCAAGGCGTTGTGAGGATGAGATCCTCCACCTTTGGGCTGTTCCTATTTCCTTATCCACCAAGCAAGCTAGCATTAGCTATAGCTAGGGCTCTGCTTCATTTTAGCTTTCCCTAAAAGCCTAAGCAAAGCTGAGGTCTGAGAGTGAGACCTACTGGCCAAGAGGTGGGAAACTGGGCTGGGCACCCATCCTTCCTGCAAGGCAAGGAAGGTTCCCGGGGTACTCCATCACCACACCAGCATTCCCCAGCACTGCTATTCATCCAGTTCTGCAATGAAAAATGAGTTAATTGGTAAATTGAACTGATAAGGAAATAGTATTTTTCTTAGATAATAAATGCAGAATAGAGCAGTATTTTTGTGTCATTAATGTTACGGATTTTTTTTCTAAAGGAAAATGTTCCATTTTAATTAAGCTAACATTTTCAGATTTAAAAACAAACAAACAACATTTGAATATTTAAGATAGTTGGATGTAACACCTGAGAGGTATTTTTCAATGTGATGCTGGTTTTCTGTTAACAACTGCTGTCTCCTGAATGGCCTAGCTCATTGTGTACCACACTAAACCAGTCTTCTATTTCCTTTATGAAAAGTTCATGCACAGATTTATTGTCTGCTCTGTCAAACATCTGCTGTGGCCTGATTCAGCCCCACTATATATAAGAGCAACTGTAGATGCTGTTTTCGAGCTTTGAACCCAAGAAGCAGAACATGGCATCACACAGCAATGCAGAAAAGCCTGGCATGTGAACCCTGGAGTTTGATGCAATGGTCAAGATGCAAGCTGTATTCACACAATTAGGTTTAATTATCCAAAATTTGTACACTGCATGCTACAGAGTTTATTTTCCTGTAAATACATAGATAAATATATAAATTTATATTTTCTAAAACAAAACAAAACAAACAAACAAACAAACAAAAAACACCAAAGCTTAACCCATAAAGAAAAGAAGAAGAAAAAAAAAGGTTGATAATCAAATATGCATATAGTTGCAAACGGACTAATTCTGTTGCTTCAAATGTTCTTACCAAGCTGCTCTCCAACTGAAAGGTTTTATTCGTGTTATTTCATCTTTTAGCAGCAGCATGCCAGAAGTGGCCACAGTAAGTCAGAGAGGTTTCTCCTAGCTCAGCCTCATTTAGGTCATGCCGTTAGCACAGGGATGTTGTGGATGCACAGAGTATGAAGCGGAAGGCTCATAGCTAGGTCTGTAAGGAATCGGGAATCATTTTAACCAGATTTACAAAATCCGCAGTTGTCTTCCAGTTCTTCCCATTGGTACATGGCAGGAAGGGCTTCTTATGAGCCAGGGGTCAGTTGAGACCGTTGACTGGAAGAAGCAGCTTTTTAGTTTTCTGCACATCTTTTATTTTACGAATTAGACCATAATTTTCTGTTGAGGAGCACGATCTATCCCTGCGCTTAGGCCGCAGCTCCACCCGTTCCTGGAGCTCCTGACCCCAGGGCTCTGGGGCTCCTCTGGGGCGCTCGCGGCGCCCCTTGGGCCTTTGCAGTGCATCTGCAGCTCAGTGGCAGGGGTGCTTTTCTTGATCCTGTCCCCTCTTACGGTTTTCTCTATCTTCCTTTCTTAAAGAGAGGAAAAATAATTCTGTTATTGCCTTAATTGAAAAAGGAAGCTGAAGTCTATTGATTTGGTAGGAGTGAGCAGCATGGATGAAGCTAACTCGCTGCCCCTCTTTTCTCCCTTGAAGTTGTCGCCAATGCTGTACTATATTCTTTTTAAATTTAATTTATGAAATATCAGTGAAATTTGGAAGGACTTGCAGTGACTGGAACTCAGCAAGAAGCAGAACTTTATGGCCCCTGACGAGAACAAACAGGACCAGAAAATCCTTCATGTTCTCCCAGCTAAGCATAGAAACAGCCTTTTTTTTTTTTTTTTTTCTTTTAAATAATCTCAAGGAAAAGTTAGCGAAACATAAATTAGAACGACTGCTGCTGATTTATTTTTCTGAATAAAAAGGACATTCAGTAGCAGGTCATTTGTTTTTGTTTTCTTTCAGAGAGTAAATGGAAACATATTCTTACCTCACTTTTCTCACAAGTACAGTAGATTTCCTAAGCTTGTGTCAAGGTTTTATTGCCAGGAAAAAGTGGTTGAATATTCAGCATTTGTAATGAGGGCATCATCAGACATGGAATACAGCTGTCAAGGCTGGTACATTAATTTTCTAGGCGAGGGGCTGATTTGGTTAATGATCTTTGTGTGTCAGCTTGCTGGACTGTTAATTGTGAAGCATTTTTGCAACCATAACCTTCCTTTGCAGATAGTTTGTGAGAATGGTATTTCTGAATAAGAAAATGCCAAGACCGGATGAACATGCTAAGAAACCACGACAGTTTAAGAGAGACACGGGAGTTTTCTTTAAATACAAATTCTGAATGAGATTGACTTAACCAGATGAGACCGCAGGTCGGCTAAGTTTGGTTTCTGGTCGGTGCTAGTATCAACTCTTTCAAAGGAAATGTGTGTCAAAGGTTTTTCTGAGTACTAACAGAAGCACTGAACATTCGTTCCTCTGACAAATTACAAAGCCAGTATGATCAAGTGGATTAAAAATAGGACTGGAAACTCCTGAGTTCTTGTTCTGGCTCCGTCCTTGGCTCTTTTCTGTGACCTTAAACAAATCATTTGAACTTCTCTGAGCCAGATTCATTGCTCCTGTAATTCTATTTGATATAGTAAATGAGGAAGTGTATGGCCCTATATATCTTAATTTTCCTATCTCTAAACGTGGGTGAATGCTTTTGGTATGTAATTATTACCCACGGGTTCTGAAATGTTTCAAATCTTTACAGTGCTTTGATGTTAGCGAGCCTATTTGTTGATACATGGGCTATCTGTGTAGTAAGAAGTTTTAGAAAAGTTTTAGCTTTCATCCAAGAGTGGGTGGAAAAACATTGTATGTATATTATATATGTTCAATCTTGTTTTCAGCTTTCTTTTAAGTGTAAGAATTTGCCTATCGTTTTTTGTCCAACAATTACCCATGTTCTGCTGAAAGACTTCGCATCTTTTAAAACTTTGTCTTCCGCCTTAAAAAAGAACAAAAGGATGGCCTGAATATTGAAAAACATCAAAGCAAGTTGAGTGCAGCCTCCTGGTTATCTCTGTGGCTGTGCTCTGCGGTGATAACAGTGATGCACTCTCCGAATGCACCAAGGCTTCACAGACTCCTTGCCCAGCTCACTTTATTTGTTCCCAGCTCTCTTTACTTGCTCCCAGCTCTCTTTTCAGCTGAGGAGAGTGTTGCTGTTGGTCTGGAGCTAGAAGCATCTTGATATCACTCGGCTGCTGCTTGTGATGCACCTGTGTGGCTGGGTGTATCTGCAGCATTAAATCTAAAGCAAAACCAGGAATGTGAGTCAGGATCAGGCCTGGTGATGGTGACAGGGCTTGGCACAGCTTGCTGGGCCTTGTGGAGGTGGCAGCGATCGGTCCAGGCTGGAAAGGCAGCCCTTGGGCATGGCTACAGCTGTGCCTCCACGGGCAATGTCTGTATGGGAGCACACAGCACATTTGGTGTGTTAGCAGGGCTCATGTGCACGGACCTGGAAGGAACGGCCATTGGAAAGCTGCTGAGAAATGCCCTGAAGACTGTCGTTCAGAAACAAGCCCGCTTCTGAAAACATGTAATTGTTTTTTAAAGGCCAGTGTTTCTAGTAAGTGCTCTTGGCAGCCCCGTGTGGATGTGACTGCAGAAGCCTCGTGGCATTCGGGTGCTGGGGGTGTCAGAGCAGGGCCTGGATGCCCCTGTGGGGAAACGTGTGGCGTGGTGAGAGGCAGCCTGGTGGGCTGGCTGTGGAGCTGGGCTCGGGCTCGCTCTCAGGCTTTGCAATTAATAGCTTGTATAAGAAGTCATTTTCTTTCTTTTATCTCTACGGTTTGCCTGCAGCAGGAAATATCTCAATATGCACTTGCATGGTACTTTGTACAATGAGGCTTTGATCTCAATTATACAATCTAGACAAAAGAAATAGTAATAACCCACAATTAGGCAGCTCACTGCAGTATTGCTACAGTGATGCAGACCATTACTAAGCAATGCTTGTATTAAACAGGGGTCTTTTTTTGGGTCTTAGAGCCCACGTCCACAGTGCTGTGTGATGCAAAAGCCACAGTTCTTCATTTCATGCCCTAGAAATCGGGAGTGGAAAAGAGACCTATTAGGTCATTCATTTTGTTGGCTCTTGACAGAATTATTCCCAGTGCCATGCTCTCACCAGAGCCTGATCCTGTCTACTTTTAAATAATTCAAGTCATAGCACTTCTGCAACCTTCCACTTGGAAAAACTATTTCAGTGTCTAATAGACCTCCTGGGTAGGAAATTCAGACTCAGTTGAGTCCAGTAACTGCTGCTTGCAATTCCTTGAACCATCTGAAACAATTCTGCTTCTATCTCTGGTGGCTGTACAACCGAAATCCCCCCAGCTTGCTTAATAGAGCTCTTTGGTCACCATTTTAGCCCAACTCTTTTGTCATTTAAGCTTTTCTTGTGAATCTGCTCTTCTAGGCCCAGAGATCCCCCCTTCCCAGTCAGGAATCATCACTCAAAAAAGGACAGAGTGAGACTGGTCTGCACTTACACCGAGCTCTTCTTGATACTTGGCTGAGTAAAAACTCCTTAAAAATGAGTCAGTTGTGCTTTTACCCTGATAACAATTCATAAAGGCATTATTTTCACAAAATACATCATGTCATCAACAGTTCTGCGCATGCATCCTTACTTCCTGGATTCACGTGTTCCTGTTCTTCACTGCTGTAAAGAAAACAGCAGTAGTCTGACAGCTAGGTCTTGACAGCTCAGAAGCCAACAAATCACAATAGAAACGTTCAGTTTACTCCTTTCCCTTTCCTGTAGTTCATCAGTCGTGCTCCCTGCAGCCTGGCTCGCATGACGGCAGGCACCGGCTGGGGCATTGGCAGGTGCTGCTGTCCCCTCTGGTGGCCGCTGCTGCCACCCTGGCTGTTCCTGTGGTCCTTTGGAGGTGAGACACGGCTGTTGTATTTCTCAAATAGTCCTGTGGTGTGGAGGGGATTGCACAAGTGAATGTTGCTGAACTCAGCCAGTAACCCAAAAAATTAATAAAGCAACCAGACCTGGAGCGTGTTACGTGCTGGTAAACATCAAGAATAATAAGCCACATACGTTTCTCTCTGTTTGGTCAAAAGTTCATCTTCGTCTCTGTTCTGAGAAGTGCATGAAATGCTGATCCCAGGCACTTTCAGCTAAGGAAACCCTGCTCCTGTTCCTACTTGATGCATTTCTGCAGTCGCTTCCTGACCATGCTCATGGCGCTGCGGTGCAGAAAATGCTTCAGAAACCCTGCAGTGGAGCCACGCGAGGCTGGATAAGTATCTTGGCCTGCATGGGGACATGATTTTGTCTCCCTCGTAAAACCATACATGCAATGAGGGTACACTGCCCTCAGCAGGGCATAACCACAGCAGAGCTGCCCGGCTGCTCTTTCAGAATAGACTGAGTGCTTGACAGAGGTGAGTTGTCTGTGGAGGAGAGAGCAAAATGGTATTCAATATGTCGTAAGTAACGTGAGAGCTTCCTGGCCAGGGCTGCTTTTATAAAGCTCTTACAATATTGTTGTCTTTGTAATTTCAGGTATAATGTAGTGAGGTGTGCTTCGGTGGAAAGCAGGGCATGGTTTTGAAATGCAATTCTGGACTGGAGGCCCCAGAGGTTTGGTTCTTGGCCTTTCCGGAGGCTCTCTGTGACCACCTGAAAATGACTTTTTTTTTTTTTTTTTTTTCTCCCCACTTTCCTTCTCAGACTGGATGTGACTGAAGTGCCAATGCAGTGATGTCCTTGCCACACCTTGTGCCGGGCTGGTACAGCACGTGGCGAGCCGGGGCTGGAGATATCCCTGTGGCATTTGCTTAATGCTGAATGAAGCATTACCCCATCACCTCCCACCACAAAAGGCTTGTGTAGAAGAATATTGACTAGAAGAAGATGCTGACGTTTGACATGCTCTCTTACAGCTCAATTAGGAGAGTTCCACTTCCCATCAGAGCCAAGCAGCAATGCAGCACGGCCTGTGTAGACAGACGAATGCACCAGGACCAGGTGATATTTCTGTCTTGAACACTTTGAATCGATTTCTCATGAATAATAGCTGTAGCAAACCTTAAAATTACTCAGCAGAATGCCTGTCTCTGCCAGTAGCCTAACTGTAAATTCCCCCAGAGACTGAAAAACCCACCTCAGTGTAAAAGAGCTTTACAAAGACCTTTGCAACAATTAACCCCCAGTTAAAGCTTCTATGACCAAATTCTGGTTTCCAATCAAGTGAAAGTAAGAAGTTTCTTTAATTTCGGCAGGATGCGGATGTTGCCTATCTAAGGCACTTTTTGCCTTGTGACCTTCGAAAAGTCACCTGCTAACCCACGACTGAATTAAAATACCAAGCTGTGAAGGCTCTTGAGCTACTGCAATGTCTGAGCAACACCCAGCGCGGGGGAGCAAAGGGGAGGAGGGCACGCCGAACTGCTGGGAGTGCACTGGTGAAGGTAGGCAGTCGGATGGCTGAACCCTGGACCCCAACGTGCACGTGAGTACGTGGAAAATGACGAGTTGGTGATTTTAGTTCAAAACTATGTGGACTTGGAAGCGATGTAATTTTCTTTCATGCATCTTTTATCTGAGAGTTGGCACGTATGTTGTGCATAGAAATGAAGAAGATGACTTGGGGCTCTCTTCTGTCGTCACTTACATGGTGTGTAACTCAATATTTTGTTTATTTATGGGAAAATTCTTTTCTGCAGCTCCACAAAGATTGTGCGAGAGCAAAGGAAGCAATGAGGAAGGAGAGGGCCAGCCCTCTCTGCCCCAAAGTGGGAGCACTAAAAAAATAAAACCTGGCGCACAGGCTGCAGCTGACTGAAAGCATCTTTCATTTGTGCATTAAAGCCAACGAATCCCTGGCCTCATCTCTCCCAGCTTACCCTCAGCATCAGCCAGTTTGCCAGAAACGTATGGGCCATGGGAAAATAAACTATGTATATAGGAGTAACTCATATTTATCAAAAGGCAATTGCAATCAAAATGTCTCACCCATATCTGATTATCACAGCACGTCTCTCCCCTATCCCCTCTTTGGCTTCAAGTGGCCCCTTGTAAAAACAAGAAAAGCTTTCTAAAAAATGTGAGTGGGTACAAGAGACAAAAGCATCATTTTTGCTCTCCATTTATACACTGAAATGCAGCTGACAGTAGTCCCAAGCTCCGTGACTGCAGCATTTAGTGAGGCTTAGATTATCTTGCTGTAACGTGTCCTTTCCCTCTGCAGCTGAGTGTCTCTGTCAGGTACATTCCTTGCACAGGGACAAGTTCTGCACGGAACACTTTGGAGCAGGAAAGTGTAGTTAAGGATGCCAAATTATTCCAGGTGGTTAGATTATATTTCTAGGCACAAGGCTGGGCTGGTTGATGGTCTTTGAGAGTCACTTTGCCAGACTAGTAATGACAGAGCAATTCCTGCTGCCTTTATGTCATTACATATACGGTTGTTGGAGGATTCAGATAAAACCTTAAGGGTATAAAATGCTTTGGCTTGGTGAAAAGGCTAATACGGACAAGTCACAAAATCTTAAAATGAGAAAGGAATATTGATTCTACAAAGAAAGGACAATATTTGTTTAACAAAAATACTGCCTAGAATTTTCTTGTCTGAAAGAAGCTTAGGGATTTTGATGTGATGGGCTCAAAACCATCAACAAAATCGTGATGCAACCAGAACAAGGACAGATGAGGCCACAGTGTCAGTCCCAATCTGCTTGTCTTCACTTGTAGGACTATCACAAGCTACCAGCCATCAGAAAAACATTGTCAGACCCACTTGGTATTTTATAAGAAACGAGTTTTCATTTCTAACCAGTCCAATCTTATAAACCTGGAGGGGAAGGGTTATTTGTTGAATGAAATAGCTAGCTTAACCAGGTGTCAGAACTCTCTGACACAGGCTGAGTGCAAGCATCAGCCAACAATAATTTCAGACGAATTGGACCATGCAAAGTACTTATGCATTTTCACCCATAAATCTCCACCTTGCTGGCTTGTCCCATTGCAGTGACCATTTCTCCATCAGAATAATGCTTGTTGAGATCATGAACGTGTGCTACTTTAATGCTGGCCACGTATCTGGGATGCTGGCATTCTGGATAGCTAACTGTCCAGAAAAATACCAAAAATAAAATGGCCTCAGTTTGTGCCAGGGGAGGTTTAGGTTGGAAATTAGGAGACATTTCTTCTCAGAAAGAGCAGTCAGATATTGGAACGCACTGCCCAGGGAGGTGGCAGAGTCACCATCCCTGGGGGTGTTCAAGGAGAGGTTGGACGTGGTGCTTAGGGACATGGTCTAGTGGGTGACATTGGTGGTAGGGGGATGGTTGGACCAGATATCTTGAAGGTCTTTTCCAACCTTAACAATTCTATCATTCTATGAAAATAAAAATTCAAGTAACCTTGAAAAAAGGTGGTGATTGTCTGCACCAACTCTTTGTGCCCATAGGCCTTATTACTAAGTAGGCTCAAAAAACCTGAAAGGCAAATCCCCCTCAGTACATTTGCCCCAACCTTCCTCTAAACAAAGTTCAGCCACTGAATTTTCCTAAGTATATTCCCAACTCTTCCTCCAATTCAGTGATAAACAGAAAAACCAAAATGCAGCTATTAGCAGGGCAGTGCTGTGGCAGAATAAAGGAAGATAAACACCAGCCTGAGCTTCATCGGCTTCATGTCCTGAGATTCACCCACCCTTCTTATTGTTCTAATTATTCCTCCAGATACTTAACAGAGATGAGTCAAAATCTCCAGTGTGTTTGAAGAATCAATAGCGTAGTTGAAAGGACGTTGAGGTCATGTGTGTCTGTGTTTCATCTGATGCTTACTGCAGTTGTCATCTGACTGCTGTCTCCAGAAGCAAGGACAAGATGGGAAGTCCTGGATGCAGGGTTTGTCCTTGTTGGGAGGTGGAAAATCTCCACACCCTCTTTCTGGACAAGCAGTAGAAACAAATATTAATACATGGCTGAAGTAGACATGATGTTTTAATTAAAGACAAAAATCCAACTTTATTAGAATAAAGGATGAATGATTTAGTGGCTTCTTATTGAGCAGCATGCCTGGGACCCAGTGCTGACTGCCTCTGTGCCACTGCGACACTGGAAAAGTCAGTCACAGGCTCTGTGCTTGACCTCTGCCACCTGTACGTTGAGATTACCACTATCTAGTAAGCCCCCAGGAATAAGGAGCCATCAGTAAAAGGCTTCGAACACAGAGCAGAAAGGGAATCTAGGCAAGGTTTGTAAAAAGAAAAAAAATATATTTCCAGGTGCAGAAAAAAAGGTGTTTCCAAGTTATCATTTAACCTTCCAAAATGCTTTATCAGCTTTTCTGATCACAGTATTTCTGCTGAATGCACCTGGATTAAAATGCCATGGTATAGGAAGTTCACCAGGATTGCCTCTTTCCTAGTGCCAAGCTGGATCTGCGAGCCCAATATGCATGAATGTTTGGTTAACAGCAGCCCTAACCGTACTGAGTCTCCCTCAGTTTTCAAGTATTTTGGTTGTTTTGCAACTATACAGCTGTGATGAAAAACAGAAGTGAGAACTGTCAGTGTATTTTATAGTGGAGCTGTTTGAAAGGATGGAGTGACCACGGGGCTGCGAATCGTTGACTCGGAAAATTGGCAGTGAGTAATTTGCCTGCCTGTAGTTTGGGGACAGTGCCGTCGAGCCCAGTTGGAAATCCCTCGTGTGCTACTTGGGAGTTCTTGTTATCTCAAAGGCATCTCTAGGGCAGCCGGGGGGGGTTAAGTCTGGTTCAGGTGCCTGGGAACCACTTGTGGCAAGGGCGTTGAAAGGCGAGGGGAGGAGTAGGTGAGATCACAAAGGTGAATTATTGTTTCAGGGAAGCCAGAGTTGCTTGATGTGCGGGAGGATGCAAGGTACTTGCTGCAGATGCACGACAGGGTAGAGGAAACTTTTTTCCAAATTCTGTCCAGCATTTTAGTCTCTACAATGACTCAAGAGTTGGCTCTGGGTGCTCCCAGTGGTCTCCAGTAAAGAGCCGACTTCATCAATGCAAAGCCAGTTCCTGTGCTTGAAAAGGCATTGCTCCATCAGCGTCGGTCTGCTGAGACCACGTTTTTTGCAGAAGAATATAGATTCTTCAACTCCTTACTTAGAGCTTTCAC